>NC_092579.1:11524177-11841677 GCF_037975245.1 Apostichopus japonicus
GCCATGGACAACGAAGCAATCGAGTTATAGTACCCGCGTGTGTTGTAAAGAGCGTAAGGTTGAAATACCCTGACGTAGAATACACGGGATTCGTTATTCCCAGGGTCTAGACATCCTTGAAAAAATGACTTTCGTCCCTTTACAGTTACGATGTACAGTGGATTAGAAAGCTTCCAAAAAGTTGGCGGAAGACATCCAGCGGGTTTTGGATGATTTCCCCGGAAGACGCCCTTCTTTTGAAGAATAAAAAATAACGTTTTCAGTTACTTAGGCAATTTTATGTATATTATCAAATTGTTTTTTATAATACCCAGTGACGAAAATTCAAGGATTATGAAGTATATGAAATAGCAAGTTTGATCACTTGTTTGCGTGACACTCACTTTGCTTCTTAACAAGGATTCAGTTCAATGATCCAAAGATGCCGTGGGATTATTCCTTGTTTGTTTGTTGCAGGATTGTAGAAAAGAATTCTGCTCTCACTTTTCAAATTACGGAAGCGGTAGGTGCCATCATTTTTCGAGCACAATTCCTTTTGTAGATAATTTGGAAGAAAAAGCAAAAGATGAATGTTTGGTTACCTTTCATAAAAGACAAAAACTTGTTTATATAAGTGCAATAAATTTATGCCATGGGAGCCAGAACTTTTCCCATTAATCCCCAGTCACGTTGCTTGAATGAATTTATTTTTTGCAGCCAAAAATCCTCTTTAAGGAAATGATTCATGTTATTTCCTGGAGGACTTGTCTTCTTAATGTTTGAAAACAAAGATGCAATATTTCACCATAAATGAAATGTTTGATTAAATGAAACATTTTGACAGGCTAAGCACTAAATTTATTCCCCGGATTAGACCACAGTATAGGTAAAAAGGGATCGCAGAATGGCAAATGTTATTCAAAAGGTTAATTTTTATTGTAATCTTCTCATTGTTTTGTCTTTGTAACTTGATACATTTTGAACGTTTGTCTATAGCTGCCAAAAGTTCTCTGTTTTCAGAATTTCATCAAATTACTACTCTGTTCCCTCTGCGAGGAAATGAGTTAAAATATTGTAAAACGAATCTAAAACAATTTTCTGAACGATAAATAAGAGAAATAAAGTTGAATTGAACTTAGTTGTGGTTTAACCAATTACAATCATATTTTGAGTACTACTCGATAGATCTGGTAAAACAATCTATACCATAAGCAGAAAGGAAAACAATTAGTGCTTTAAGTCAGGGGTTCCCTAACTGGGGTACATGAACCCCCGAGGGTGCGTGAGTCCATCCCAGGGGGTACATGAGACGTTTCTGAAAGTCAAACTAGAGTACTTTTTGCTGAACTGAAATCTCATATATCATATAATTTAGTAATTTACAAAAGTGGTACCTATCGACAAACTCTTTTCGCGTTCCATACGCATATGTTGCCATAGTAGTACCGTATCGTGCATGTGATAAATAACTGAATTATTGAAACAGACACAGGCCGCATGACTTTTAATTTGGTAAAGTTGGTGTACGCGGCATGACAGTACGTCGTGAAGATAAAGAGCTGAGAAAGTAACTGAAAGGTTGGCCAAAGGAATTATTATTATTTGGGAAATTCCAGATGACCTCCATTTTGCCCGACACAAAGCAAAGTTAGCATAAATTCATGCTTGAAAATTATAGTTAAATAATGACTCAGATCGTGTCTCGAAAAGTTGGGGGTTCGTGGACAACTCTGGCATCCACAGGGGAAGCCGGGGGGGGGGAATAAAGCTAGGGAAGCCCTGCTTTAAGTGGTCTACTGAATTGCCGTGATGACATCACACACTCTATTGTTTCCAGATGCGTTCACAAAATACCACCGAATTTGAAAACAAAATCGTATATCTTTGTCATACTATGCTAATGAATCGGTTTTATCTTTAGGGGGTAGAAACTCACCCGTATTGTTATTAATAACTCTTCGTCAGCTACTGGAATGTCCTTTTATAATACGTGAATGCATTTGGTAGTGTTACAGGTTAAACAGAATAATACAATATGACGTATATTAGAAGTAACGTAGCCCCCCCCCCCCCCCCAAACAATTGTTTTGCCAATAAACCGAAAAAAGAGCATTATTTCTATACATGGATACAAAAGCATAAACTATTAAAAGGTACTTCCCCCTGCTCGGCAAAGAATTACCCTTAAACGAACTAAGTTTGAATTTTCGGTAATAGTTTTGTCCAACCAAACATATCATTTCTGCATTCTTATTGAATATGAATGCAGTTCCACAGACGTACAGTCAACCGGCTCACACACTGCATATATGCAAATACAATATGAAGAAAGAGACACCTAACCAACGGTGCAATATTTCAGTTTCTTTATTCTGAATATCACAGTAAATTTTCAATAGGATGTTGTTATTGGATCCGATACAAGCTCCATGACCTTTAGGTTATGTGTGATTCAGGACCTACAATTTACACCATATATCATATAACAATAAAGAATATATCAACAATAAAAATATAGCAGGGATATAAGGATTTTTAAAAGACATCTGATAAATATTCGAGTCAATCTTTTCATTTATTACTTCATTTTGTTTTAGTAAAAATATGATTTTAAAATATCAAAATAAATTTTCAATAGGATGTTGTTATTGGATTCGATACCAGCTCCATGACCTTTAGGTTATGTGTGATTCAGGACCTACAATTTACACCATATATAATATAACGATAAAAAATATATCAACAATAAAAATATAGCAGGGGTATAAGGATTTTTAAAAACATCTGCTAAATATTCGAGTCAATCTTTTCATTTATTTCTTCATTTTTTTTTAGTAAAAATATGATTTTAAAATATCAAAATAAATTTTCAATAGGATGTTGCGATAGTATCCTAAACATGCTCCATGACCTTAAGGTTATGTGTGATTCAGGACCTAAAGTTTACACCATATATCATATAGCAATAAAGAATATATCAACAATCAAATTATAACAGGGATATAAGCTGGATTTTTAAAAGCATCTGCTAAATATTCGAGTCAATCTTTTCATTTATTTCTTCATTTTGTTTTAGTAAACATATGATTTTAAAATATCAAAATAAATTTTCAATAGGATGTTGCGATAGTATCCTAAACATGCTCCATGACCTTAAGGTTATGTGTGATTCAGGACCTAAAGTTTACACCATATATCATATAACAATAAAGAATATATCAACAATCAAATTATAACAGGGATATAAGCTGGATTTTTAAAAGCATCTGCTAAATATTCGAGTCAATCTTTTCATTTATTTCTTCATTTTGTTTTAGTAAACATATGATTTTAAAATATCAAAATAAATTTTCAATAGGATGTTGCGATAGTATCCTAAACATGCTCCATGACCTTAAGGTTATGTGTGATTCAGGACCTAAAATTTACACCATATATCATATAACAAGAATAAATCAACAAGAAACTTATAAAAGGAAAACAAAACTATTTCAGAACATCACTTGCAAAATATTCGAGTCATTTGTCTTCCTTTCTTTTTTCATATTTTTTTAAAACAAATATGATTTTTAAATAACATAGCAATTTTTTCAATAGGATGTTGCGATATGAATCCGAAAATAGCTCCATGACCAATTAACACCATATATCATATAACAAGAATAAATCAGCAAGATCATTTTACAAGGAATATCAAGCTTGTCATGAGCATCTGGCATGATGGATCTCTTCCTGGGTAGCGCAGGATTTAGCCAATAAAAGAAATAGGTTTACATTCAACCATCAACCATCAATCTCTCAAGTTAGTGACAATATATCATCCACTGGGTGTGGAAGGCTCTCTTTGATATAAGAAAAAGATGAAAACGTTTTATTTCTGCGATCCTATTTGAGAGATATTTGGATGGAAGTTTCGTCGTATCGTTGCCCATAATTATATTCTCTCAAATACGTCTTGTATGTATTATCCGTTTGACCAAAGGCTAAACGTTTTGCTTGGTTATAGTTTACATATAAATGCCCCAATTAAAAGTGACAGTTAATTCACACTTGTTTAATACAAGGAGAGAGAACAAATAAACGAAAGAAAACAATAAACTTCCTGACTCTTTTGATTATCCTATATTGCTGGAGGCTAAATTAACATCACAAAGAGTTGTACCCTTTGTTCATAAGATCCCTTGCAGAGCAAATAGTCCATTTTGCTTTACCTGATTTTGCTGATCTGTTGACTCTTTCTACTAAACACGGTTAAACATTAATTCTTACAAGGGAAATCGTACTTTTTTTCCCAATGTTTCCTTTGTTGAGTTTTGTCATTACTTTCGATTGTCTTCTTATTCTAACTGTGTCGTCCTCTCTAGTTACCTTTCATTTGAGTGACTTAAACATATATATTGTCATACAGATATATGTTTAATTATGTTCGAAATTAACAAGAATTTAATTGAATACACCCACTCCCCCAAATCCCGCAAAATACAAAGCACTGGCATTATATCTACTGGAACAGAGTAATGTAAACCTCTTCATCAAAAGAAAACCTTATATTAGTTGTATTCATATTATTAATAAATTATTAATAAATGGATTTTCATCTCGATCATGTCACCTGATTCAGTATTGCCCTTGGCACATGCAGACTGTAAATTCTCTCATACATTGAGAAAGCATGCTGGGTCAAGAGCACTTGTCACAGGTTAACACGGTCTGTTTTGCTTTGTGAATACATTTTTAAAGAGGAAATTGCCACCCGCGTATCGATCACAATAATCAGAAATATTATGTCCAGAAACGTAATCTTCAGGAATGGTTGAGCTGTTAAAACATTTGTACATAGTCTTATTTTGTAGCATCCTAAACTCTTCCAAATCTCGCCAAAACATAGGTCCTTGTTGTTCGATTCTCTTCCAAAATGTCTGATTGAAATGATCATAAAGAAGAACATCCGCATGATTAAACTTCCGAATGTTATCCAATAATTCGGAGTCCAGGTTTGGTTTGTGATTACTTCGATTATTTTCGATAGTGTAAACGACATCCTCTAAATTCCAACACAACTCTCTTGCCAGAAGAACAACTGATTCATCAAAATATTCATGAATGAGGACCAGATCGAGTTCTATGTCTAACTGGTTGATAAATAGTTTAATCTTGGCTTCATCTTCAAAATACTCTGTTTTCAAACCGAGAACTTTCGACTGACTGTTTTTACCATAGTTTGACAATTTCCACAAGTTTCTCTTCGTATACTGAAGCAGTTTGTCTTCAGCCGTTTTACCTATTGTTCCTATGTACAGCCTAAAAAACATAAATGCTGATCGCAATTGAAAGACGGGGTCTCGTAAAATGGTTATATATTTGGTACCCGGGTTCATAAAACTTTCAAAGATTTCCCAGTCATGGACAACGTGGATAGCTGACATATTGTAACCTCGGAATGAGCATGTTCCTGTATCGAGGAGAGGCAAAAACATTTTCTTCGGACTATCTTTTGTAACTTCCATAAACCGAATGTGTCCGTTGTTCTCATTTGTTCTCCGAATGACAAACGAAAGGTCCCGAATGTATCCATACCGGTACATGATGGACTGGACGGTCGAGCCACCGGTCTTATGAGTTTTGATGAACACAACATTATCTTGACGTGAACAAATTGCAGGTTGACTTTTGTTTTGGACGCCATTATATGATCGGTTGGATTGGCTTGCTATTAAGTTATGTCTGTATGGAAAACGAAAAGAATAGCTTAAGGTCTGTCTGTATGTCCGTCTATCCATCTATCCATCCATCCACCCATCCATCCATCCATCCATCCATCCATCCATCCATCCATCCATCCATCCATCCATCCATCCATCCATCCATCCATCCATCCATCCATCCATCCATCCATCCATCCATCCATCCATCCATCCATCCATCCATCCATCCATCCATCCATCCATCCATCCATCCATCCATCCATCCATCCATCCATCCATCCATCCATCCATCCATCCATCCATCCATCCATCCATCCATCCATCCATCCATCCATCCACCTCTCCTCCTTTCCACCTCTCCACCTATTCACCTATCCACGTATCCACCTATCCACCTATCCACCTCTCCACCTCTCCACCTATCCACCATCAACCAATCCACCCATCCACCCATCCACCTATCCACCTATCCACGTATCCCCCTATCCACCTATCCACCTATCCACCTCTCCACCTATCCACCATCCACCAATTCACCAATCCACCCATCAACCCATCCACCTATCCACCTATCCACCTATCCCCCTATCCACCTATCCACCATCCACCCATCCACCCATCCACCCACCCACCTATCCACCCATCCACCTATCCACCTATCCACATATCCACCTATCCACAAATCCATCTATCTATTGAAATTGTAGTGAGTTGGAAAACACCCTAACAACTAGGCTATGGACGCTGATGGTATATCAATTGGATTATAAAAACCTGGTTATAAAAGATTTGATCTCGGGTGTTGGTTGGTTCTGTACCACAGTGCTCCGTCGCAAGAGGATGAGAAAACAAATAACCATAGAGAGAAGATATACACGGTAGTTGGTTTCCTATGAATGATAACACAACACATCAATATTACATCAACTGTTGTGTGAATTAAAAGTATAGTCCAGAGGAACATTAATATATGAAAGATTATACAATAATATGTTCTATTATATTCGTATACAGTTCCTAGTATATGTATCGTTTTCGAGACATCATTTGACGTTGACACGTTTTGCAGTAGAAAGCAAACAGGTGTGATGTCATATAAGCAAAATGACCCAAATATATATCTTAAGTTTCTCTTCATCATGTCAGTGTTCTGCTTCATAGCTGGGGTTCATTTCAGTATGAATATACCCTTCTACCGTCGTTAATATATAAAGTTAAAGTTGAAGGTTTACAGTCTTGTATGAGGCTAATGCCTCCTCACATGACTTTACAACTTAACCCCTGGTCATTGGTAACTTGTCACACCCACACACCAAAGTGTGCACAATTCATTCAGTCTCTCCTGGGGCACCTCAGTGCACCACGTCCACATGTCCCCCGGGGGACTTCCCATAGGGTGCTGCCACAAACCGGCGCACACAACTATATTTACAAGTTACCTCACAAGTCCCCATTTATACACCTGGGTGAAGAGAGGCAATGGAGATAAAGTGCCTTGCCCAAGGACAACAACGCAATGGTCTGGCCAGGACTCGAACCTGCAATCCTAAGATCACAAGTCCACTGCCTTAACCACTTGACCACAACGCTATCACATTCCTTCAGGTCAAGTTGGAGCCCTGTAAATGCAGGGTCAAAACTAAGCGAATGAATCAAAATAAACTATTTTTCTCTCATTGTGCAACTATATGATATCAAAACTGTTTACTTCGAGCTCACGTATGGTATAAATTGTGATAATTTTCAATGATATTATTCAATTATTATTTCAAAACATGCAGGAATGAATTGCCAAGCTGTAACAAATATTAAATGAATACACTACATAATTGTTCCAACACCCTTTTAACTGCACTGAACAAAACAGGGCACAGTATGCACGAAGCTCACATAATATATTTCATAATTATACTGAACTCAAAGCTTTATATTGTGAATATAGGCCTAACTTTGTGCCCATTAATGTATAAAATTGCCTAAATATGAAGTTTATCAAAGCTATGTTAGGCCTGCACTGTTAGAAAATATGTTATCTTTTTATATAGCGAATTTTAATTTACGGTATTGCGGTACTTATACGTTCAAAATGTTGTTTTCTTTTTCACTGAACGGGCAATGAAAGTTAACTTACGATAAATGCACACGCTAAATAACGTTTCCCGTTATGTTCAAAAGCTGTTATATTGTACAAACGGCGTATCACAGTAGTATTACATCAAAATTTTGACCGTTAATGTACGGGTTTTTGTAAGCACTAATATTGAACAGCTATAAGCAAGCATTATAACAAAAGCGTCTCATGTAATCTCGGATATATACAATAATTGATTTTGGAATACCCCTTCTTTCAATAAACCTAGGCAAAAATAGGCAAGGGCTTGGTTAGAGTGGTTAGAGTGTCCGCCTTCCAATCCTTAGGTTCCACAATCAAACTTCCGCCAGGAGCCAGATTCTCTTGACCAGAATCTCTCTATCCAAATTCGCTGCAGTTCAGTGGTGATGTGCGGAGTTTTCCGTGGATTTGGTATTTCTGGTTTGTGAACTTGGGAAAAGGGGTTTGTTTCTGTTCTTCACTTGGTTCCGAAACAACTTTGTTCGTAATGGCTGCACTGCAGTGATGTCGAATGGGGGGTCTTTGCCTACCTCTGTATTTGAGAAAGTGGTCAGATGCTGGTGCATACACTCTCGTTCGTCGGATGGGGACGTTAAATGGCGGTCCCGGGAGCAGGAATGGGAGCGAATTCACGCCTCGTTATCCTCTGAACACTTATCGAAAAGAGAAGGCTTGAAATAAGCCGGTGTTCAAACACGGATAGGGTCTCGAATAAAGCTACTGTATAAGGCTTCCTGATCCATGGGTTGCTAAACTAAACTAGACTAGACTAGACTATAGACTAGACTAGACTAGACTAAACTAAACTAAACTAAACTAAACTAAACGTAACTAAACTAAACGTAACTAAACTAAACCTGCTGTTTGACCTTGTTCTTTAAAAAGCAATCGTAGAAAACTAAAGATTTTTTGTTGTTGACATATTGCTCTAATTGCCCTTGATGCATAATTGACTATATCAAGAAGGAACTTTTCTTGATTGAGATCCAAGTTACATAAAAAATATCTTTCAAAAGTGGCACATTCGTTTCTACTAACCAACTAAAAGCATCTACGTGGTTCCTGAAACATGTATACAATGTGAATTGATACCGACGAAACGCTAAAAATGGCCAAAATTCAACTCTTGGGAAAACGAAGGTGTTTGTTTTTTAGTAACTTGGATAGTAACCCTCCATGAGGAGTTTCAATGTAGGATGAAACGACCAATTTTTCTTTAAGTAAATATTATTTCACTTAAGACAAAATATTGTTATACTTTCCCCACATATTTTCTTAATAATTAACATAGATATAACCAAGAATTTGCTGAAAACTATAATTTAAAACAAAATCTTAGTTGAATATGTATGTGCAGGTTTCATGACATATTCAGAGTAATTCAAATTGCTGAGAATAAGACTGTATAAACTTACACTGCTTAGCAATTTTCTACGTAGAATTATAGCAGAGAAAACAACAGCTGCCTCACCTTGTAGTATTTTGAGAATCTCGAGAGCGTCATATTAAAACCGGTTAACGTTTACATCAATGTAGCCAATTTTATTGTTTTCCAAGTTTGAAAATTGGTCCTACGGTGAACGAACCGCTTTCTTATGTCGATACTACTTTATTGGACGGAATCATTTCTTCAGAGTTTATGTTGAAATTTTACCTTTTTAGTGCCGCTTGGTTCTTGCTCATTCCATTAACATGTTTATATTCCTCTAGTTTTTAAAGACACCTTAAACTTTAATTGAGAATAATCCTGTGCGATGTGAATGTATATATGTGTGCGTATGGATTTTGTCACAACGCGGTACAGTATTTGGTCTTTTAATATGTAATACAATGAACATTGTTTGCAGTATATAGTGGTTGTATATACGGGACAAACACATATATTGCTACACAGTACACATGCTTAGACACTATTGTTATGCTGCAGAAGTTGTTTTGGGGGGATTTTTTCTTTCTTAGTGTCTAGTTGTATTTTCCTTTTAGTTAATAGTGAAGATACTGATGAATGGTTGCAAACAAAGATACTAACGTAGTACTTCTTTCTTCTTAAATATGATCTCTCGAAGGTTAGCCTCTCATTGTGGGGGCGTTGTGGTCCAGTGATTAAGGCAGTGGACTTCCCTGTGAGGAAAGATTTCATTACAGTATTAGTTGTTGCTATTGGTAACGATAAAAAATCAATCGAAAAAGAAAGTTGGGAGGAAAAAAGTTACCTCTTGCTGTAAATTACTAAATACCTGGAAAGGTAGAAAATTATCTTATAAAGGAAAATCTCTCATCAGAAATTCGCTTATTGTAACTCGCTTAGTGTATTTGGCCACTGTTTTACCAGTCCCTGATTGGGTTATCACCACATTACATCAGAGTGTCGTCGCTTTTATCTGGAGGGGTAAAAAACCTTCTATAAAGTATTTTAATCCCCGGGGACACGGGGTTGTGGTGCACTTTGGTGCCCCAGTAGAGAATGATTGAATTGTGAACACTTTGGTGTGTAGGTGTGACAGGCTACTAATGACCATGGCTAAGTTGTACAGGCTATGGTACACTCTTTGGGGTGTGAATAACGTTCTAAATACTGAAATATTAAACTAAATTAATTCTCAACCATGCAGAGATTGTCCAAATAAACCGTCATTTTACGAGAGAAAACGTAACTTCTATACATGTTAAATGTATGTTGCTATATACCAGGTCTGAATAAGTTAGTGGGGAGAGGGGCAGTAGGCGAACGTGAAGGCTCTTTCACCCATGAACTCTAAATAGAAACACCAAATATAAAAGACATATACCAAAACATGACAAACATGATCATTTATTAAACCGGTAAGCTGCTATATAGTCATAACTGCTATCGTTAACATCTATCCACTGCGGCAGCGTTTGGTATTTCTTCTAAACATATATCACAAGTATTCAGATAAAGATACTTTTTAAGAAAAAGTCACCCAGGAAAGAACCTGGGCACGAAAACCAAACTACCAAACGACTGATCCGTTCTCAGCCCCAGTCCCCTTGCATCGGGACTGTGACTGTGTGATCATCGTCAGGTGTGTATCACCATTCCCGAAGGGAACAGATACTACACATGATCTTAGCCAAAAGGCCGAGAAGCGATCAGATAAAGATGATACCGTCGTACGATACATACCATATCGCCATATAAGACATGCTACACATGATGCTTGCTAAGAACAGTCACCCAGTACTTTAATCCAGCCTGTATTGTCACGTAACAAGTTACAGTATAGTGTACCACAAAATTAGCTTAATATAAGTTAAACATCCATCAAGATGCTCATTTAAACTACTTGGGAAGGTTAATTACTACATTAAGGATAAATTTTACGCAATTTTATAATAGCATACATTTAGAAATAACAAGTTATCCGTCATAAGACATGTTTAACTCATTAAAAAACGATTGCAAATTCGTGATTGGTTCTTTTCTAACATTACGTCATATCACAATTCATTCTACGTTCGTCGCATCTGTTATTGTTACGTGATATCATGATGCACAAAAAAAAAACTTACTACTACAAACCGTGAGGAACAAGTCAAATTAAACTTATGCGAGGGTACACGTTTTACATTTATGCAAATTAGGAAGAATTCCCGTAGACACAGATTTTACACATGATCTTAACCAGAAGGCCGAAAAGCGATGGCTTTCGATTTTTAAGAAAAGTCACACAGGAAAGAACCTGGGCACCAAACAAAGAACCGACTGGTCCGCTCTCAATCACAGTTCCCCTGCATCAAGACTGTGACTGTGTGTTCATCAATGTCAGGTGTGTATCACGGCTCCCCTAGAAGGGGAACATAATGCTATTATTGTAAGAAAAGTCACCCAGGAAAAAACCTGGGCACGAAAACCGAACGATGGATCCGCTCTCGATCAACCCCAGTCCTCTTGCATCGAGCCTGTGTGATCATTGTCAGGTGGTTATGGTTTTCCTAGAAGGGTATCATAATGTTACTTTGATCCAGCCTATAATGTCACGTAAAACTTTCATTAATTTATGCCACAAAAAAAAGCTTACTAAGTAAAACCTTCATCAAGATGGTTATTTCGACTATTTGCGAAGGTTTATTCACAACATTTACCAGGGGCGTATCCAGGGGGGGGCGCAACAGGCGCGCGCCCCCCTATTGGCCGTCACCAAAAAAAAAAAAGTTTAGCAAAAAAAAAAAAAAATGGATCACATATGGCCATGGGCGGCGATCCTGGGTGGAGGGGGGATATATCCCCCCATGAAAATGGGTGGAGGGGATGTAATGCACCATATCCCCCCCCCCCCACCAAATGCCAGGGATAAGAATATTTTCATGCCTACATTTATGCATCTTCGTTAATGAACGGCTCTTTTTTAGCTTCATTTCTCGCCTGCCATAAACGCAGTGCGATCTTTTCAAATAAAGCGTCTTTATAAAGCAAAAATAGTTGACTGTAGGCTTCATTGGCCCTATAACAACAAAATGTATTATTGCGCCCACGGTATTGATATAGTACATATATGCACCCTCTTAGTATTCATATAGGCCCTATAGTAGGCCTACACACGTACATGTTCCCTCGAACAACTGAGAATCTCATGTAACCAGGGTAATGCTTAATACACGTTTCACCTGGATGCCCTAGCAATCGGTACCTAGGAATGTAACTATGTGTCATTGTGTATTGCATGTGTATAGGCCTATAATAGCTTGCATGAGGCCATTTTCTTCATCGAATAATATAACAGAGCTCTCGAACATTCTAACGTTGCGCCTGAAACAAGATTGACAGGGGCAATTTTCCCAAAATAACACCCGAAATAAAAAAATGTATTTTGGATCCATGATTATGAGATATTTCGGACATGACATCCCTATTTTAAAGTTGGGTATATGCCGCTTGGAAACCTCGGGAAGTGCCGTTTCCGGCCATCTAGAGGGTTTGTTAATCCCCAAATTTTCTCGTACGCTTCGCGCCAACCCATGGTGGCGCTACGCTTAGATAGTCAACAAGGTCATATCCCCCCCCCCCCCCCCACTCGGAAGTACGGATCGCCGCCCATGCATATATCCATTTTGCATTTCAGCCCCTTCTTTGAAAGCAAAAATTGTACACCCCTCCCCTTAGACCCATCCCCCAGGACGGCGATCATTCATGCCTGGCGCCCCCCCCCCCCTATTGGAAAATCCTGGATACGCCCCTCTTTACGATAATTGTTAGAATTCTAAAATCAGTTACATTCAAAAATAACATATTATCCGGTATAAGATATGTTTAGCCTATTGGAGTGTTAGCTCAGTGGTTAACGCCGGTGCCTTCCAATCATAAGGTCCCCGGTTCGAGTCACTCCAAGATTAATGTATGTCGTCCAGTTACAGAGTTGTTGACAATTGACAATTCATAATCATGGACGTTAAATATGAATCTAAGAGACTGACTTCGGTCTGCTTGCGGCTTTGATAAGCCAATGATGGCTTCTTCGCGAGTTCCTGCTTGCAGGAGGATCTTAAGTACATTAAAAACGATTGCTGTTTTGTGATTGGTTCTTTTCTAATACACTGCTTAGAGTATACATTCGCTTAAAACAGTGGCTGCTCAAAGAACCCTGTTGACAGGCTCGCATATTCATTATGACTAAATGGGGTGTACATCGACTTCGAGAACTTCAAGTCAGTGCATTATAATTACGAC
Source organism: Apostichopus japonicus (assembly GCF_037975245.1). Taxonomy (NCBI): domain Eukaryota; kingdom Metazoa; phylum Echinodermata; class Holothuroidea; order Aspidochirotida; family Stichopodidae; genus Apostichopus; species Apostichopus japonicus. Next base: position 11,537,664 of record NC_092579.1, read on the forward strand.
TATATAGCCTACTCAGAAGCGTAAAGAAGGTTATTTACGATTGTGTGCACTGTATAGAATTAGATGCATGGGAGTGCGTGAACGGGGTAGCAAGTTTCAGACAGTGCTGTTATGAAGTACAAAAATAATTGCAGAAAAGGGGATTACTCTGAAATTGCGAAAACTTGGGAATGCATTTCTGTTAAGGCTTGTATTTTACCAATTTATTAAGGGGGTATTTAACCCCATTACTCCTGCCTCAGTTCCTACTCCTCTCAGCGTGCTGTTCGAATATTATTACTTGTTACCGTGCAAACAATTCCAATGAGTGTAAAGTGCAATTTCATATCAGGACGTTTTCGATCCCATATTCCGTGAAAGCAGATGGCGAAACTAGATGTACTTGTGTTATCACCCTTACCTGGCAATATTAGGCGTAGGGGGAACAAAGAGCCAGCTTCACTCTTTTGGATCGACTACCGGGGATGCGACACCCCGCCTTAAATCATAAATGGCTTTATTTTATATCTTCTTCTTTACTAAAGTAGGCCTATACACGGAAAACTAAGGTATTTAACATCTATCGTCTGTCTCTCTTGCAGAGTTATGTATTCTCATGATGAGCTAACAAACAAAAATAATTATAGAAATACCTAACACAAATTATATACATGTTATTCTGTTTCCTAACCTATTAACGATGGTTAAACTCGATGCCAACCTATTATCAAATAAATAGTCCAAATTGAAACACACAGGGTACGTGTGGGACTTATTTGTGCTTATTAGTTGGAACGTTACACACGTACACCCTCAAGAAGGATTCAAATTTTTCGCGGATTCCCTGCGTGTGTCATGTTAATAGACCAGCAACTGGAATTTTTGATAAGTCCACATCCAAATCGATAATTTTCTCAAATGGTTACAGACAAACGTACACGTAAAATCATTTAAAAAATGTCAATCGATAATTTCTAGGATCATTTTGTTAACAACTGGATAAATAGTTTTCTTAGTCTAAGTAAAAAATATTACTACATTACAATAGTATACTGTAGCCTAGGCAAGCCTAATGCAAAATTGATTAGGCTATAGCCTAGGCCTAACCCCAAAGACCTAGAAAGGGCCTTGGCTAACCTAACTGTGTAGGCCACAGCAGAGACTAGTCAGCCTAGTCTACAAAGTAAAAGCTTTGGTTAGCCTACTGCAGCCTAAGTAACATAAGGCCTAGAATAGTGCCAGAATGTTGGTGTTACTGTTAGTGGTAAATACTGTATGACCTCTTCGACTTCATCATTGATGTTCCTACAGCTAGGCCCACGTGATTCCATGGATTTCATCAGATTACGAACACTAGAATGATTTAGGCCTAATGATTTGTACAACTACAAGCTTGGTATCTGCCAAAACTGAAATGTTGTACTGTACTAGGGCTAAGCATGACCAATTTCCTTAAATTTGTACATGTATTCTCTTGTATAAATCCACCTAGCCTAGTTAGTTAGGCCTAGTAATGTTAGACGTTAATGGGTAAAATCATTTATGAAGGTGGCCTGAAATTAAATCTGATATTTCCGCCTTTGACTTATCTTAGCTGTGTCAGTTAATGCATGTAGGACTCGGCTAGATTGCAACTTGTTTTCGAAAAGTGGTTACAGTTTGACATAAATCGGGTCATTTGTTTCAAATCACGATAAGCCATGATAGGTACAGTAATTCGCATTGGCAGGCCCGACTCTAATTTCAAAATGCATTAGGCTCAAATTACATGGCTGCTTAACTGTTGGGTCACCTGCTGGCAAATATTTATCATTTTGTAAGCAAAATAAGATCAGCCAAGTTTGTGAGATGACCTGTGATATTTGCATAAAAATCCTAGAACTGCAATATTGTCTGATTTCTGTTATATGTCCATGATCCATCAATTTTCAGTAACTGTGTACATTTATGGTTTCAAATAGCCAAAATGTCACCTTGATATTAAAATGGTGTGTTCTTGTTTCGATACCATAGGCTAAGAAATGGCAACTGTGTCAGATGAGCTGGATGACGAATTTGATAAATTTTTGTTAGAGATGAAGCCATTTGTTTTACAACTTCCTCATAAGTCAGGTAGGTCCTAGCAGTATTTATGTCTGGTTTAATTTGACTTTTATTCTTTATTTTCTTTGGTCTCTACATTTTCCCATTTCTTTTCCAAGTATCGTTAATGTTTACAATCATCTGTGAATTATGTATCTCTGTCTTATAAATAGAAAGAACAACACGAATTGAAAAGAAAAGAAAGGAATTATTTGACATGGCAGCACCTCACAAGACATATTTTTCCCTCTCGTATACATATATCTGCTGTTTGTTTTTGGTTCGATGATAATCATAACCTGTGCATCCATGATGACGTGCGTGTGTGTGAGTGCGTTTGTGAAGCCCAGCTTGTAAACATGATATCTCAAGAAGGGAAGGTCACACCAATTTCATATTTGGTGTGTAAAAGTACCACATTGAGTACAAGTAGCCTACTGTTTTTGATGGAGGTCAAAGGTCATTGGTCACCAGGGGTCAAATTGTGAAAATCTTGTAAACACGATAGCTCAAGGAGGAAAGGTCAGACTGATTTTATATTGAGTGTGTAGAAGTACCACATTTAGTTCAAGTAGCTTTTTGTTTTTGGTGGCGGTCAAAGATCATTTGGGGTCACCAGGGGTCATATTGTGGATACCTTGTAAAAACGATATCTCAAGATGGGAAGCATGGGCAGACTCATATTTAGTGTGAAGAAGACTATTTCAGATAGAAAAATCCATGGATTCTCCCATATGGAAAACCCACTTCACTTTAAGCTGACCAAGAGCTTGAACCTACAACCTCCCAAGTCTAGGTTAGCTTTTCATTGTTTCTAGTGCAGCTGCCATTATTCACTCAACCATAGCACTAGCAGCATACATCACTATGCCTTGTTTTTTTTTGTTTTAATCAGCAGTAAGGTGTTCCACTCATACACACTGAGTGTCTTGCTACATATTTGTGCAGTAACCTGTTCATATCTTGGATTTAAAGGGCAAAACTAAACCATAAATATGGTCAAGATATATATATTTTTTTAATTCCTGAACACAGATAGACAAAGATGTGCCTTATGGATCAAAAAATTGTGTGAGCCAACAGGTCATGGAATAACGGGCAGGTAACGTTATATTCGTCTAACCTTTAATGTTAAAGATCTATAATTGTATTTGACATGAAAATGTTACCAAATGAAACCAATGTTTCATTAATATTGACTCTTGCATTGTTTTAATCTGGACTTCAAGAATCACCCATTTTCCAACTGATTTGGCCCGACAGAATTTTTTTTCTTGGCCAGGAGAGATTGCACAGCGAAGGAATCCACTGGTGTATTTGATGCCAAGAAAACAACCCTAGTGATGAATAGGACCGTCCTTAAAATGGAGTTAAACATCAAGCTATCCAATGTAGATAGGATGACCTGCACTGAAACTGTTACAGATCCTATTTGGTTTGCATCACCACTACAATTTTAGCTTAAACAGACATCCTATAAATTCATGTGACATAATGTTAGGGACGTGTATTTTACCTTGGTGATGCAGAATTGTGTGCTTTCTTGAGATTTGCTTCTTAAAATAATCCTCTCAGACCCAGCTTACAATGTTCATCGTGTTGTTGCCGATATTATTGGACAATGTTTACTATCGACTGTTACAGCATGACTTTCTGTTTTGTCGATTTAAATTCTGTTTTATATGCAAGTGCTTCTGTTCTTTTTTTTTCTCTCCTTTATCGTGGTTTTACCGATACTCAGGAAGAACAGGAATATGTATGCAAAGCTGCTGCTTCATATGCTGAAGAAAGCTCTCATTGAAGGGCCATTCAGCCACAAACCTGATCCAGGTCCATTACCAACTCTTCCAGACTACATGGTAAGCTCATACATATCATAGTGAACATTCACACTATAGATGTATTTGTTCCAGTACCATATGATATTATATTAACTCACACAATCATAACAACATTAATGCGGTCTCCAGGGTTTTTACAAGAAGGAAAATTGTCACTATTTAAGCTACCTATTCCCCCCCACCACCCACCCCCCCCCCCCCCGACACTTGGTGACACATCAGCTGTGTATGACACCTACAGTTTCCTGTCTTGTGGCTGTGCACCCTTTTATTTAGCTAGAAGAGTCAAAATGTGTGTTTTTTGTTAAGTCACTCAATAAGATCAACCTCTTCGTTCATTCACTTAAAACTCCTGTGCTGCTCTCTGAGGGTTGTAAGAAATACTCCTGTGTGCTGCACTCTGAGGGTTGAAAGAAATATTCCTGTGTGCTGCTCTCTGGGGGTATATAAGCACTTGGTCTAAAATTGATTCAATTGACTAATTGTCACATTTAAAAAGTAGACTTTAATACCCATGCCACAGAAAATCTCAAAATGAATTTGCTAACATATCAGACAAGATGGTCCTGTCTTTTCATGATCTTGAGGCAAGGCCTCTCCCGTTTGCTGCAAGAGTAGCTATGGCTTTTGTGGTGCAATGTATAGCTTCTTCTGCAAATATCTTTGGTAATGATTAGAAAAATTGGTTTTTTGTAGAAATATAAGTGGCCCTCACTTTTAAATTACTTCTTAAAGTCATCCCTTGAATTTATCTGAATTTTTGTAGAATAAACCTAACATTTAGTATTCCTCCCTAGTTTAATTATCAGCTAATTCTGCTAAAGATCAAAACATGAGAACCGTCTGTTTCTTCTTTCCCACGTGTTTTGTGTGTGTTTTTGTTGTTTGGCACCTCCATACCTGCAAGATCTCATCCGCCCTTATCAGCCAACAAGAGCCCTACGGTCTGCTGGTCAGAGTCGTCTAGAGGTGCCGATCACCAAGACAAACAGCTTTGGGAACAGAGCCTTTTTGCGTGGCTGGGCCACGCCTCTGGAATGAGCTGCCAGCTGAACTCAGAACTGTTTCTAGTCTTACAACATTCAAGTCAAAGCTGAAAACCTTCTTTTTTAGACAGCATTACTGCAATATTTAAACTGTGTATTAAATTCTATTCATGTGCAATACTCCAACAAACTCAAACTTGCATGCTTTTTATTTTTCATACTCATTTATATTGTATTTTATTCTGCATTTTTACTACATATTTTGTGTCATATACTTTTTTATTTACTGTTACATAGAGTTTTAGAGCACTTTTGTGGATTTTACGCTTTATAAATAAATTATTATTATTATTATTCTTGTAGAGTATATACTTCGACGAGCCAACACAAACTAAATCGCCTCGTCTAAGAGAGGAAGGCTATCATTCCCTCCCAGACTGGGTGGATACGGAGCTAGTAAACTCTGGCAGAACCAACCCAAGAGCATCAAGGACCAGGCAAAGGCTCTTTGACTCTGATATCGGCAAATTATCTTCACCGGATGTAACAGAAACAGGTTCCTTAGGGATGCATGAGAGGTAAACAATTTAATTGTCAGAAAATTTACAAATAGCCGGTAGAATTTCATGATTCATATCATATATATATCAGTAGGGCCTGAACGATAAGGAAGTTGACCAACTGAGCTAACTAAAGCCATCTACAGGTCTTTGGTTTGGGTTTTGTCGCAGTCGATATCCTACACTCAAAATGTTTCTTAGTACCTCTTCCATCTTCAAACCTAAAATGGTCTATAATCCATATACCAGTGTAATGAAATTCTATTTAATAAATTTCAAATGTTATTTTTAGAGCCCACATGTTTTTTGTTTATTTTTGAGATCACATTTTTTAAATTTTTTTTTAATTTTAGGAAGTCTTCACTGGTCAATCATTCCTTATCATCATCTTCAAGTTCAGATGATCACCAGGTCTTTAGTCATAAAGACACTCACATAAAGGTCAGTAGTAACACTGTCTAAGATTGCTTAAACAGCCATGGCCGTACAAACTGCACTCTTCTTCTTCATTTATAATATCACAATAACAGGTTTGAAAAACAAACATATTGTAGAGGAGTGAATCGTCCATCTTCGTCAACCTCATATATATATGAATTTTTGTGCATGCGCTTTTGGAATCATGAAACAATGATTGCGTATGACAGTTAAATACAATTTTGCATTGTGAAGATCTTTGGAGAGATTTTTCAAAATTTTTTGAGTTGTGTAGATGCTGTTTGAGGTATCTGTCATTTATAAATAAAATTTTAAAAAATTTAAACAGCTAAATAATGCAGTGGTTTTACAACAAATTTTAACTTTTTCATCTGTTTTTCCCCAGTACCAGCAGAAAGATTCTGTAAGTCTGAAATATTCCCCAAAGCAATCTACAGTTGTGGATCTTCCCGACCCGGACGGTAGACCAGGCAGACGATCAGAGAGAAGAGATAAAGTGGAAAAGCAAACTGTAAGTAGTCTAATCTCATTGTCCAGTTGTACAGTGTTAAAGGTTCATATACTGAAATCCTATTGGTCTGTGAAGTGTGTCAAATATAAACCAGGAAAAAGATTGCCTTTGGTACAGACTACAGTGGCCATGTGTTATAGTTTTCTTGAAATAATTCAAGATGAATGCAAAAATAATTGTTACTCAATTAACATGTCAAAACGACATATACGGGCTACTTGAACTTTCGATGTTACTGTACATCTACCGCAATGTAATTGAACACTTGCTCCCCCCCCCCTCATCTCTCTCCACCCCACATGGATTTATGTTTTGTGGCATTATTCTTTCTTATGTTTAATGACTTATAAATGTTGATTTAAAATCCCCCTCACAAGTCTCGAAACTATTCAAAACGATCCCTCAACACTAAACCTAGGCCTATATTAGTTTTCATTCTAACTGAGCCTAACCTAATTTGCGGTGTATACACAAGAAACCCAAGAATATGTTGTTATTCTCATTTATTGGTGAGACTGTTAAGAATGTCAACCTTTTTTTCTTACATTTTGGTCTGATGAATTCATAGGATCGGTTTAGAAAATTGCTCTATATGCTACTGTGAATCTGTTAAAAATGGAATTTCATTATGTCACTATGTAGATTTAGCAATCATACGGAAATTGGCCGATTAATAACTCATATTATTTTCTTCCCCCTACATTTCACAGATTCCAGACAGCAAACCGAAACATAGACTCACACTAGAGAATAAACAAGGTAACAGCAGTGAAACTTTTAGTGGAATTTCTATTGGATACAGAGGTTTGATAAGTTTGATTTTTGTGACTTGGAACTGCAAAAATTTTAACTATGGAAAGCAGAGAAATTTCTTATGCATCTCCCTAAACCATGATATAGCAAGTGATAAATGCAGTACAACAATACTATCATTGCAAAGCAGGGAATATGTGTGTATTGTTGTTACTAAATCATCCAGCTTCACAAACATTTCCCCCAACACTGAAGGAATTACATACAAGAGTGACAAAACCAACCACCTTTGTTCACATAAACCTTTCCCAGCAGCAAGTCCTATTGTCTGGCATGAAGACATAGGTGACTGTAGCTTTCAACACCCAGTTGGTCCTTTGTGGAACAACCTTCATGTTCATTTGAGATCGTTGGACTCTTTCGAACAGTTAAAGCGCGACATTAAGGCTTTTCCAATTCATTAAGCATTGTTTATTTCCACGGACAAAGCCCATTGAGCAACCCTGACGCTATTCATCACTCAATGATGATAAAGTGCTGTTGTTCTGTGTCAAGCAAACAATGTTTGGTTTTGATTGTAAAAGAGACTACAAAGTGTAGAGAAAGAGAGAAAAATGCAGACAAGTTCAGTCAACAAGAAAAGAATCCATTGCTATTGTTCAAACTTGTTGTGCTCCAGTTAAAGGGGGGTGATTGGAGCATGTGCTGCTGTGAACTACCTCAACTTCTCAGCAAAATGTTGTATACATTTGGAGTCGATACCACTGACTGCTAAATATAAGCGTATGATATGTAACGATGGTGGTTCATAATTCAGTCGGTCAATTTAATGCGACGTTAAAAAGTAATATTTATATGATTATGTTACACTGGTGCCAGAAGTAGCAGCCTAAGACAAAGTAGTTTGACTTTCATTATGATGAAGGGGGGTGTCTCTTTTTTAGAAGCTTGGAGTTTTTCTTTAAAAAAGGAACATTTTATTCCTGTCACCTGGCAACCTTGATAGCACATTCTTGACACAACTTAGAAGTAAATTAACTTTTCCCCTCCCTACATGCCTAGCTATCTGATCATTTCATGTCATAAATTCACAGGTGAGCTAAGTTTATAATAATAATAATGTATAATATAAGCAAGTCTCAGTCGCAATTCGATCGCGGTTGGACCGAGGGTACAGTAACTTGATTCAATACAGAAAGAAAGAATATCTTCTGTTTTGCACTCATTTATTTACAGGGTCATCTAAATTCTCTGAAGAAGCTGCCCAGGTTGAGAGAGAGGTCGAATTGAGGACCAAACTTCTGGAGACTCGATTCCACGAGGAGAAACTGATAATCCAACAACGCCATGATGAGGCCATTCAGAAGGTGTGGCTATTTGATCCAGGGATTAAATTAATACTCACATTTTGTGCAGCAGTTTGAAGGTTTATGAATTGTGCTGTGCATAAAAGTGTACATATTTGTGTAGCAAACTTGCTATGCATTACTAAATAAAATTGTAACATTTTGTAACAGAGATTTCACAAACATACAAAAACTATTTTTTATTTGTATACTCTATTCTTTTGATCAATGCTTGGGTAGGTTTCAACTTTACTTAAAGAGGTTGTAAAGTTTAAATTGTGTCAATGAATGTGATGTATTTATACCAGCTTTGCTAGTCAGGCGATTCAAAAGTTTTGAAGAAAAACAAAAAATGTCAGTTACTTAACACCTATGACATCACACCTATCTGCTTGAAGCTCGATTTTGGTGTAAAATATAATTCACTTCAAAATTAAGCTATCTTGAAACCGCTATCCAGGCCTCAATATGAGAAGGACGTTCACTACGATGCATAGACTATATTCTACTCTACAAGCTAAAAATACTGGAGAATCCCTTCAAAGTCAGACATTACGAATCTCTTCCATCTGCTAAATGACAAATCATTGTCTTATGATAAAAACAAAGTGTTTTTGTTTGTTTCCCTCTTCTCTCTGTTTACTATCGATCATGATAGCTGACTGAATTCATTGTTCTGTTTTTTTTATGTTTTTTCCAGATTTTGGATCGTAAGAATGCAGAGATAGAAGAGATGAAGCATCAATACCGGAGTAAAACCAAAGATTTAGAAGAAACAAACAAAAAACTTGAAAGGAAAGGTACTTTATTAGAAATATCTGTTAATGTTTTAAAATATGTGGTTTACATGTTGTTGTTTTTTCTTTCCATTTTAAACATTTTCTTAATACATTGAAAGAAATCTGACAGTACAGATTTATACAACTGCATATGAAATTGTTATGTCAGTGGCAGTTGTTATATCGAGATACATATTCATTAGTTGATTGTAAACAAAACCCAGCATGCACCACTGCATCTGGAATAGGAGAACAAATCAGTGATTCATACAGGTAGCATACGCCCATTAAAAGCCCCATTGACTTACAAACTGAATCACAAAAGTAATGTGGTCTCTAAGACTAGATAGAAGTTCTCACTAGCTAATAGCTACCCATCATCGGATAGCTGACAAGTTGGCCTTTCATGGCATCATCAATTTTCTGTATCATGGCCTTGCAGATTTTTTGCTATCACAGCCTGAAGTTTTCGTCACTTGTAAACAAACGTATAGACTTTGTCAGTTACAGCCTACCATGAGTGCATAAATTACATACATATCACAACAGTCTTACCTTCAATTTTCATCTTTCATTTCATTCATAAGACCATTTTCATGGATGATACCTCTTATTAATCACAATTTAATTCAAGTACCATTGTTACTCCTAAGAGAGTAGTTCAGCTCTGAAAATGTATACAAAATTATACCAAAAACATGACACATGTGATTGTTGTTTCCCATTTTTCAGAGACGAACTCTTTGACAGGCTGTCCAACAGTCCTCCCTTTCCTTATATTCCTCTCAATTATCTCCTCTCCTTCCTATATTTTACCTACTTTGTCATCAGAAATATCATCCTTTTCCTACCCTTCTGATAATTTTTGGTTTGTTTTGTAACAAGTGGTTTCAGATTGTAGCAAATTTCTTTGACTTTGACTTGTCATTTTAAAGTCCACAAGTAGTGGCCATTTTTCATTGTGACCTTTGTCATACTTCTTTCTATAAGCGTGTGTTTGGTGGCATGGTTTGCAATTAGACCTACAAATTTTAAGCAACTTAAACTCTTACTCGTGTTTGTTATCTTCAGTCCACAGCACAACCAGAGACGTCGCATCGGTGAAAGAGACCAAGGACAAACAGATCAGAGAACTTCGAAAAATGCTGGAACAAACAAACCAAACGAGCCAGAACCACTTTGAGAAAATGGTAGGATTGAATTATGGTCTGGGAAAATTATTCATAAGTATAAAGGAGCAAAGAATACATGGTTTTTATGTTTTTCCGATCAGGGAAGGTCTAAATTTGCAAGACTAACAGTTTGCATTGGCTCCACAAGGCATCCATTATCTTTAAGTTTAACAGTCTGCAAAAATTCACTATTGCCATAGTAACAAGCTTGGGTTGGCTGTGTTCACCAAGAATACCAGCACTAATGTTAATAGTTCCATAATGTTAAGTGCATTAAGCTGCAGTTTCAAACCAATTTACTGAATTGAATATTTTTGTATAATTCATGATCAGTTTCTCTTGTGCATTTCTCTCGAAATCACTTCCCTGCCTCTTTCTGGGGTTTACTATAACAAATGAATAAGGGTGTAATCCGTGGTTGTACAATATGCAATGTACTGTGACTAGTTCCCCACCCCCCAACACCCCCCAACCCCAAGTAAGAAATGCAAATCAAGTTTTCAAGCAACTAAGAGCTGAATAGTTCAGTTGTAAAATAGAGTTCACTGAATCCCTTTCTCGCCAAAATTTCTGTGCTCTTCTCAAGCTTTGCTTGAAATTTCCCAGTCAGTTTTTCTGTCGTTAATTCACTGATAATGTGTTATTATATGCGCTATTCATGTGGTGTTTAGTCTAGACACAGACTAACTTCTAGCTTGCAGCTGAAAATTCTAATATTTGGTATATACACTGTGATATTTATATATGATTGCTGCAAATATGCTTCTTTTGCCATGATAAAAATGATGCAAGATAATTTGATTATAAAATTTGTTGAGTCCACAGTGCTTTCTGCATGTTGCTTCTCCGAACACTGGAGTACATGATTGGATAAAACTATATAGATAAGGCAGAATAATTTGTATGGAATACAAGTCGGTTATTATCAATGCGTTTAATTCTTAGCAGTATTTTCCCACTCAATTATGCTTGTTAACTCCAAGTTGAGATCAAACCACTCGCAATCTTATGAAGTATTTTCAATGCCACAGTCACCACATTGAACCTCATTTATTCACTCTATAGAAGCCCAGTATATATCCAACTTCAATGGATTGGAATAATTTGTCAGGTCAGAGCAACTTGGACGGACTTTTTTGATACCATTTTGCAAATTTTCAGCTTGCTAAAATGTTGCTTGGCCAATGCTAGGGAACTGTAAGTCATGAAATCCACTATGGTTAGAAACATGATAATAGGAATGAAAGGATTTCACATCAGTGATTGGAATCTGAAAGCTGTAAGGAACATCTCTTTGACTCCATATTTCAGCTGCAAGGCGCTTTGGCCGACATCGAACAGGAGAAATTTGAAATGCAGAAGGAGCACACGAAGGGGATTCAGGATATATTAGAGGATACAAATATAAGGCTACAGAAGATGGAGATGGAATATAACGAACAAGTCGATAAACATGTAAGTCATACTGTGATGTTATCCGGTTAGTGCAATACAATGTGCAACAAAACCAAGGTTACGTGTTCTCGATGTGGCGTATTGTGGGTCAGATCGGGCTCGCAAAAGATTTCCGTCATTATATCCCGCGGCAAAAATATTAGCCCACAATTTGGCACTAATATATTGTTTGGGCTCTCAAGGCCTTAGGTTTAAGAACCCTAACCCGCCTACCGTGCCCATTACTCAATTCAGGTATAGAGAGATATTTAGGTTCACAGTCTTTGGTCCTTTGCTCCCCAACCAAAGTTTTTCTCTGGCCCTCGAAGGAAATTAATTTAGCCCCCCTACCTAGGTGATCCAGACATCTGTTATATGGATCCTGAATTATCTGAGTTTAAATATCCAACCATTCATTACTGTACTGTCGGATACTGTGCGTGTGTAATTTTGAATTCTGAAAGTTTTCTTATATTAAGCTACTCGCTCACAGTTGTAACATAACATTACATGAAATGAAGAAATGGGAAGAATTTTTCTCAAATAAGGCACATTGTGCTGTCCATTCCATATCCAAGATGGGAACCGTTATCCTTAATTTGCTCACATCCTGACAACCTTCGGTTTTGACTCGTCTGGTCAATTCAGGTTTTGTTGTGTATTTAGTGTTGTCTACTGAGCAGTAATTCGCAGAGATTATGCTGCAGGGACGCTAAAGTTGTGCAAATTTTCACCCACATTTCATCACAGTTCTAAGGTACTTTTTTCTCATCATTGCTCATCAAAGTCTGTTTCAAGACATTTGGTGCTTGCTTATTTGGCTGTTTACATCTCTCTTACCCATATATAACTTTTGTAAATTGTTTATCATTACATGGGTATTACCTTAATATCCAGACAATGCTAACACTGTGTTTCGATACCTTTTACCGGAGGTGTTACAAGTCACCTAACATCAAAATCGGACCATCGCCCGTAATATGGATGATGTGAGTCAAGACTTTGCTGTGAATTAATGTACTATTTTAATGAGGACAAACTTGAAGGACTTGATCGTGTCATTTGACTTTTGAAATTTGGCAACTCCAGTCATGACCAGTTGATCACACTTCCTTTGTATATGTCTCTCTCTTGCAATGTCAAAGGTTATTTCAGGTCACAAGAGGTCAATGTCATTCCCATACAGAGTTAGTTTACATATAAGCAGTTAATTTGCTTCTTGCTCAACAGTGTCTGACAATGCTTGGCTACTTTTGCATTTTTTTACGTTTTCTCAGGCTACTGTGATCAAAGAATTAGAATCTAGGATTCACCAGCTTACAGCAGATTCTGAGAAGCAAGACACATTTCAAGGTCACCTTCAGCAAGATAAAGATGACTTGGAGAGGCTGAATGTAGCCCTCAGAGCTGAGCTTCAAAATATGAGCGAAAAGTAAGAATCTCTCACCAGGCATGTACGGGTGAAAGTAACATTATTCCTTGGTGTCGCATCTCAATTTAAACTGGAAAACAGAAATATTGCCTTTTCATTCTCAGTGTCAGACGGTCAAGGTCATCAATGAAAATTTTAATAGCTAAAATATTATACCAACTTAAACTGGTTGATACCAATGAGAGCATAATCCTCTTCTAAGTGAGAAAACTCTGTGTTACTCATTGAAGTAAACTTGTGTTTATAGGCTGGACTGCTTCTCTGATAGAAAGAAGCATCTCTGGATGAGGGAGGGGAAGAGTGAGGAGAGAGGGGTGAGAGGAGGGATGGGCAGCAGCTACCACTTCCTGCACCTAAGAATACCAGTCCACTATGAGAGTGTTATGGTTAAGTCAATGGACAATACCATCTAAGGATTGTAGGTTTGAGTCCTGGACAGATCATTACATGTGTCCTTAGGCTGGGCACTAAGCTCTGTTGCCTCTCTCCACCCAGGTGTATAAATGGGGACCTGTGAGGTAACTTGTAAATATCATAATTGTGTGCACCAGTTTGTGGCTGTACCCGTTTGGAATTCCCCCAGGGGACATGGGAGGTGTGGCGAGCTGTACTGCCGAGAGCCACCATTTGAATTTTGCACACTGGGTGTGTGGGTGTGATAAGTTACCGATGACCAGCGGTTAAGTGTTGTAAAGTAATATGAGGGTGCTTTGGCATTGTACACGACTTTTTACCTTCGACTTACCATATCTGTTAAACGTAAACTGGCCAAATCTGTGAACATTATTAACAAGTTTGTGAATGCTATTTATTGAAGTATCTATTTTAACCCCAAATATAGGTGGGTGATCAGTACTTTAGCATAGGGTAAATTGCCCAGTGTAACAACACAGAACTAAGTACGTCCAAAGAAACTAGTATATAATGTTTTCTTCTTTACGAATGTGAAACTAGAAGCATTGCAAGATGCAATACCATGGATATAGAACTCTCAACTGGCCAATGGTACTCATTTATGGAAGAAATTAATCTTGTTAATACATAATACGTATATTGAAATACTGGGGGGTACCTGTCGTAAATTTATTTTGCCTCAAAATGTCATCAGCCAGTGATAATGTTCTGCAGGTCTCTGTGTCATAGACAGAACAACCACAGTATTCAACATATGCAGCATCTCAGAGCAGATGGTTCTGTTTAGAGCTTCATTTCATTCAGATATGGCCGAATGGAAACTAATTACTTGATTCCAGCAAGAAATGACGAATATAAACTGATGCTTCAGAAAGGCTGCAACTCTTAGCCTAATCCTATAACACTATTAATGCAGAAATGCCTAGCCTAGTCTACTTTGCATAAAAGAATTAGGGCTGAAGCCTGTATTGCCATTACCTCCTTTGTAATGGTGGTAAGGAGTAATGGAGAACAAATGCATTAAGTAAACGACTTAAATTAAGAAAAAGGAGGGCCTGATGTTTCGATCTTATGGGAATCTTCTTGAGAGGCAGACAAGAACTTAACAAGAGGAAACAGGTTGCAAGATCAAACAATGAATAGAATTAGATAATAACAATGCAGTAAACAATAATAATGAGCAGTGGGGGTGGAGGGAAACAGGTGAGGCTGTGATTGGTTTGTGGTATTCCAGCGAAAGATTTTTGTAAAACTTTATTTCATGGTCATAAAACTTCATAAACAGGTTTGCCACTGTTGAGAAGACTTTGGACCAGCTGAAAGCAGACAATGATCGGGAAGTGAAGTCCATAAAGGCCAGATGTGAAGCTATGATAGAGTTTACAAAGAATGAACATTCCACAGTAATCAAAAAGGTAAAGAAATGTTATACAAATTTAAACCTGATTTTTTTTATTTTTTATGTGTACAGGTACCTACAAATGTCGTATTATAAATTTGAAATAATTAAGCCTATAAGTTGACAATTTCTACTCTGAATGAAATTAAAGAAGTCAGTTTGCTTTGATGGTCTATGAGCTAACTAAGAAATATTGATGAAATTGTAAATTTTTTAAGTATTCCAAAGGTTTGGTAAGAACTTTTATATATTATATTGAATGGTTTTTTATCTGGCTCATCAGGAATGAAGTTCAATGGTTGTAACCACAGAGATGTCTAGTAAGTAAGTGAGGGGGGGTGGTTGTTTATTATATTATTAGTAGAATATTACATAGTCAAAATATTGGCAACTCTCATGATCTTACTGTGAAACCCACAGTTTTACCTTCCAGGCTCTTTGTCTTATGTATTGTTTCACAGAGGCATCTCTAAATCTCACATGCAAAAATCTTAAATCTGTATAACAAAGTGAAGCAGCTTTACATGGAGTTATGGACATTTTTTGTTGTTAGAATATTAAAACGACTAGTTTGATGTGATTTAGACCTTTTGTCAAAATTTCCTTGTTTCCGGCCGTCAATCTCCATTCAGTTTGGGGGGGGGGAGAATTCCAGGTTTACACTTTCAGGGGATTAGAAAGTCTGAGATCATGCAAAGTTTGCAGAGTTAAGAAACTGGTGGAGGTATTAATAGAAATACAATTCCTTTATCTTGAAAAATGTGATTTTAGCAAGTAGAAATGGACAGATGAAGTTCACTCTGCTTAAGTGAGATAGATACTTTAAGTAAATTGCTTTATTTCCTCCCAAGGATGCAGAAAAACTCCTGGCCTCGGAACAGCAAGTTCAAGAATTGAGGAAAGCACTTCAAGAGAGTGAGTTGAGTAGACAGAGGCATGTCCGGGTAAGTAACTGGCTTGAGGGCACAGACATAGAAAGTCCATGTTAATACAACAAAGTATATCTCCAACTACTGCCGTTCAAAGACAAATTTTGCAGTGCAACTTTGACTCGTCTCAAAGAGGCACAGAATAAGTATTGAAGTCTAATTTTTCACAAAATAGTCGATGAATGTCTTCTTTTATGAAAAAAAAAAAGAATAGTTGAAGCCTTCTACTATATATGTTGAATGTCTCCAATCTTTATTAACCTTCATGATGAAATAATTGGTTCTACCGGAATTGAACTAAAGAGTGAAATATGTTGTACTATCTTTATTCTTTAGAATGAGATATCTGTTAAGTTGTCCATGTCTGTCAGCACCTGAAAAGGTGGATCACCATTATTTAAATTCATGGTGATATATATTTGTTTCTGTCAGAATTGAAGAAAGGATTGACATTTGTGGTGTCTTTATCCTTCAGAATAAGAGCTTATTTAAGTTGTCGATGTCGTCAGAAAACAGTATTGTGGCACTCTGAGAGGTGGTATTATTACCAGGATTTCATTAAACGGGGGAAAAGAGTGAGCCATTATATATACAGAGAGTTTATTATAGGGCCAGGATTCCTACAGGACCAGAAACCTTATAGATAAAACTTTAAAAAAAATGCAAGTAGTGTGCTTGGAGATAGGTAGAGGGGGAGGTGTTCTTCAATGCTGCAGTCTTTCTGCTACTTTGAGTGGGTGTAAAGAGACTTTCTGAGATACTTTATCCAAAGTTTTTTCCTTTTCTTTCTTTACTAAATAAAGGAGACAGAGGCTGAGTTGAAACAAGATAAGATTCATTTGGACAACCTCCACGAGAAGAAAGTCCGAAGTCTGGAGGCAGAGCTGGACCATGAGAGGCAAGAATGGAAGAAGAAACAGCATCAGCTGGAGCAAATCATCTTGTGAGATATTTCGTAGTTACTGGACTTTTTATTTTTTGCTTCGTTGTTATAAAGTGATTTTGTTGTAGTCCATGTACTTTAGCGATACAAAACATTGACAAAAAACCCTGAATACTTTCAAATGGAACTACTCCATCTTTGCCAAGGTAATGTAGAAGTTGAAAGTTGCACTTGCTTTTTTGTTCATGCAACAACATTCTATGAAATCTACAATTAATAACCAACATTGATAGATTAAATTTATCTGTTAAACACCAATGAATGTGTTGGTGCAACTCTAAACAGGGAATTGAAAAGTTGAAAGTAAGAAGCAATGACAAAATGTAAGAAAAAGACTTTGGAATTGCACAAACTTATAATGCTACAATTTTTTTTTTTTTTCATTAAGTTTTCTCCAGAAGTTTGAAAATTGCTTTTTCCCCTCAGCAACAGCAATTAAAAGTTTCCTCGTTCCACCACTGACAAATAATTTATCTTCATTATGTCAATTGATTTTATCACGCACCATGATAATAATGTGGATTTATGTCAGTTAAACTAAACTCTATCACAGAAATACGCCAGCATTCAAAGTAGATCAATTTATTCTGCTCTTCAATTCCTCAATTGTATCATGTTATTTGTCAGAAGGAGCGTTCATTTTTCTTTCAATAACTGTATTCCTATCAACGAAATGATCGAGTAAATCAATGAAAAATGAAGCTTTATGATCTTTGCTCATCATTTCTAAACGCTGTTTTTCCCTGTTCCATGATATTTCTGTCATCAGAGCTAAAGACGAGGAAGTAGCCAAGCTGAAGGAATTTCAAAAACTTCAGACCCAACAGGCAGAGAGAACATTGGGAGAGTTCAAATCGCAGGTTGAAAGGAATTCTGGGAAGATGTTTGACGAGATGAAACAACAGGTACTGAATTAAATTATTATTATTATGATCATCATTATTATTATTCAAAAGATGTAGAAAATGCCAATTATACAAAGGAGTAATCAAAGGTGCTGTACAAAGTCAAGTAAGACAAAACAAAACCAAGCAACAAAAGAGAAGGATAAAACCAAAACCTACAAAATCAAAACAGTAAGAATGCAAATAAAATACAAAAGATAAATACTACCCAAAATAAAAGACGATTAAATATTGTAAATAATTGTTTTTCTTTTAGATGGTCAAGGTCGAGGCAGATTTAGCCAGGTCCAAAGAGTTTCGAGAGAAACAGGCGGAGGAATTCACAAAACAGAGACAACAGGATAGGAGGAAATTTGAAAAACAGGTTATTTTCTTTGACTGTTAAATGGTGTTTGATTTAGTGTACGTATTTATTGACACCCTCCGTTGGAACTTGCCCGTGCAGTGAGAGATCTCACAGCTGATCTAACGTCCTTAACACAGGTCGCTCAGTGACTCTCTTCTACTCAGGGTTGGTCGTTTCAATCACAATAATTTAAATCACATGAAGTTTTTGAAAGGTATTTTAGAGGTATTGCTAAAGGTCTTTGACAGACTCAAAAAGAGGAGATTAGTTAGTAATTAAGCCAACCAGATTCAACAGATGATAGCAAGATTTGATTTTTATATTAAAAGAAATCACTGGCTTAGTTATGTCAGACATGGAAACATTGTAGAGCTACTGTGTATTGTGGTGAGGCCTTAAGAGCCAAGTTTCAAAGCTAGCGTAGTCAGTGAAACAGGAAGCGGTTAACTTAAAAATCAAGTACTAGAGAGTTTTGAGGTTACTGAATAATATATATTTTCTTTGCTTCCTGCCTTTGTTATTCCTTTAAGTAACAAAGCTAAGAGCTACATTTTGTGGGTTAATGATCTTTAACGATGCACCCATTACAACTTGCTGCTTCTATCATTGTAACTACTATCTGCTAAGTTCATTACTCTTCCCCACTTTTGTCTTTCACTGCAGTTAAGTGTTCTTCATGGATCTCACGAGCAAGAAAAGGCATCGTTGACAAAGCATTTACAAGCAGAGCAAGAATCGTTAAAGAATGCACATCAAGAGGAGATTAAAGTATTCAAAGAGAAATATGAGAGGAGACTGTTGGAAACTGAGGGCAGTCTCCATGAATTGAGAAGCTCGGATAACATTGTAAGACATATCAGTTTTCTCTAATTATTGTTTCCATGGCAACGGCACAGTCACACGATCTACACAACCATATTCACCAACACTACTTCTGGTACTCTTTTTGTGAATTTGGTTTCCATTTAATCAATATTTTGTCGCATTTTCATGTGATTTGCAGTATATAAATGATTTTACATTAGTTTGTTGCCATGGTGATGTGTTTTTGCTTTTACAGAGAATTTCTGAACTTCAAGAGACTATTTCACAACTGAGACAAGACATTCTGGAAAGCGACTCACTCCGAAAACAAGAGGTTGTTCAGCTTGGACTTCTGAAGGAAGAGGAGAAGCAGAAGATCACTAGAGATCATGAAATAGAGGTAAAGGTTACCATTAACCAGGGAACTCAGAGTTCACGCTATCAGTAACCAGTGAACTCAGAGTTCACGCTATCAGTAATAAGTGAACTTAGGTTCATACTGACAGTAACCAGCAGACTCAGAGTTCACTGTATCAGTAACCAGTGAACTTAGGTTCATACTGTCAGTAACCAGTAAACTCAGGTTAGTTCTGTCAGTAACCAGAAGACTCAAAGTTTGCCCTATCAGTAGCCAGCGGACTCAGAGATCACTGTATCAGTAATTAGTGAACTTAGGTTCATACTATCAGTAACCAGTAAACTCAGAGTTTGCCCTATCAGTAACCAGCAGACTCAGAGTTCACTATCAGTAACCAGTGAAGTTAGCTTCATACTATCAGTAACCAGTAAACTCAGGTTGGTACTGTCAGTAACCAGAAGATTCAAAGTTAGCCCTATCAGTAGCCAAATGGACTCAGGCTTCATACTACAGTCACTGGTAGACTTAAGAGTTCACATTTTCAGTAACCAGTGAACTCAGAGCTCAACTAGTGAACTAATATCTGACAATACTACTACTTTGTGGAGACATACTGTAGTGTATAACAGAGCGAGTAACCAGTGGACTGAGATTTCACACTCTGTGTATCAACAGTAAAACAATCAAATAGCTGTTGGGTTCACAGTTGACACTATCAGCAACTTGTCAAATAGTCAAACATTTCAAACTATCAGTACTCTGTGAGGTTAAAGTTCACATAAATTACAAGAAGACACAGAATTTTACAGCATCAGTAATGTGTTGACTCAAATTTCCATTAACCAGTGGACTCAAGAGTTTTGCACTTGGTTTATCTACAAGCTCAGAAGTGGCAGTTTGTTTAGTTTTGTACATTCAGAGCTGACACTCTGTGTATGAAGTGGAATCTGTATCCAGACTTTGTGTGTGTAATTAGTAATGTGTATCATACAAATTCAGAATAACAGTTTATGTAAACAGTGGGAATTGAGTAATGTCCCATGCACCTCCTGTCGTTAAGAAGATCCTGCTAGGATCGAAACGTCAGGCCAACTTACTTTTACACAATGTTTATCGACAGAAGTCTTTGCCCATTTACACTTTACAATCTCCCAGTCAGTTTTGCTGTCTTTCATTTACGTGTAACTTTTTTTTCGTATCTATGACGATGATGACGTCATAATATCTTTTCTGTTTCAGATCAACCGACTACTGTCAGAGAAAGAGCAGCAAAGATTGAGATTGCAGAAAGAACACAGTGCTACTATAGAAGAAACCATGCAAAATGTATGTAGTCAAACCTCTGCAATATTGATTTATAATGGTTTGCACTTTAAAGTGCCTAGCTACTGTCTGTTACTTTGTGACCTCTAATGACCTGCCTACTGACAGTGTCAGATGTTACAGTACTGTTACCATGGTTACAACTGTATCTTTGTCTAGAGATTATACTTGTAATATTTTCTTTCCTTCTCGTCCCCAGACGAATCACCGTCTGAAAGAAATAGAGAACGAATATAAAAACAGATTGGAAGAATCCTCGCAGGTAAACCAACTGTCTGATTTTTACAATTTTAGTGCAGCTTTTAGGGAATTGGGTCGCCCACATTTTATGGCAAAGCTTGAGCAACTATTACGTGACAGAATATTATACCTTCTCAAACTCAAAACTCAAATTAAATTATCTCTTCAGAAATTTATGTTTTAATTACTAGTAGTAATTACTGATTCATTTGAAGTTTACTTTTTATTCAGACGCTTTCATATAGTATACGGAAAAAGAATGCAAGTAGAAAATTTTGTTATCGATTCAGCATCGAGTGTTTATGAAGATGAGCACAGACAGACAGTTGTTTTAAACTTAACCTACATATCACAGCTGTTCTCCAAATTTCATTGATGAGAGTTGGGAAGTGATAAACAAAAATCCATAAAATGTATGGTTTTACTCATTTTGTTTTCTTTTTTTCATCAGCATGTTCAAGAATTGCAACTGACTGTTGAAAAGTTGAAGGAGAAAGCTGAAAGGTAAGTATCTCTGTACTGAATAGATGTTTGTGGAAAGTGCAAAGAAATTACTGTCTACAAATCGAATTGGATCTGAGATTTTCCCTAGAATACAAATTCTGAGCAACACCATCTGAGTTATCATCCATAGCAAAGAAATGGTCGCTAGTGGTAGAGGTCATCGCAAATTCTTGGCAGAAAGCAGGAGTTTCTGCATTCCAGAGGTGATAGCTTCTACTCTCAGTCTAGCCAATTATTATTTTCCTGGTTTTACGGTTGTTGCTATATTCCAAAGCAATTGTTTTATTTGTGCTTTGCTTATAGATTTAATTTACAATCTTTTTCATTCTCCCCATTACTTTATACTTCAAAGAAAGCAAATATTGTATTGTTTGGGTGGAAATTTACGTCTTACTGAAAATCAGAAGCAAAACGAAACTTGACAAGTAATGAAATGTGAGACATTTCTTTCCTCCTGTTATTAGGAAATTATTCAAAATGTATCTCCAGCAATAAAAAACAGGAAAATTTTCTCTCCCATGTTTAGCACAAAGAGTAACATGGAGATGCAGCTCACGGAGACAGTCTCCCAGCTGGAGATGGAGAAGAATCAATTGAGGAGACAACAATCAGAGACCAATAAGGTCAGAGAAGTGTATTCCTTGTATATAGAGCAATTTAGCTTATTAAAGGCATTGAAGACTCGCCCCAAACTGTGTGCGGCCATCTGAAAAAGTTAACTTTCCGTTGCTTGCAAGTGACGTTTTGTTCGTGTCGCTACAAAATGCAGACAGTACAGTAATGAAATGTGATACCTTGTTATCTTTAGCTGGACTTGAGATGTCCATCGCTGTATCGTTTGTAAACTGTGCTGTGGGTATTGACCGCAGCTGTATGTACTGACTGTACACTAGTGTCTAATTACCGATGGTAGCCAGCTGTGTGTGTGTATTTTCTGGGATCGATGGTGGTGTCAAACACTTCTGTTACACCTCATTCGAAACTAGGTCAGATTACAGGCATTAGACGTTTCTTTTTGCGCGAGTCTTCACACCCTTTAAGGAGTTCTTTGTTACAACATACTGCAAAAACGTTATCAAAACAGTAAGCATAAACCGTTCTACACATTTCCATTGCTCTGTGATACCACACACCATGCCATCGGAGGGAATAGTCTGACTGAATTGTAATGGCAATATCTCATCCATTCATCAGATATGAAACCCAATTACATTTTTGAAATCTTTTTTATTTAATCCATATTGTTTTATGTATATTATATACCAGACGTTTGTCGTTGTACAATATACAATAATGTATGTACAAGCCATACTCTATGTCTCACCATATTTACTGAAATTTCTTGAATTGTGTTATTTACAACACAGACTTGTAGTAGTAGTAGTAGTAATAATATAATACTATTAATGACAATGGTAATGGTAGTACCCAAAATACAACTCTAGAAGATCCACAATCTAAATAGCACTGCAGTAAGACAAGGCAAGAAATTTACCAACTAACAAATGAAAAGAATAATTAAGAATTTCTTCAAATTTGATTTAAAAGTACAACAGCATTAGTAAAGTTCTAACGCTATTTTCACTTGATACTTTACTTTTCAAATTAAGAAGAAAAAAATAATGCTTCCTTCACTTTTGTATAATATGATATTCATGTTTATTAAACTAACTCTATGAAAGCACAATTGATATTGAATTTTTTTGTCTTGTATTCAGTCTCTTAAGCAGCAGGCAGACCAATTCAAAGACCAGTGTCATAAATTAGATTCCAAACTGAGAAGACAAGAGCTTGACCAACAAGAACAGGTGAGATCATTTATTATCATAGTAATTATAATAACAAGCCAAGATATTTAATATCGTGTGTGGCTTGGACTCATGATCTATAGCAGGGTTTCCCTAACTTTATCTTCCCCCATGAACCCCTGTGGATGTCAGAGTTGTCCACGAACCCCCAACTTTTCGAGACACGATCTGAGTCATTATTATACTATAATACGCATAACAGTGCTTCGTAAAAGATCGAGTTCATAGTGTAATATTGTAATGAAAAAAACCCAAAGAGAGTTTGTCGATAGGTACAACTTTTGTCCATTACTAAATTATATGATGTATCAGATTTTACTTCAACAAAAAGTTCTCTAGTTTTGACTTTCAGAAACGTCTCATGAACCCCCTGGGATGGACTCACACACCCCCTGGGGGCTCATGCACCCCAGTTAGGGAACTCCTGATCTATAGCAATACCGAATAGATAATATAGAATGTCTGACAGGACCGAGAAATGTTTGGGTAGAATGAGAATAGAGACCTCATATATACAAGTCCTGCTTCCTACCAGCCAAGCTATCAAGTGCCAAAGTGCCGACTGCTCGATAATACTCTGCTATATTCACTGTCAATCTTGTCGAATAAAAGTTTGTATAGAGGGGCCTGACAATTTTTAATCCTTTACCAGGATCTTTTTAGGAGGCAGAAAGTCCGGCTAATGGAGAGGATCCCGCTAGAATCAATGTATCGGGTCCTGCAAAGTATACACAATTACACAGGGTTTTCTTGCAGTAGATAAGCAGTTTATCAACATATTTTTCTTTCTTTTTTTCACTTTTTTTTTGCATTTTAAATATTATGAAATCAGAAAGACAACAGGTGTGTAATAGAACGTAGTATTATTGCGCAGTATCAACAACTAGAACAAACTGAGGTGGACATTTTAGAGACGTATGTACATAGGCGTAGGAGGAGGGGGAGCTGCAGCCCCCTCCCCCCAATCAAATTCGGCTCCTATGCGTATGTACAACCCTCAGGCTGGCTTGCTTTCAAACCCCACTTGTGTCGAATATTGGGACTTTTATTTAATTGGTGGTTGAAGTGGAAACTGATTCATGTATTTTATCGCTTTTTACCAGTTTTTTGTCAATTTATTTTAACTAGTTAATGCATTTTTTCGCTGTTTTTTTTTTAGGGACGCATACATGTAAACAGATTAATGCAAGTGTGCTTATTCCAAACCATTGTATATGTTATCAAGGAACAGAGCAGTTGTTTTCAAATGCTCACGCTTAGATTTCATTTTGTTCGGTTACCTGTCATCCCTCTTTCCTGGCTATGATGTGATAGTGGCTATGTATAGTGGCCTGTATAGTGGCCTGGCTATGATGTGATAGTGGCTATGTATAGTGGCCTGGTTATGTATAGTGGCCTGTATAGTGGCCTGGCTATGATGTGATAGTGGCTATGTATAGTGGCCTGGCTATGTATAGTGGCCTGTATAGTGGCCTGGCTATGATGTGATAGTGGCTATGTATAGTGGCCTGTATAGTGGCCTGGCTATGATGTGATAGTGGCTATGTATAGTGGCCTGGCTATGTATAGTGGCGTGGCTATGATGTGATAGTGGCTATGTATAGTGGCGTGGCTATGTATAGTGGCCTGTATAGTGGCCTGGCTATGATGTGATAGTGGCTATGTATAGTGGCCTGGCTATGTATAGTGGCGTGGCTATGATGTGATAGTGGCTATGTATAGTGGCCTGGCTATGTATAGTGGCCTGGCTATGTATAGTGGCCTGGCTATGTATAGTGGCCTGGTTATGTATAGTGGCCTGTATAGTGGCCTGGCTATGATGTGATAGTGGCTATGTATAGTGGCCTGGCTATGTATAGTGGCCTGTATAGTGGCCTGGCTATGATGTGATAGTCAACCATGTCAATCATATTTTTTGTGTCTTTGTTATTCTCAGCTGACACAGATCAAGATGGAATATGAAGGCAAAATGAGAGGTCTACTTCCTGCAAGTGTAAGACAGGTGAGATTTTGCTATTCAATTATACAAAATATTGTATTTTTATCTTTTTTCTCCAACTCCACTAATTCTTCTCACAAGTCATTTTACAAATAGAAAGCTATGTCATCGTTCCCAACCCACAAATATTTGTTGTACTTCATTGAGCAGGTTTCACATGAGCATGTTGCACGCCTCAAAGTTGTAATGAATAGTTTTGCAATCTAAGCCCAATTGTTATATGCAAATTATATTATGCTGTGGTTATACCTTCTGTGAAATGTTGCAGATCTGGGCTGATTGTTGGCTTCTGTTTGGAAAGAAAAAGACAAACTTTCTCAAGATGTAAAGAATTGGTTAGAACAGTTTAAAACTCTAGTCTTTGTGTGTTTAATAATGAAGAAACAGGGGAAATGCAAGAGAATGCTCTAATGTACTTTACTGGAAGTATCCCCTGGACGATAAAGTTCTCTCACATGTTTGGATTTGTTTTCTACTTTTTCTTCTTTTTTGTCAAACCATGTCAAATGAAAGAACTTTACCATACATCCAAAGCAGAGATAGATAACTTCAGTTTGAAAAACCATGTCAAATGAAAGAACTTTACCATACATCCAAAGCTGAGATAGATAACTTCAGTTTGAAAAACCATGTCAAATGAAAGAACTTTACCATACATCAGAGATAGATAACTTCAGTTTGAAAAACCATGTCAAATGAAAGAACTTTACCATACATGCAAAGCTGAGATAGATAACTTCAGTTTGAAAAACCATGTCAAATGAAAGAACTTTACCATACATCCAAAGCAGAGATAGATAACTTCAGTTTGAAAAACCATGTCAAATGAAAGAACTTTACCATACATCCAAAGCTGAGATAGATAACTTCAGTTTGAAAAACCATGTCAAATGAAAGAACTTTACCATACATCAGAGATAGATAACTTCAGTTTGAAAAACCATGTCAAATGAAAGAACTTTACCATACATGCAAAGCTGAGATAGATAACATCAGTTTGAAAACCATGTCAAATGAAAGAACTTTACCATACATCAGAGATAGATAACTTCAGTTTGAAAAACCATGTCAAATGAAAGAACTTTACCATACATCAGAGATAGATAACTTCAGTTTGAAAAACCATGTCAAATGAAAGAACTTTACCATACATCCAAAGCTGAGATAGATAACATCAGTTTGAAGATTTCTATATGTAATTGATTAATATGATGCAATAACTCATTGACTTAATCCTTGAAATTGTTATAGTTGGATAAATTTTTGTTCCTAGCCAAACCAGCCAATGTACTGTCAACTTGGGGTTTCCCATTTTTTTGTTCTGTTTTCTTTGGAAGCACATTTTCGAGTATAAACAGTGTGATCTAAGCTAATGAATGTGGATGACCCTTGTTATTACCAAATTCATTCCTAAACCTAAAGCTAAGAAAAGGGGATATGTTTGCCCTTAGCCAAGTAATTGGGTGCAAGGTTTGATTGATTTATGCATACTTGTTACGATTATGCTTTTGCCAAAAAAAGAAGTGTAATTCTGTCTTGAGACAGCCCCTTTTACCTATCTGGTTTAGTTTGCTACCCAGCTGGACCCTCCATTCAAAATAAATGGCTATTGATAAGAGTTCTGCATCATTTAAGTTTGGGGGAATGTTTGGTTCCACTATATGACCCCAGTTTGGGAATCTATGGGAATAGATGAGTATTAAAAAAAAATTGTTTTTCTTCTTGGTCATTTTCATGAATCTGAAAATATTGTAAGGTCTTTTTTTCTTTTCTGTTCACATGCCAGCAATTGGAAGGAACAATTTCATCGCTCAAGTCTCAAGTACATTCTCTACAACAACGTACTAGCCTGCTACAAGAAGAAGTCGATATCAGGAAGGGGATTCCATTAAATTCTTACAACCAGTTCACCAGTCCTGCATACCTAGCAAATGCATTCCAGTCCATGGGTGACTAAGGTATTGAATAGTTAGTGAGTACACTCTAGTTCATGGGTACACTCTAGTTCATGGGTACACTCTAGTTCACGAGTACACTCTAGTTCATTGGTTGATATTGTATCAACGAGCTCTACCCTCCATTCTGCAAGCTGGAAGGAGGATTGAAGTGCTGACAGATTAAATCCATAGGCTGGTAAAATGTTGAAAAGGTAGGAAACATATTGCAGATGTGGATTGGTAAAGCCACTAGATACATTTTCAGTGTTTGGCCTGTTGTGGTATTGAATAGCCTGTGGAGTGAGTCAATGATAATCCATAGGATGGGAAGCTGCTGAAATGATAAGAGATATAATTTGAGACAATAGTTTGGTAAGGCTACCAAATGCCTCCCAGTCCATGGACTATTAAGCTGTTGGATAGCTAGTGGAATTCATTCTAATCCATAGTATGGGATACTGTGGATCAGTTAGGAAATATATTCCTGACAGTGGCCTAGTAAGACTGACAAATCCAGTCCATGAGCTAGCGGGGTGATCAAATGTCACAAACACATTTTGGTATATGCTCTGGTAAAGAATGGAATAGCTAGCAAGAACCTTCACTCTGCAAGCTAGAGGTTGTGGAATGGCTTATAAATATATTCCACCCAATGGGCTGGATATTCAATACCTATCAGATACGCCAGCTTCATAGTGTCACATATGGACTGGTAGACTGGATTTTACACCTAAATTTAACCCCCACCCCCCACATACACCCCCCCTACCGGAGTTTATTTTTCAAAGTTTACCATTCGTGTAAAGACATTATAATATTAGTATTTTTGGTTTTGTTTTCTTCTAAACTCTTTCGTAGACAATTTAAGTAATTCTAAGTTTCTAACAGTATCTACTCAAGAGGCTGGTAATATTTGCCTTGTATTTTCTCATACCTTGATTTTTTTAATCTCTGTTTAGGATTTCATTAACAGCAAAACGCTATGCACAAAGTCTTCCTTCAATTTGTTAAGTGCCAAACAAACTTCTAAATTTAAGAAAATTAAAACTTTTACCTTTTTCGGTTCTTTTTATTCAAAAGATGATCTCTTGTGTCTAGATGATCAAGATCACAATAGCAAGTTGATAATAATAATAATAATCATACCAAACATTTATATAGCGCAATAAGCACCGGCATCAATATGCTTTACAAAACTAGAATATATCTTAAAAACTACACAATAAACACATGATTAAACTTACACAAGTTGATACCCTAAGATAAGATAACCTTAAGAATACATGTAAAATCAATGTAGTTAGTGGAGAAAAGTTAAGTTAAAAAACAACCACCAATGATATATACACTGTGATGAAATAGTCCAAATCTCAAAAACAAAAATTATGACAAGTTCAAAAACAGTTTTAAAAAGATGCTTCTTCAGACGAGATTTGAACAGAGTTGTAGATTTTGGAGTTCTGAGTTGGAGAGGAAGGGAGTTCCACAGTTTTGGCGCAGCCAACACGAAGCTTCTACCGTATGTTACCGTTTTGCCAGGAGTTTCTTGAAGGAGATGTAGAGATGAAGATCGTAGAATCTGAATGATGTGATGTGGCATACATCTTTACCAAACTTATTGACTTAAATGAATTTGAAAACTTGACTTGTCAAGCCAAATGGGCAACATTCCTATATGGGATTATTGGTAAAGAACTACATGGACAAAATTTGTTAAAACCTATTCAAACTGAGTTGTTAAAGCTGAGATGGTCCCTTAACATTGTTCCCCCCCCCCCCCCAAAATGAAAATGATTGTTGATTTTGTGATCACCTAAATTTATTTCCGTTTTTTCAAGTACAATGTTTCCTTTCAAAGTCATGAAATATGAGAGGGAAAAAAAAAGGTTATGCTAGGTCACACAAGGTCATGAAAATATATCGCATTGCTCATGTGATTTTAATTTTGAAAAAAAAAAACTACATGACAAAAGTACCATGCAGCTTTCACTAGTTTTAAAACACAGCAGGCTGTTGGTGGTGATATGCTGTATGACAAGGAATCATAGAAATGCGATAATTTATATGAGATATTAATGTCCTCTTTAACGAGGAAATGTCTTGTTTATTTAAATTTTCAATTTTGCCCGAGAGGCTAAAATTCCCACAATTGTACAGGGAAAAATGTGTTATATCATTTTGAAATTCCAATATGATCTTATTTGATAAGGGGTAGATGGTGGTTGGGGGGGGAGAGGGGTAAAATGTCAAGTTATGAATGTTATCTATTGGCCAGTTAATGTAAGTAGTTGTAACATGGCTAATTATGTCATATAATCAAGTAGTAACCTCTTGGGTTTGTTTCACTTCTCTGGTTTTCATGATTTAAGATGTTTTCAAAGCGTGTTAATAACACCTTAATTTTCCTTTGTACAGTTTTACTTATCAGCTTTTGTATACATGTAAATACTACCCAAAGTTTTAACTATTTATTGTTATGAAGCTTCTTTCTTTTATATTTTACTTCATTTGAAATATTCAGGGATTTTTGACGTGTTTATGGTAGTTTGTACAATTTGAGGTTATGTATAGAATATGTAAATAATAATGAAACTGTTTGTATTGTTTCTGTAAATAAAATATTTAAATCCCTACTAAGTTGATTCACTTGTTTTTCGCATTTTTTTATTAAATTGTCAAATTTAAAATTGTTAATGTCATCACAAACTGAGCTCTGGTTGTTTTCTAGAATTCAGATTTTTTTATACCAGGGGCTGCACAATCACTTACACCTCTGGGAGTGAGAGTGTGTTTCATATCACCCCCCTCCCCACCCACCCCTCCCCATTGCCCCAGTAGCAAACAGAAACAGAATTCCTAGTGTACGGTACATCATTATGAAAAACATGAACATGGGGTGCAACATAAACAGTCCAAAATTCTTCGCAAAAGTTAGTACCATTTTGCATCTAAGCACCATCCATTTTACCCAAATTTCTCAAAATCCCTGTGGACAAAATCCCATAGACGACACAACATCATAGTATACGCACTACCATCCCCAGTCCAAAACTGCTTGGTTGCACCTCAGTTCTATTCTGCAGCGCCCTAATATACTATATATGAATGCCATATTTTACCTCCTCAAATCAAAGTCACATGTCTGACTTCCTGTTAACGCCCCCCCCCCCCCTTTTAAACCTTCTCTGTAGCCCTGATTCCATAACATTCTAAGAGTTCCTTTCACACAAGCTCTTTTGGGTCACCAATGTAAACGTTTGTACATATACCTGCAGGGAAGTTTAAAGCACCAAAACCTCACAAGGAACGTTTTGTTAATAAAGCAAATACAAAATAAACAACATTGTATTACATTTTTGAGAATATATCTGCATTACATAAGCGGTTAAGCAGGCAAATGGTTGCAGTCACGTTGATCACTTCTGACTGAAGGTGTGTCACTACTATATCTAAATATTACAGAGATTAGTCAGTTAGTTACCGTGCATGTCAAAAGCGTCTTTATATGTCTCAGTGATGAATGTAATGGTTATTAATCAGTATACTGTTGAATTTCTGGCATATATAAACGCCATGGTCGATAATAACTTTGATGACATTGGCAAGAGAGACACTAATAAAGTCGTCGCCATTTTCATGTTCTGTTTAATATACTAAAAATAGTTTTTTTCTTCTTTTTCTCGCGTAGAAAATATTTCAATTAACACCATTGTTGAATATGCAACATTTGAATCTGTTGCATTCTAACAACTACAGTACTTAGTAGTACTCTCTGTACTTAGATATAATATATTTTCATGTTTTCACGGTCAATAAATAGATATTACCGATCGGCTGTAGTCAATTGCAGTGATTACGTCATATATTCCTCGGCGTGTCGAAGCTATACAGTCGCCGTAAGGGAGTGTTTTACGTGTAGACGATGTCTCGAGGCTACGTGTTAGGGGTATATGCCCTCGTCTGGTCGCATTTTTGTTCCTTCAAGCCCAAGCAGGCTCGAGTGAGCACTATTACGTGTAGATTGCGTCCATAAGGGACGAATTAGTCGCTGATTTCGAGGATAATTAGTAAAATGAGTTTTTTCGATATGCACGATTGTTGATCATGCAGCATTGAATCTGTTGCATTCTAACTAGGTATACTTTGTTTTCATGTTTTCACGTTCAATAAATAACTATTGCCGACAGAATATTGGAAATTGCAGTGATTACGTTATGTATTCCTCGTCTCGAAACTTTCTAGTCGTCTTCAGCAGGTGTGTTACTTGTAGATGATGTCTCGAAGCTACGTGTTAGGGGTACTGTGCCCCCGTCGCGTCGGAATTTTATTCCTTCAAGCCAAAGGAGGCTCGGGTGAGCATTATTACGTGTAGATTGCGTCTATAAGGGACGACTTAGTCGCTGATTTCGGTAGAATTAGTAAATTTGTATAATGATTTGTAAATAGATACACTAGGGTAGCCATTTCAATGGTCAATTAATAGCTATTAACGATCGGCTATAGGCAATTGCAGTGATTACGTCATCTATGTCTTGCTCTTCAGGTACAGACCTCTAACTTCAAGTCAGAAAAGTAGAATGTGGTTAACAGGTGATCGACGCAGCAGCTGTTTACTCTCAATGGGTGACGTTAGTGTAATGACCAAAACACAGGTTCATGTTGCTACGGTGTTTATTTAGCGGTAAACAAACAACAATTAGAAATAAAACCCTGCAAAGACAAAACAAATGGATCATAAATGCAAGATTAAGGTAATTACTTATCATGGATAATTAATGTATATTAAATGCAGTGAGAAACAATACATGAGTGACGAGCAGGGACGTCGCTAGAGGGGGGTGTGGGGGGTGTCTCACCCCCCCCCCCCCAATCTTGGTAAAAATGACGATAGTTGGAAAATTTGAGTGCGACAGTCGGAATTTCCGACTGTCGGAATTTCCGACTGTCGCCAGCTTCAATTCGGAATTTCCGACTGTCACGCTCTAAGTTTTCTGACTGTCGCACTCTTTTTTTCATATGTTCTTGTAATTTGTGAGTGACATAAAATTTTCGATCAAAATTGACCTTTAATCAGTCATATTTACCACGTTTTCCTCGTCACATTGAGAAATTGTATCTCGCGATCCTTATACTCCACCATACAAAACTTCGTATGATTTTGAATACTCTAAAAAAAAATACGTTCGCCAGCTTCAATTCGGAAAATTTATGTATTAATTTTGCTATTGGGTGGGTCGACCCTGTTCGCTAGCTTAAAGTAAGTTCAGGATATACCAGGGACGTAGCCAGGGGAGCAGGGGAGCGACTGCTCCCCCCTTTGAGTGTCGAAAAAAAATGTTTAAAAACTGTTGTTTTTTAGCATAGTATTTTGTCAGTGCTCTTTTGATCTTGAATACTCGTCAGCTCCGTTAACTCGGTTATAATCGTAATAACATGCAGGCCTACTGATTCAACTACTTACTTAGTTTGGCAGATGCAATTTGATAAATTTAGCCTATAGCCTATTTCAAACCTGCAGTTGGCCACTGCGTAATAAAATACATATTGCCTACCTAACCTCACTCGATGGAATGTCACGAACCGTATGCACAACGACGACGACAAGTTCGTTCTCATCCGTTCTATGATTCGTCCTAAGTTGTTGCACGAACAGCATGTTATGAAGCTAAGCTAGCAATCGTACGTGATACGCACTTCCTATAAATAATTATTATACTGTTAATACACGGAGATAACGATATTTTTTAGGCCACTGCAAATATGGCTGTCTTACAAAATATGAAAGTTTATATTGTCCATCAATTAAGTTCGTCAAATGTATTTAAGTCCAGACATTGGACAATAAACAAGAATCATCCTTCTGGAAAAATTGTAAAAGAGCACTATGTTTGTCTTTCTGATATATTATGTAAAAGAACATGTAAAAGAATTCAAACAGGAAACAAAATCTGCTGATAGTATGATATCATATGATAATGATGAAACTGGCAACAAATTGCACCAGATCGCATCTAAGGACCTTCAATTGTTCAAAAAGTCTCAAAGGGGAGGGGGATTACAGCAACTTTATGATGTACCGGGGCCCATGCAGGCAGCAACCAAAAAAGGCCTGTGGCCCACACATGATTCATTTATGTGAAATGAGAGCAGGATGATTCTTAAAGTGGCATTGGACCCTTTGGACATTGGGGTATCCAAAAATACCAATTACAACAACTTCACGACCCAGACAGCAGCCAGAAAGGGCCCGTGGCCCACACATGATTTAATCATGTGAAAAGAGAGCAGGATGATTTCTTTTTATTGGCGCTGGACCCTATGGTTATCGGGTATTAAAAAGAGAAATACCTATGACTACATCCTCTACCATGGCCCAGACAACCTCAAGGGCCCATGGCCCACACGTGATTTAATCATGTGCAAAGACACAAGGATAATTCCTGTAGTTGCATTGACCCTTTATACATTGGATAAACCAAAAAATACCATCGACGACTTTTATCTGTACCGGGCCCCAGACAACAGCCATAAAGGGCCCATGGCCCACACATGATTTGATTATGTTGACAAAAAGTAGGATAACTCTTTTAGAGGTGTTGGCTCTATTGGACATTGCGGTATTCAAAAATACCAACGAATTCATTTTTTAACTGTAACGGGGCCCATGCAGCAACCTCAAAGGCCCAATTGCCCACACAGGAATTAATCATGTGAAAATAGACAAAGGGCCTAAAAATTGCACTAAGGCATCAACGTGATCCCTGTGGCTTAAATATTTTATTTCCTTCTATCAACATGCTGACACAAGTTTTGGACATTCTCATATAAATCTCGACATATATATACAGTTTTGGGCATTAACGAAACGTTGGCGCGCGCCGATGTTCCAAAATTATAGCACGACGTCAACATTGTATCTAGCAAGCAATGTTGACATGACCAATGTAGTAGTGGCATGCTGTTACAAGTTTTCGACATGCTGATGTTGAATTTGACATGTTGATAGACGCAATGACATATTGTATTTTGTTTCGACATGTTCATATGGAATTGTAACATGTTGATATCGAATAGTAACATGTTGATATCGAATTGGACATATATATGAACTTGGACACTTCACTTTCTTTTTCGACATTTATGGAACGTTTGGCTCTCCGTACCAAACCGAATTTAGCATACTGTGACATATCATTTGCAGACGTTGTATTCATATAGTATTGAACGCTAGTGGTGCGATGATGTCATAGTTGGAGTTACCCTTTTCGCAAAATCGTTGCGTAAGAGGTAAATTCCAAAGGAAATCTCCCTTGGAACTTGACTGAGAGCTACATCACCAATGGACTGTGATTTGATTATAAATGGAAGTTATCTACTGGTCTCACATTAGTTTGACGTCAAACCAAATTGACCGTAGCACATATTCTGAATAACGACTCCGTCCGATTCGAGTTCGAAGCACAGCGAAAGTCAGGTAAGGTTGTTTCAAGTCTTTTTTATTACTTTATCGTAGAAACAGGGAGCAGATTGGGCCGTTCACTAAACCCCCAACTTTGAAAATGGGGGAGGGAAGGAGTAGTATGTTTCTGTCTATCAGTTTTCTTCCGTTAGCATAGTCGCAGTGGCGTAGCCAGACTTTTCCATCGGGGGGGGGGGCAAAGGGGGGGCGAAGGGTCTGATTGGTGGGGCAGACTAAGCTAGTACAAAAGACATACCAAACAGTTTGCATGACAAACTGTGGCAAATCGGGTATTGTGTCAGCAATGTAGGGTACAGATGGTCACTCTAGTTAGCTGACGTTTTATGTTATTTCCACATAGGTATT
Organism: Apostichopus japonicus; assembly: GCF_037975245.1. Lineage (NCBI taxonomy): Eukaryota > Metazoa > Echinodermata > Holothuroidea > Aspidochirotida > Stichopodidae > Apostichopus > Apostichopus japonicus. Next base: position 11,572,711 of record NC_092579.1, read on the forward strand.
ATTAACGATAAAACAGATCACTGAAAAAGTCATCGATAATTCTCTTTAAAAATGTGAATAGACTATGCTCTTTCTGTCAGTATTCAAAGATGATCAGCATGATATCTGACTTGCCTGGGAGTGTAACCAACCCCTCCCCCCCCCCCCAATCAACAAAAGATGTTATCATTCCCCCTTCGGGCCCTTCTTTTGCACTTTCTAGGGCTCACTCAAACATGCAGTCTAGCGAAGGTTAATTCGCCTATTCTGATGACTGTCTGCGAACTTATCGACGAATTTCGCGCCCTATTACAGTAAATTTAATTAAGGTGACCATATTTTCGTGACTGAAATCGGGGACATTTATTGCGTGACTGATATGGGGGAGGCGTTTAAGGGGAGGGGCTGCCCCCCTCCCCTTTGGAAAATGTTCAAGTGCCTAAGGTGCTTAGATGTAAAATGGTGATACTTTGAAGCACTTTTTAAATCAATTTTATTTTCAAAAATGTAGCTTTTTCTTAAATGAAATCCATTTATACGTGGTTCTTTGAGAGCTTGTGATTAGCTCATGCTCACACTATAAGTGTCGTTGTGTCGCCGTAGTTGCCATTTATACGGTCGAAAGAGTGCTAGGCTAGATCGATCTAGCATATTTTTAACAGTGTTTCCACTTTACACTGGCCCACCTGAAATACTGGTTATAAGTTCCGTTCTGCGACTGCACACTTCACTAAATTTTGTTTTTACAATTATTTTACTAATAATGGGATATTTTCGAAATTCCTGAACATTTTGACGAATCGGGGACATTTTCGGGGACACTTGTTCATCGGGGACAGCACACTGTAATCGGGGACTGTCCCTGAAAATCGGGGACGTCTGGTCACCTCGGGCCTATGAGCTCACTACGGAAACACAAACGTATAAAGACTACTAGGCTGTTCTGTGTTGAATGTACCTAACCCAAGAAACACATCACGATTGGTCGCGTAGGCGTAGCAAAACATGTTGTAAGTTTCAGTCAAAAAGCAAATTGTTTCTAAATACTGTGATATTCATTCTGCCATACACGTCACTCACGTATTAATCATTCGGAGCACAATCCAGGGATCAGGGATAACCATGTGAACATAAACTGAACGTAGCCTCCGCTTGTGAGTGCCGCGGAGACCGTTTAGTTAAATTGCCAACCCGTTTCCACATTTGACAATACAGAGACAGTGGCTTTTTTTGCGTTGCTGCTTGGATCAAATTCTTACGGAAGCGTAGAAGGTACATTGCATTGACGAGTTACCAACTTGACAAAACGACAATTATCAGCAAATTGACGAGTTGACGAGATAACGGATCTCGTCAATGCATCAATTTTCTGCAAATTGACGAGTTGCACACTTACTACCATCTCGACAAGATGACAAAATTCAGAAAATTGACGAGTTGACGAGATAACGGATCTCGTCAATGCAACAATTTTCTGCAAATTGACGAGTTGCACACTTACTACCATCTCGACAAGATGACAAAATTCAGAAAATTGACGTTTTGACGAGATAACGGATCTCGTCAATGCAACAATTTTCTGCAAATTGACGAGTTGCACACTTACTACTACTAGTAAGTGTGCAAAGAGAAAAAGTCGAAATAAATAAGTGACACGTACATACGAAGGAACTGAATCGGATTACATCCTTTCAAATGCAATCACATATGCAATAACACGCTAATAATGCGACCAATATTGCTGGGAAATTTTTGACAAAGGTAATGGGGTGCTGATGGGATGGAGGGAGGTTTGAGCCGAAAATCTAAGTTTCTTATATTTTCTAGTTGCCCCTTCATGTTTTCACATGTTTGGCTAGAAATGTTCCCAGATTTACATGATTAGTTTTTAGACAAAGACGATAATACGAACATGCCGGAATGCTATTGAATCAACTTAAACAATCAAGCTATGTTGTAAAACCCGCTCATAGTTAAACTGCCACGCGAATGTGGCTATATAATTTCGTAATACCACAAATTAGTTCTTATAAAACACATTTTCAACTCTTTTCAAGGTGTTCAATGATGATATTTAGTTAAGCATACTATATTGAATATTTTACTCATCAGGTTATCTTCAGCTGATCTAAAAATATCAATAATGAATACAGGGAGTGACAACGTTGAATGGTGGCAGAAAGTACCATGTCACTTTACATGGAGTTTGGAAGATACAGACGAGGATTATAATACAATGAAGAATAAAGTAAAGAGTACATTAGAATCCTGGAATGAAGAACATCCTAATTCTCCTCCATGTCAGCCTCTTTTATTTCTGGGTTTCTTAGAAGTTTCCAAATTTAAGGGATTGCCGCGACAGAATCCACGTCAAGCAATGAATCATTTCAACAATGTTGAAAGAGAGGCTGCAAAAATGCCCGTTGCAGAAGAGAGGAATGCTTGCATGACGGTGGCTTTAGCCAATCGGATTTGGTGTAATGAAATCTTAAGCCAATCACAAGAAGGAAAAGAAGATGTTGACGCTCTTCACAAATCGAAACCTAAAACAGGCGAAGAGACCGACGACATGAGACGACTTAAACGACTTTGGAACGAGAAGAACGAAATCCTTGAAGCCTACATTGAAGGAATAGCTGTGTTTTCGCTGGAATATCTTGGTCCGAGAAAGTACAAAGATGCTGAAGATCGTTGTCGGAAAGCTTTAGTTGTCATACCGACAAACCCAGAGTGGCACCACTCCCTTGGATGTTTCATAGGGCGCCAGAGTCGGGATAAAGTTATCAACTCCCGAAGCGGGTACAATCACATAGAGGAAGAAGTTAAATGTTACGAAGAAGCGCTAAGACTGGACCCTGCCTTTGATTTAGCTCGATGTACCTTGGCTCAAGTACTTGTCAAGATTCCTCAGCGAAAAAAAGAAGCCGCGAAACACATTGAAAGTGTCCACCAAAATACCTGCTCGATGGTTATCAAAAAAGGTCGATTTTATCGCCTTGCAAAGGATTACACCAAAGCTCTAGAAGTACTGATGAAAGGTGAGTCAGAGTTTTCAAGTCCCCGTAGTGAGTTATTCTTCCAAACAAGTCTCGTTTACGAGGCTCTTGCCAAGCTACCTCGAGTCGATCAAACGACAAAGAAGAACAATTTGGAAAAGCATATAGCTTACTGCAACAAATGTCTTGAATTAGAACCTCAACATTTTCCTGCTTTGCTCAAAAAAGCTCGGGCACTTGGTCAATTGAAACGGAATGACGCAGCCGAAAAAGTGTTTCGTGAGGCAATGCGTGTAGTTAAGGCCAGACCAAAAAATTTCGTACAAGTGCAATATTGGTTTGCCGAGCATTTAACCTTCAGAAATCGTAAGCAGGTAACACCAGAGGCCGCCGAGCTATACCAGGGTGCCATGTCTACAACTTTATCTATGATACAGAATGCAGACGATTTTGCAATTGATGACATCAAGGAAAGCATGAAATGGTTTGTCACTAATTCCAAGAAAAAATTGGACGAATTTTATCAAGGGAACCCATCATCGAACATAGTGCATATTGAAAGAATGTTTGCTAGTTTTCATTTTTAAGTACGTTCTATAGTTAGCCATACAATACTTCTATTATTGTTTTTAACTTTAATTACAACTTCTGTATCCAATACATATATCTTTTAGGTAGTATTTTTAAAACTGTATAAAGAAATCCCGTTGAATCTGAGAGACGACTTTTCTAGTTACATTGTTTCAAAAGACCGTAATTTAATGGGAAAGGTTGCCTTAGACAGTGTGTTATACTGAAATGGTCCTTGAGTGGTAAAACAACACGACGCCCATTATTTAATATCTGTTTGAACGTAAGAAAAACACAACCGTTTCCAACAATGCGCAATAACGTCACATGAACGGGCATCTACATTCACGCTCTAAATCAATAGAGGGGCACTGTCTTATCGGTCTTATCTAGTTCAGCGAAACGAGATGTTCTGTAGTCTCTAAAAATCATTCAGAATTCCTCTAAGAAATCGCTGACGGAAACTGTGCAAACTGCGTGTTATATTCCTTCACGCACATGCAGTGTGACATATTCGAGTTAACATATGGTTTTGATCACCCATAACTGGAACACGAGTAGCATCGAAATAATGACCACCGTTCGAATGGTAACTGAATCATCAAATTAAATATGATTTACATATATGCGGATGAATTGGTACGCACGTCTGATCGTCAACCAATCAAAAAGCTTCTCCAACACTCAATACTTTTAAGCAACAACTAAAACAATACCTACTGCATAGCAATCCATCTTAGTTGTACTCCTGTTTTTTTTTCTCTTATGCTTCTTTTTCGTTTTAAAAGATTCTGACTTTGTTGGGGGGTTTTTTGGGGGGGGGGAGATGGGACGGGTGTTGGTGGGGTGGGTGTTGTATTCTGCACTTTTTTTTGTTACAAATGGGCCAGGCCAGAAAAGTATCCACTTATTTCTGGTTCCTCTACTTCCATCTCACATATATATTATTTCAATATATTTGATACCATCTATATTCATCATAGATTGTTCAAAATGTTAATGTAAAATAATGGAATGTAGAAATAAATTCAATTCAATTCAAAATTCAATTCAAAAATACTTTTTAAGAAAAAGTCGCCCAGGAAAGAACCTGGGCACGAAAACCAAACTACCTAACGACTGATCCGCTCTCAACCCCAGTCCCCTTGCATCGGGACTGTGACTGTGTGATCATCGTCGGGTGTGCTGCACCATTCACCTCGAAAGGGAACAGATACTACACATGATCTTAGCCAAAAGGCCAAGAAGCTTCTGTAAATATTAGATTATTAAGATTTAAAGTATGAGCGTCAGTATAATTGTATAAAAGTCTCCGAAATGGTATATACTTGACTTATACCTTCTTCTCTAATTATTAATGACGAGATATGCTTTTTAAACAACTGTATAGTACAAAGATTGGGATATCTTACAGCGCTATACAAAATATGTGGAGATCACTACACAGGTTAGATCATGCGCATTAGGACCCAGAGCCCTTCTGCACACATACACACGCATACACACAAAAACCTGAAGCTCGCTCATTAGCATATGCATATAATAGTTGTTATGATAAACATATATATGTCGGTTATTATACGGTGTTAATCAGGATGCATAACTTTTCAATGAAGGATGAAGGTGATACACCTTGCAGTGTCGTCAAAGCCAACTCCCAAGGCTTCCAGCAAAAAAAGAATCATATTTTGACGAAAAATGGTGAATTCTGAGGCATATTTAGACTATATATTAGGTCTAAGCGTATGGTTGTGCTAACAGCTACTTTTGAATTGTTCTGTATGTAACCAGAGCATAACATGGTTAATGTTTTGTATAGTTATCATTTTCTTTTATTTTCCACCTTTTGTTTCTATCCATTTAATCATTTTCTTTCATTTTCTTATCTTTGTTTTTATTCATTTGATCATTTTCTTTTGTTTGTTTGTTTTTATTCATTTGACAATGAATAACCTTTACTTGGTAGATTTATGAGTTCCCTTAATTTTCACTTTTATTGCTAACTACTACATGGCAACAGTTAGTGGTCAAGTGGCCCTGTGTGACCTGTCTTTTTCTTAAGCTAAGTAATTGTTTTGCGTGGTCCTATTTTCTAGGAATATATGAGTGGCTCCAAGAGTCTTTATCCTTTTCAGAATTGTGGGTTAAATAGACAATTTTATAACTTTTGTTTGGTTAGATAGGAATGTTTTGGTGATAGATGATTATTTTAAATGTACCAAAGGACACCATAAATTAAGTAATGTGTCTGGTAAATTATGTATTAAGTGTTAATTGACAGCTGTTTGGTCACTGGACCTCAGATACCAGGAAGTGGAGGGCAAGCTGGTCTAGAGTAGGAGGGGGAAAGTTGAGACAAAGGCCAAATCATGAATATTCAATGAACCAAGCTTTGTGTTTAATTGGTTTAAGGTGGTCATGTGTGAGTTGCCTTGTACTATTATTATGGGATGAATTCTTATTATTATGGGATGTATTCTTATTATTATGGGATGGAGTGAATAAGGTAGCATGGTAGGGGGAAATTAAGATAAGACACTGATGCCGAGTTAAGTTTACAGTAGTTACAGTAGTTAGAGGAGAAGAGTGGAAGGATTAAGTTTGTAATAGTTAGAGGAGAAGAGGGGAAGGATTAAGTTTGAAATGGTTGGGCACGAGATCATAATTATTTTCTTAGACTAACTTCATCAGTAATAGGGTAGAGGACCAGTATTAAATTAATTAGAAGTTAAATGGACACTTAATTGAAGCTATTTACCCATGGAGTTTTTATAGAAGTTTAGTGAATACCTGGAGCTTGTTCTACAAATGGATATTCTATTTTAGTAAAAACCTGGAACTGTTTTACAAGGAAATTTCATATTTAATAAAAGTTTATCACCCGGAGCTGTACCAATGGAGGCAGAACTTTATTTCATCCTGTACTAATATCTGGCAACGATATAATTTTCTGTTGTGATGGAACTGAACTATAAATTCCCATTTTAATTCAATGTTTGGATCCGGAAGTGAACCCCTGCGATGACCCAACCCGAGTGATGAACAGTTTCTCCTAGAGACGCCCCAAGCTGAGACGCCCAAGAGGTTATTTCCCCGAGTAGCGAGCTGTCCAGAGAACCACCCAATCCAGAGACGTCCCCAACTAAGTGAACCGCCCTAGAAGTTTCCCAAGGAGACAATTTCGTTCTCAAATTGTATTCGGTCGACCCGCGCCGGGATTTTGTTATTATTTTCGTTGGGACTGATAAGTATTATTTTTCCATTAAGTTCAGTGGAGTCGTTATAAGAAGTAAGATTTCCGAGATATGTAAGTTACACCCATTTATATAATTTCACATATTACCTTAAGTAACCCCATTGATATTAATACAACGTCCATGTGCATCGTAAACACACCACTTTACCTTTATTTGTTTGTTTTTGTGTGAGCATTCCGCCTTTTTAAGTTGTCCCCACGATCTCAGAGTAAATCGGCCCTACCCTGATTTGGAGGTGCCACTTGTAATCTTCCCAAACCTAAAAATATATTTAAGCCTCGTCACTGCGTTTTTGACCGGCTACATGTACATAAGATTGAAAACGAATGTTTTCCACCTCCACCTCCCATACCCCTCTCTGGACACAGGACTCACTCTTAATTAATATATATATATGTTATATATTGAATTCACCATAAGAGTCTTTACAAAAGTTGCAGTTGTTTTGTATAGATTATTGCTTTCTTCGTAATACATGTCTTTGTATATACTTGCTTTTATTTAATACCTTTGATACAAGTAATGACAATTACTATATAGGTTAATATCTATCATTCGATAAAGATAACTTTTTAATCAATGGAATTAAAGTGTTGGCAGTGTGTCTTCTGTTCCCAAGGTATCATGCAGGCACCCTTTCTTTATAAATGTGTTTTTTTTTTAATGCTATTGGTTCATACCTTTGAAATTTAGAAATAACGAAACCTTTTGTTAAGAGCTTCAATGGTGCTGCTGCGCCATCTATAATAGTGTATGTGTGTCAAACTTTTATATTTGGTTACCTTCAGTTTCAATGGCATTTCTGTAACCGTCAGCGAACATCAAATACATTCAGACTAGTCACTTGTGACTTTTTCGCGTTTTTGTTTTGTTATAAACCTGAAAAAAAAAATTGAGTTAACGAAGCTGCCTGTAACACATCTCAACCTAACAGCCTCTGAAAAAAAGATATGGCTCACCGAAAGGGTATCCTTTGTCATTTCTCCTCCACCTCCACCCCTCAGCCCTGTACCTTACCAAATTATGCAGAACCAATCACCAAACCAAGCAGCTGATGACCGAGATGGAAACTTTTCTTGTATTCAGCATACAGATTGATCTCTACCAAAGACAACGGGCGTCTTCTACTCAATGTGGTTCACCTACAAACCTACCCCCTGGTCCCCAAGAGTTTGCGTCTGGTTTGCCTCTTAAACATCTAACTAGGCGACAGCTAATTTTCGTAAAGGGCGCCTGGTCATTTCCCCTACGTTACTACATCCAAACCAGAAGTATTTATTTGGCACTGCATTTCGACAATTGGGAAAAAAAGACTTCAACAACGGAAGCAAAGATAAAATACCGATGATTCACAATGAGATCGTCCATTCCAATAGCAACTTCTGTACAAACAGTACAACGTTTACATCTTTGTGCACATGTATGTATGCAGCGACGTACATGGCAACTCTAAATGTTACCGACACACTTAAGCCAATGCATATTTGGTCGAGACTTCTGATTCTATCTACGGATGCCCTCCAGCTAATTTCCAATTGCCAACAGCCTCTCCTATTCGTATGAGGCGAAACGCACATATTATCTAATAGGCTGGTCGGTGGGCGATACGGTAGATTATATAACAATGTTTTCACAATTTGACCCCTGGTGACCCTCAGTGACGTTTTATCTCCCCCAAAAACAATTATCTTCTTCTACTTAATGTGGTACTCCTACACCAAATATGAGATTGGTCCAAGCTTCCCTTCTTGTGAATACACACATACACACACACACCCATCCGCCTGTATGACTACAAAGGTTACGATTATCAAAACCAATCATAATCATAATCATAATAATCATAATAACCATTACATTATAATAAACGTAATCATAATAATAATCATAAAAATCATAATCTTAGAAATACGACAGAGCAGTTTGACGAAACGAACAGCCAAGTCGAGCGAATTCCCGCGCGTTTTCACGCAAGTTTGGCTTCATTATCAAGTTTATAATAACGCGGTGCAAAAATCATTATCAAAGAAGTGCGTGTGCAGATGCGCGCGTGTACTGGTCTCACGTTTTTGTTTGTAAGAAGTAAAGGCTGACGCGCAAGCGTATGTATATTTCAAATATAAAGTTGTTCTACTTACGGAACACACTTGGTTTTTAGGTAAGTATCCAAATCGACCTACATTGGAGGTTTTGGAGGTACAAGTTCATCATGGTGATTGGCATAGGTGAGCATTCTTTGTTATCTTTTGTTTCGTCTAACTTTGGGTTTTCATTCTTTAAACTTACTCGTAAAATATGGATTGTAAAGAAAAATGCCCTGAGTTACTGAGTATGGGCCTAGGCCTATAGCCTAGGCCTTCAAGTTCCTTGAGCTTAGCTGACAGGTGAGACTTTACAAAACGTTAGGAAATCTTTGGTATTTCTTGTATCATCTTCTTATTCTTTTTCGTAATATTGGGGTCATCCCGCCCCCCTCACACCCCCTCCCTTCCAACATTATAATTAAACGTCGCGAAGTAGCCGGCAACGTTAAGACCACGGTTACGCATGATAAACAGTCTCTCAAGTTAGGTTATTCCTAACAACAAGATAACAGAAGCGCGGTACGTGAGAAGATACTATAGTGTTTAGAGGTTTCGTAGGTTTCGACTCCGCCCCATCCCGCTCCCGCAATGAGTTTGGGTATAGTAGCTTTCTGTGTGACTTGATTGGTTTCGTGGTAGGATGGTGACTTCGAAGTTCGGACACTTAAGACTTAAAACACCCCAAAACTAAATCTTCTGGTCTAAATCACCAGAAAATATACTTCATATGTAATTATAACAGACTTCATAGATCTTCGTCATTTTATTGACAAATATGTAAGTAATTTCTTGCACACGGGTCATTTTGGAGAGAAAATAACTGTAGTTTCGTACTTTTTGGTGAAATTTGGCTCTTCCTGTAGGTTTTCATGGTGAAATCGTTTATTTCTTAGGGTGTCCGAACTTCGCAGTATGCCGAACTTCGCAATACTGACTATACCACTTGCGCGATCCCACAGCAGTGAATGTATATTATGTCTATAAATCTGCTATATAACTGATTTGGTCATTATGGTTGTTACTACTTTAGCATCACTTGCCTGTCTGTGTCTGTTACCAGGTATGAACATTTCCAATAATTTATCTCGTGGATGTTTGTTGCCTACTTGGCGTTCCGACGAAATACTACTGATACCAGCCTGGATGGCGGTACCGGGCATGTGGGGTAAGATTTGGTCTCACTATATAGGGTAAATAAAATTTAAAAAACAGAATAATAATTCATTGTTTTAACAAGTTTGCATTATCTCTATTAACAATATATAGGCCCAGTGGCAGACTAGCCTATTACTATTTACAGTATCAATAGTTGAAAACGTGGCATTTGTCTGTCTGTTCGCTCTGTGAATTATGAATGATGTTCTTTTGTTATATATCTTTTTAGACTTTTCGTTCTATTGCAAAGAAAGAAAGGCAGGAGTCCATCTTGAAAACGGGCCGTTTGTCGAAACCACTCGAAGTTACCGACATAATGAAATTACTCGTTTAAGTTCACCAAGAAACAACGAGAGAGCTTTGCGCGACAGTGCATGTAAACTCAATGGAGAAGTCATCGAAGAAACAGAACGATATTCTTTTCGTGAAACAAGAGGTAATTTGCATATTGAAAACAAATATTAAAGCTGTATATACGAGACAGGTTTGTCCGTCGAAGTCCTTGCAACGTTTTTCTTTGTCTTTGAAATAGAGGGAACCCAATGAGAGGAACAGAATGTTGAAAGCAGTTCACGGAGAGGGGGAATGGGAGAATTTCGTAAGACAAGATACATCTGTCATAATACGTCACTTTATGCAAATCCGTATGTGCATATATTACGGTAGCTTCGTTGTTGAAGAGTAGAATATCACTCTGTGTATTCTATCTGGGATATATTCGAAACTATAGTAATTCAATACACATCAACCAGTCCACAGGGTGCTAAGGTACACAACAGTATACTGAAGCATACAGAGGGCAACCAGTCTACAGGGTGCTAAGGTGCACAACAGTGTACTGAAGCATACAGAGGGCAACCAGTCTACAGGGTGCTAAGGTACACAACAGTATACTGAAGCATACAGGGGGCAACCAGTCTACAGTGTGCTAAGGTACACAACAGTGTACTGAAGCATACAGAGGGCAACTAGTCTACAGTGTGCTAAGGTACACAACAGTGTAACATACTGAGTCGTGTAATGCACCCACAGTTTCACAATGATTGTCAGATCTCTGATTTTCAGGCCCCATTTTGCACACCACAGCACCCATATGTGTGTATCAAAGGCTACCATGGTCTTATTCTTGACTCCATCCCTCCCTCACAATTGTCAAAATTATTTGTCGTTGGGTACCATACATAAACATCTCTGGTTTCCTCTAAAGATCTGTCTCCAAAGTTTGGTAAATATTGTTTGATTCTTCGCAGATGCAGAACACTTATCAAAGCCCCATCACCATGTTTCGCCAGTCACGCATTACCGAGTATGTTGCTATGGAGACCCTCAATCTTCCATGAGTCGTGGAAATTATGACGAAAGGAAATACATAGTTACAGAAAAGGCCAACTGTAACCAACCCGAAACTGTACTGCCGTTTTTAAGTCTCAAGAAATTATTCATCAATGTAGAGAATTATTTATGCAAATATTTTAGGTCAAAGTTGAAACCAGATAAACATATGCTCATGGCTACTCCTGGCTTTACCTCCTCTCAAAATCTTAACAATAATCATGTGGTAAAGAAAGATCAGAATATGAGAATAGTGATTTCGTTATTAGACAATTTAATCATGGATATTATAAGCATCCGTTAGAAGGTGTAACGAAACAAGTTCATATTAGGCATCCATACATTTGGCGCAATTCTTAGGACTATACAGCCGTACATCATTTTGGCTGATTTTTTGTCGAGAAGACAGTGGTTTGCCTATTTAAACTTACAAAAATATACATTATGTGACGTATTAATAAAACAGATTTTTTTTTTCATTGCCGACTACTATATCAATTTCTAATGAGCCTAAGTATATTGAATCATGTCATTATTGAAATGTTATTATTATATTTATTATAAGTATTTTTTATTTTGCTTCCACACGATTATGCATTGGGTTGACTTGGGTATACACACAATTATTAACGACGCAAGCAAAATGCATTTCATTCATTGAACATTGAAAGATATCATGAATATTAAATAATCCGGTGTATAGAGTATACAAGAAAATAAAGAGAGAAGTTCATGATATAATAACGTCGTGTCCTGTTTATTACATAATTGTCTCGTTCCACTTAAACGGTAGCTACGTAATACGTTTTACAAGTTTTAATGCTCGATCTTTATAAACGATGGCGGTGTTGGGAAGGTGGGGGAGGGATGGGGATGGCTTCACTCCGGGTTATACACTCTCAACATTTCTTTTTCAAGTTTTGTCGTAATTGACGTCACTTTTACATAAAACTGTAGTGTGTTTTATTTGCAAGATTGTATCGGAAGCGAGTTGCTTGAAAGCTGTAGTTGTTACTGTTTTTGTTCATTTAATATCATTTTTGTCGTTTTGTAGTTCATTTTGTCAAGTTTCTGTTATAGTTTCGACAGACATGTATCCACGTAACAGTTCGGTACATTAAACAATGCCAGATATGAATAACTGAGTAAGCATGCAGCAAAACGGAATGTTGAACCGAGACCGTTTATAGCCTACATCTCTATTATAGTAAGCATCAAAACCCTACGAATATTGTCAAATATCAATGCGTTACGTCATTTTACAGCCCAAGGCCATTGTTATGAGCTTGACCTGAGTTTGACCTTGATCGATACATGCGTCAATCACTGTATACTACAGGTGCCACAACGAGTGCGCAGACCGTAGTAGTGTTTATGATTAAAACAAAACAAAAATCATTAATTTGAACAGCTTTGGACAATAACCAGTAACTGCGTATTGAACAACTAAAAGCGCAAAATGAAATCACCAATAGGGAATATCTATATCGAATACTCGCCCGTATGTAATCCCACAGTTTTCAGTTAAATATATATATGCGTCCCCGACCACGTTACTTTTGTGCATGTGTTACGGAATAATTGAATTTGATGAGTATTATAACCCTGCAGTACTTGGAAATATAGCCTAATCGCAGTTACCAAAGTAAAGAGGTAAGTAACATAAATCCATTATTATTTTTCATCGTAATGATACTGTATAGACTGCTGTATAGGCCCTATAGATTACTTTTCAGCCTTATTGCTAAAATCATGTGTAGAATCTGTTTCTACGGGAATCTGCCCAATTTGCCCAACACGTATAACGTGTACTCTCGAATTAGTTGAATTTTACTTGTTTCTCACGCACGGTTAATGATATCAAGTTATTATTTTTTCCTTCATGATATCACGTGACAATAAATGCTGTATATACATCGCTTCAAGGATGCGCCGAACGTAGTATGTATTGTGATATGACGGAAACTTAGAAAAGAACCAATCATGAAACAGCAATCGTTTTTTAATGTTTTAAACATATCTTATGCTCGATAATGTTGTAATAAGCTTTCACGAATATCAAGGTTTTACTTATATTAAGTTTTTTTTTGTGGTATACATTACTGTAAGTTGTTATGTAACACGATAGGTTGGATGAAATTACTGGTTGACTCTTTTTACAAAGTATTATGTGTATAGCATTATGTTCTCCTTCTCGGGGAATCGTGATACACACCTGACGATGCTTCAGTAAACTGTTGTGTACCTTAGCACCCTGTAGACTGGTTGCCCCCTGTATGCTACAGTACAATGTTGTGTACCTGTTGTACCTGTGTACCTGTTGTGTACACCCCCAGTTCTACCCCCCCCCCCTTTTTCCCCTTATTTGCTAACACTGAATGGTCGAAATAGGTTGTCTGTCTTCACTGTTACTTTAAGAGGAGTATGATATATTTTGTTTAATGATTAACAAAGCAGACATCCTGGCTACCACTGCGGTAGTTTGGGGGTCTGTGTCCGTCCTTGTAGATTTAATGTGGAATTTGTTCGTTAGGATATATCTGAGTGGCTGGCATTTCTCGTATGTGTTAGGTAGGCTATGAACTAGAAACTTAATGTCATGTTGGGGATACGATTAGATATTATTTGAAAATTTGCACGAAATGTAGCTTGTGTGAAAATGACATAGTAACACATTATATTATCATATTTGCCTAAATTTTAAGAATTAACAAAGTGGGTAGAGGGGGGAAATCTTTTTTCGAAAAAGATATTTCTCTAAATGTGCAGATGCTGAATAGAAACATTCCAATGTCGCCCTAAGTGTTATTTTACGCTATGTCGCACTATGCCTTGTGAAAGAGCTAATTCACTTAGGGCGACATGTATGTGTGTCACTAATTTATTAGTCACTTAAATTCCTTGCTATATGTATATTGCTAAAAGATATTATGATATATAGCACCCATACTTAACAGGGGCGTATCCAGGATTTTCCAATAGGGGGGGGGGGGCGCCAGGCATGAATGATCGCCGTCCTGGGGGATGGGTCTAAGCGGAGGGGTGTACAATTTTTGCTTTCAAAGAAGGGCTGAATTGCAAAATGGTGTCATATGCATGGGCGGCGATCCGTACTTCCGAGTTGGGGGGGGGGGGGGATATGACCTTGTTGACTATCTAAGCGTAGCGCCACCATGGGTTGGCGCGAAGCGTACGAGAAAATTTTGGGATTAACAAACCCTCTAGATGGCCGGAAACGGCACTTCCCGAGGTTTCCAAGCGGCATATACCCAACTTTAAAATAGGGATGTCATGTCCGAAATATCTCATAATCAGGATCCAAAATACTTTTTTTTTTAAATTTCGGGTGTTATTTTGGGAAAATTGCCCCTGTCAATCTTGTTTCAGGCGCAACGTTAGAATGTTCGAGAGCTCTGTTATATTATTCGATGAAGAAAATGGCCTCATGCAGGCTATTATAGGCCTATACACATGCAATACACAATTACACATAGTTACATTCCTAGGTACCGATTGCTAGGGCATCCAGGTGAAACGTGTATTAAGCATTACCCTGGTTACATGAGATTCTCAGCTGTTCGAGGGAACATGTACGTGTGTAGGCCTACTATAGGGCCTATATGAATACTATGAGGGTGCATATATGTACTATATCAATACCGTGGGCGCAATAATACATTTTGTTGTTATAGGGCCAATGAAGCCTACAGGACACTATTTTTGCTTTATAAAGAGGCTTTTAAAAGATCGCACTGCGTTTATGGTAGGCGAGAAATGAAGCTAAAAAAGAGCCGTACATTAACGAAGATGCATAAATGTAGGCATGAAAATATTCTTATCCCTGGCATTTGGTGGGGGGTGGGGGGATATGGTGCATTACATCCCCTCCACCCATTTTCATGGGGGGATATATCCCCCCTCCACCCAGGATCGCCGCCCATGGCCATATGTGATCCATTTTTCGACCTTAATAATAAGCAACATTTCCAGTAAATATGGACACAAAATGCACAATTTAGTATGGCTGGCATGTCATTTAGTGTTTATAGTGATAATACAAACACAATTACCATCTATGTTTCTAAAACTATTATGCCGCCGAACTTCGCCAGAACCTTTTTTTGGCAAACAAAAAATAAAGCATACGGGAGGGGGGGGGGGGGTTGAGCGATCACCGACATCTCACATAAAGGTCGTCATCAATTTTTTTTTTTTTTTTTGGCTAAACTTTTTTTTTTGGGGGGTGACGGCCAATAGGGGGGGCGCGCGCCTGTTGCGCCCCCCTGGATACGCCCCTGCTTAAGTCCTAACAATGATCCAGTGTGACGAAGTAAAATTAAATATGATTAGGCCTACTACCCTCCCGATTTGTCGCAGTGTCGCAAGAGAGCGATATGTGTATACTGACGACAGATCGGAGGGAGGTGGCAGCCCCCCCCCCAGTGAAAAATGTGGAGGGGCGGAAGTATCATTCCGCCCCCCCCCCCCCCCCGCTTCGCAAGTCAGAAAACCCCTTTTTCATTTCCAAATGAGAAAAAAATCTCATTTGGAGCACCAAATTGCATCTAAGGCCAGGTGAAAATGCAAAATTATATACAAAATGGAGTGGGTTGAAATGTGCTATATTGCACCAAATTGCATCTGAGGCCACCTGGAAATGCAAAAAAAAATCCAAAGGGGGAGGGGGACACCCCCTCCCCTTAGACCCCTCCCCCAGGCCGGCCATCAGTCTTCAGCCCCCCCACTCAAAAGTACCTTCCTACGCCACTGGGAGGTGGGGGAGGGTAACGTGAAGGGTCCGTCGTAGGATGAGTTTCATTTTATGCACTATAACGTCACTTGTTTTCAATTGAAAGGAACTTACTTCCCAGCTAAGAGGAGGTAACATTCCTACTAGACATATTGAACAATAAGAATGACAATGTAATCAGAGATTAAATCGCGTTAGTAAGTTGATATCAATGTCTTCAAGTAAATTTAGGACATTTCGGTTCATACATGAAGTCATTGATAATTGTATTGTTTTCCTTATAGGCGTTCTTGATTTTGTGTTGCTTTTGTAGGGACGAGGCGGGGGTAAGGGTGAACGGTGGTGTTTGGGGGGGGGGTGTTGTTAGTCTTAACTTGTATGTTTCATTTCCTTGTTTTGTACTTTTCATCAGTATCTTCTTTATTATCTTATGAAATTTCTCTTCCTGCTATCACAGGCTCCTTACATATAGATGTACCTAAGATGTTTCGTTTCAGCAATGAAACCAAGTTTGACCCTCAGATGGTACATTATAAACACTGGGTGAGTATACTCTTTACGTAGTATGGTCCGTTAAAGAACTTCCAATAAATGATATGACGGTTTAGTCATTAGCAATTGGACAGACTTTGAGCGGTTTTACAATAAGCTTGTATTTACCTTCTTTTTTTTATTACTATTATTATTTGATCCGGGAATATAAATCCAGATTAACAACATTTAAAGGAAATGCCTACTGTATACTATGATACTTCAAATGAGAGGTGATATACGGGCGCATTAAAGGCTATAAGTCAGAGCATACTCCAAGTAAAACTCTCCGAGTGATAGTCCCACGGTTCGTTCTCATAGGTAAGGGACTCGGCTGTGTAAAGGTATACTCCAAGTTACACCTTTACTGGTACTCCAAGTTGGTTCTCTAAGTAAGGTACCCGGCTGTGTAGAGGTACGCTTCGAGTGATACCTTTGGTGGTACTCCAAGTTATTTGGGTAAGGTACCCGGCTGTGTAAAGGTATACTCCTAGTTGTATATTTAGAGGTACTGAATGAGTCCAAGTTACACTAGTCTAAGATGCTTTGAAGATATCGTCTCTATCACCTCCCTCAAGTTAAACTCCAAATGTTACGGTATATGTATAGGTATACACTTCAAGTTATTTATTCTACTGCAATATATACCTTGGTATGCATTAGGTTTTCCTATAGTTAAGCAAGTTAAGAGTGCCAGAAGAAACTTGTATTTAGTATTGTGATGTGTGTAAGCATAATTCGTTCACATAAATAAACCTCATCACAACATCTCAGGTAAAAGCCAGAATCATAGAATATCATTTCCCTGGAAAACGTTACCTTGCGTAACATTTCGGGAATTGCATGCAAGAGGGGCGGTGGGGGAGGGGGTGGGGGAATTGCTTGATCCAGAAAACGAATTGTATGTATATATGTACTTTAGATCATCCTGCAAGCAGGAACTCTCGAAGCAGCCTCATCGGCTTATCAAAGCCGCAAGCTGACTGAAATTTGATTTGATTTGATTTATTTTGTTTTTTCACGTGCAAATATACAAGGTGAAAGGAAGTCATTTGGAGTCAATATCTGATACCTGTCTAAGATCACAGTCGCCGATACATCCCGTTGCTTCGGAAATCGTCCCCGCGTTGTATACCCCCTCCCTTCCCCTCCTCTCCCCCACCCTCGTGTCATCATCTCCATCCGCCATCTACAGATTGTGTCATTGATAAGCAGCCCTGACGCAGTTCTGTTGGCAAACTGAATGACAGTCAGTGTACGGTGTGTCCCTTTGGTTTTCGAATTGTTTATCTACCATACGTATACGTATGTGAAACATTCTTTTAACTCATTGATTTGTGATGGAGTGTCCCTCCATACATGTGTATCATTAAACATTGTCTTTGTCTATAATTATGGAGCTTATAGCATATGTATAGCATATGTATTTGGGCACTGACGACTGTCATAAAGTTTGGCTCTCAAGTAATATACTGATTATACCTCATGTACTTTTTGTTCCCCTATTATTTTTTAACAGGAAGATCATGATATTGTGGATGATATAATTGCAACATTACCAAGAGGACAAAAGAAAGCTCAACTACAGGTTTGTTTTCATTTATTTTTTCTTCGACCCATGTGCTATTATTATTATTTATTATTATTATTATTTATTTATTTGTTTCATCACATAGTATAACAAGATGAACAAGACAACATAACTGCAAATAAGTAAAAAGTGTGAAAGGAAGTAAACTAAGAAACCCTTTTGGGCTTAATCAAATAGAGTACTCCCATCAAAGAGAATAGATAACCTTAACACCTAAAATAGAACTCCCCCCCCCCCCCAAAAAAAAAAGAAAAAAAAGAAAAATAGATAACCTTAACATATAAGACCTATAACACTACCCCATGCTATTCTCATGCAGCATTTTCGTTTAGTTATAGTGGTTGCATAACACTGTATATTTTTTGTTAATAGCAACCCGTCCCTTGCCCAGCCAAAGAGAAAGCCCAAATATAAATATAAAAAAAGCCATAAAATATCAACATATTAAATTTTATCTGGACATTTTAAAATAGCGACGTTTTATGTCGAAATTGCGAAGTCTAACTTCCAAATGTTGACGCTTTAGGTTGGAAATATATGCCTATATACCTAACCGCAATATAAGGTTTGTCTCAAAATGTCAACGCTTTATCTCTATGTTTCCATAGTTAATATCTTATAACTTGCATGTTTTATCCAAGAATTCCATCATGTTATTCCGAAATGTGAACGTTTATCTACGATTTATCATATTTAATTGCGATTTTGACCTTTAATGTACAATTTTACGTTGTATTTCAAAGTTTCGGTGATTTATACTCTTTATCTTGAAAATTCGACATTTCGACATTATATCTAAGTATCTCAACGGTTTATCTTAAAAAAAATTTTAAAAAATGTGAGAGTTTACAATCAAAGTGAGACGTGTTAACTCGAAATTTCAACATCTATAAACCGAAATGTTTACCTGTTATATCGAAAGTTTGATGATTTTATTTCCGTTTTACTGCCTTGATCCACGCATTTAAGGTCGGGGGGGGGGAGGGGAGGGGTGATCAGGTCATGTGAATATGTTAAAGAGAAAGAAAAGGAAGATGTCTTGCCGATCATGGCTGAAAGGAGCCTGACAACGTGTAATGAAGTGATGACACAAAACCACGCGCACTGTTGCCATGGAGACATACGCTCACGAGAAAGTTTCAATACTTCAAGCGCGTGATAGGCCCAAATCTTTACTTATTAAAGGCATTGTCTGAAACTCGTATCAGTTGAAAGTCACCGTCCGTGTCCGGCTCCCTCAAAATAACAGGGCAAAAAAAAAAAGGGGGGAAAAGATAGAGAGACAAAGATACTTTTGTGAAATAACAAGTCAAAGTGTAGTGCATCAAAGGTTAAGTATTTTACTTAAAAGCTTTAATTATATGCAAGCCTTCCTCTTCGTTAAGATTACCATGCCCTTATCCGTTTCACAGAAGAGTACAATGACCTCTGTGAACAAAGGATATTTTGTAGTTCATTTGAGACTTAATTCCCGCTAGAAAATTAGTCCATTGTTCCATACATAAACATGTCTATCCGCAATATATGAACAATGATTACTTCTTTTGATATCCAAAACTAATTTTGGTATGAATACCACCCTACTTAAGAAAGTCTGTTCAGTTGGTGTAACGCCACCGTTATTAACAGCTTGACTGATTCCTCAGAATCCATTGTTATTAAGCTTGTGACTTCATAAAGGAGTTAGGCCAAGTTGAGGTACTGACAGAAAAATAAAACGTATGAAACCGAAGAACCCTGCAGATCCATAGATCATATTTGTTATATCAGGGTGAAGGTATGGTGTCAGAAGTGTAAAACACTGCACATGTCAACGAGGAGGGGAAGGGGGGGGGGGGCAATTCTATCTTTCCTCGACGTAGTTAGGTAGGAGTGTTTAATCCTTATGAAAGTAACAGAGGCTGATCCATGATTTAATGTAGGAGGTGATCTGGACCTATAGGTCATAGAAGGGTGTGCCAGGGTAAAACTCCAATTTGGTAAAAGGATCGGCTACTAAACATGACCAGGTTAAAGTTGGTAAGGGATCTACGGTACTGTTAACATGTGATACAAAGGGTCGGAAAGGATTACAATAAACCTACGACCGACTAGGAAGAAGAACATGGCTTCTAGAGTAACGTTCGTAGTTTTGTGGATAAAAGAGAATTAAAAATCACACACACGTCAAATAAAATCCCGATGCAACCTTCCTTTAGGCCTATATGAAGTGACCGAACATGACGGACTGGGCAAGAATAAAAAAGAAGTTATTTCACCCAACATATGCCGTTCTAGCAAAGCCATATTCTGGCAACCCAATTCCCCTTTTTGTCTTGACCCAACGCTGCATTTAAATTTCCCCTGTATTGAACTTTGGCGCAGTTTGATCCAGCATTGTGCAAATGACATGCAGCAATTCTCATTTTACTATATTTATCCACAGTTTATAAATATAGGACGAAAATCGCATTTGCGGCAGTCTATAATTGTTGTCTGGGAAAGTACCACAGGCTCATCGTATCTACAAAAGTCTAATTGGATTATTTGTCCCCTGATATTTTTTCCTGCAGACGCCCATGTATTTCCCCAAACTAAATTTCTAAGCCATGAGATCTAAAACTTAAGGAGGTTTGGGAGCATCATTTAGTTCTGGGAAGTGTTATTTCCGGCGATCTGGGAGTTATATTTGCCCCCCCCCCCCAAAAAAAAACGGACCCATCGTCGCGCTCCCCTTATTTAGTATCAGAGAACAGACACGCGCCCCCACCATTACTCAAGACTGATTTGCGCCCATGTCCCTTACGCAGAAACTGTAATCATGACGCTACACCTATATACGTAAACTCATCTTCGCCGTTTTAACTGTATAGGCCCTTGCTTCTCGTTTTGATGGTTCGAGTGTACAATAGTGTTAATTGCATCTGCTATACTGGTATATATTGTATTATTTGTCTAGGATTTACTGAGCCGTGTCGTGTTAGTATTATGACACGTGAAACACGTTATATCAAGGCCAACGTTGTTCAGTTCGTTTCAATTCTATTTTCGCCTATGGGAAATATGCCTTCATGCAGTGTAAACACAGTATACCATGTCAGAAAGTCATGAGTCTGTATATCCCTGCACCTGTTGTGGATTCTAACATAGATTAGAGTTAGCTCAGCTTTAGTCAAAATATTTGCAATCGATAACTTTCTAACAACCTCTTATGCAGCGCAAACAGTAGCGAGTCTCGCTAATTTGGATAGGAGACGCTAATTTTGAAGGCATTGGCCAACATGCATACAAACTGCATGAAGCAATTAACAATAACGCGTGCATTTTGATGGAAGGCTGATTTCTATATGGACAAAGTTACGCCTATTTCAATGTTAACAGTGCTTCACAGAAGCTGAATTTTGGATAAAAGTATAACTATATATTCCGATTGTATAGGCTATGCTTTTAATTTGCTTTTCTATCTCATCTGAAATTGTTATCGTTTCGTGTGAATAACTCAGACTTGAAACAGCCGTTTATTTAGAGCCGCCCAACAACATGATGTATCTCTTTTGACTCAACATTTCAAACCTGAGAATCGCAGTTTGGTTTATAATATTTAATCTCTCGCAGGATTTCTTCCAGTGGAATCAACCGTACAGAAATTTTGAAACGGAAACAGTCGTTTTACGTGATTTTGACGCAAGGCTTATGCAGCATCATAAATGCGCAGATTTAAATTCCCTTGCTACTTTGCAAAATTTTCTGAAGCCTTCATTATAGAGATAAAAACGTTCTCAAAAAAAAAAAAAATTAATAGGTCAAGCTAATTTCGTTCATATTCAACAGAGCGTTGGACACAAGGTCGAATGGCTTTCTTTTCTAACTCTGTAGAACGAGGACAAGTTTGTTGGTGTTATATCTTCTTCGTTTTGGAGTAACACCTTCAATAACCCCTAGTCCATATAATTAATCACCTTCTATGGGAACGAAGTTCTACTGTGTCTTGTATAGCCTGGCTACAGTTTTGACCATCATATCATTAACTAAAATCAATGCCCAGAGATTGGAGAGGATTTAATTGGGGATAGTTTTTTTTCTCCGTCTGTTATATGAGTGCAATTTTTCAAGTTTTATACAGTGTGCACATGTAAACAGTACATTGTACCTGGTTGTAGCTTAGCCTAAGATTAGCGACGAACATTATCAATGGAATGATATTGTTAGCCTAAATCGGGCTATACAGACGTGTATCAGACACAGTTACTCAATCCTTTGTGAACTGTTTTGTGTCAGAGAACGAATTAATGTTTACATATACTTCAGTGGATTTGAATTTTGTGCGTTATATTTTCTCTCGATTCCAAGACTCCTTTAAGTTGTATCGCAGTCTAAAACGTGACAATTTGTATGTACATTATGTAATGAATTGACGGTCGAAAATTGTCAAAATAATTGGAATACATCCTGGTTACAATTCCGTTTAGATGGATTAACTAATATGTTCTAATTTAATTGTATTTGAAACCTCAATGGTATAAGGTCTAGTCTAGCTGTACATCGATGATGTTATGGATGGCTATAGATACACTCAGTGGGTATTAGCAACGTGGTTCCACTAGTGTACATACATACATACATGCATGGATGAGTGTGTGCATGGCATTGACCACATCTCGAAGGGAATACTTTGCGTGAAAGCGTTTTAACTTTTTACAATAAAAACCTACGGAGTATCAGGTTTTGATAATATAGAACAAGCAAACGAAAATGTCATCTTCTGGACAGTCAACGCCGCGGTCTACGGCTAGGTCCTTTTCCCAACCTGCGAGTACTGCGAGTACTGCCAGTGCATCGTCTTCGACGTCGTCATCTCCCGCATCAGATAGGAGATCTGCGGCAAGTCTTCCGGAACTGACTAAGGAACAACAGGTGCGATGAATTATAATTTTTTACAATGAAGCAGAAGTATAGTATATACCAGGGGCGGATCCAGGGGGGGCCCGGGGGGCCCGGGCCCCCCTTTTTGAAAATCCTGATTTTTTTTTTTTTTTTTCGAGGGAAAGTGCCCCATGCGTGATCAGTGGCGTAGCTACGGGGGCCTGAAATTGCAGACATGAGATCCATATTTTCAGGCTAGGTACATGCTGCAGAATACTCGGGAAGTGCCGTTTCCGGCCATCTGGGGGGTTTGTAAAGCCAAAAATTTTCTTGTACGCTCCGCGCCAACCGATGATGGCGCTCCGCTTAGATAGTCTTACGTTCAGGCGCGGCTGGACCAGTCAGACCCCCCCCCCCTGTCACAAATCCTGCATCCGCCCCTGATGTGTCATTGAATATTCCAAAAAACAACTTTTTATGTCCACGAAACTGTCGAAACATGATTTTCACTACTGGTAGAGATATAAAATATTGGGAATTCTGAATTTCCTGCAAACATGCGGCTGCAGTGCCTGTTCAATACTCACTACTATGAGTGGAAATAGTTTCTCCAGGACCGTATCGTATCGTGGGTATCGAGTGCGTCTGATATACGAACGTACGTAGTACGTACGTACGTCTATGGATATGCACTGTACTGTACTGATAAAAACATAGGTGAATTTCACTCCATGGGAGTGATCACTGAGCACATTCCGGTATAAGAGTGAATTTCCACTCCATTTGAGTAAATCTTAACTCCTAATAGAGTTATATTCACTCATATTAGGAGTGAGGGTTAACTCCAATAGAGTTAAATTTTACTCTTAATTTGAAGTGCGCCGAGTGATCACTCCAATGGAACGAAATCCACTCATTTGTTTTTAGAGTGTTGCTAGATATATGGAGAAGAAATTTACATACCAATACATGTTATCGGTCATCGATTGGCACAAAAAGCCAGATTCTGATGACAGCTGCCTCAAGAAACCCAATAAATGGCCTAATAAGCACCGAGCCATCAATGTGGACCATTACCGAAACTTCGATGCGTGTTAGTCTTCCACCCCCTTCCTCTAATGCTATTTAAGTCCACATGTGGGCATATCCTGCAAATCTACCGGTAGCCCACAGGGGTTTGAGTTGGGAGAAAGGCCTTGACAGCTTGAAACGACAAATGATGCCAACTTCCCTCAAGTTAAAAGTCTGGCTGAGTTGGCAAGGCCAGTCAGCATGAAAGAGAAAAAACTTTTTTTTGCATTTCTGTCACCAAAGTTGCACATCTTTTTGGTTGCTAT
This sequence comes from Apostichopus japonicus, assembly GCF_037975245.1. Classification (NCBI taxonomy): domain Eukaryota; kingdom Metazoa; phylum Echinodermata; class Holothuroidea; order Aspidochirotida; family Stichopodidae; genus Apostichopus; species Apostichopus japonicus. The sequence goes on from NC_092579.1 coordinate 11,597,135, forward strand.
TTTGCCTCACAGGTGCCATCTCCTGCGATCTGGGGGGTGCTGAAATCTCAAATTTTCTCTGTACGCTCCGCGCCAACCAAGGTGGCGCTCCGCTTAGATAGTAAACTCCGCCCCCCCCCCACAAGAAAGAACAGCCCCCATGCCCCCCCCCACTCAAAAAATCCTAGCTACGCCATTGTGCGTGTAATTTTTTGTAAAATAAATTTGCAAAAAGAGTACACCATCATTCTGATAAAGTGAAGGTGAGAGGGGCACTCTGACTGCATCAATAGTCTCCATCTGGAAGGGGGCATCCAAGATGAAATGGCCTGGAGTAGCCTGGTAAAAAGTAGTTTGCATCACCACCTACTCCCCAAAGACGTAAATCCCAGCTCATTGCTCGAAATTGCAAATATATGCCCGGCAAACCATGAATACATGATTTATTGGAAATAAATTTTACTCCAAACTTTCACGAAAAGTAGCACCAGATTGCACCGAGGACCTCCATATTTTGTGAAATTTTCCCAAAGGGGAGGGGGGCACCCACTCCCCTTAGACCCCTCCCCCAGGACGACGATTAGGCATTTCCCATCTGGGCCCCCCCTTCGGCGAAATCCTGGATCCGCCACTGTATACGGTCATATATGACTCAAATGTGTGTGTTAGACACCAAAGTTCATGTTAATGTGATTCTCCTTTTTCATGATGGTATTCACCAGTTGATACGTATCGTCTGCAGCAAACGAGTTCAATCTTACTTACTTTTTGTCTTATTTTGTCACATTTCATTAAATGTCATGGGACGCGTTTATGGCTGAGAGCTCAGTAGGCTATGCAGTGACACGGTCCGTTTATTTCGTACAGATGCATCAAGGCTATTCAAGTACATTTCTGAAAAGGTTTCTACATTACAAAAACAGATATATATGTAAGAAATATATATATATATATATATATATATATATATATATATATATATATATATATATATATATATAAACATAAATAAATCAATAAAATTACAGGATCAAAGTTTATTCGATGAGTCAGAACTTATTGATCGAAATTAGAGCCTCAATCACTTGGCCAGTTATAATCTTACCGTGTTATTTTTAACTGTATGCCTTAATGTAGGCCTATATGTGTGTGAAAAATCGATATGTGAGGACATGCAATCTATATGAAAACTGCAGAGAGAATAGAAGTTATAATACCGTTCAGATAAAAATGTAGATAACGCACTAAAAAGTATTTTTAAGTTTGAAAGATATGATTGCATCATGAAATTGTTGTAGACATAGGCCTATGTGTTGCAGACTAAAAGAAGGTACAACAAAGCCCCCTATGAAAAATATAACTAACGAAAATCGTCGGACTTAATGAGACGTAAAATGTAAAAGAGATGTAAAAAGCCAGATCATTTTCAATAAAATGCAGCAATTGCTTGTAGGTTTACTGACATACTGAAAGTTCTTGTCAAGAAATGTTCTTTGTAAATTCGCATTGAGGCTTTCTTACCTAAGCCTATATACATACAAAATATTCTCAAAAGTGAGGCCCGGTAACCCCACCCGGCCCTCCCCCACCAAGGAAAAAAACATTTGTTAGTTTTGTTCACTTGTTTAGTACGGGCACAGGATCAGGAGGGACGTGAAGTCCACATCTAGGACCCTATGGGCAAAAAACCTGAACACAGAAATTTAAATATGAATCCTGTTCTAGTCTTAAAATAACCATCTAAAGCATGCATTCTTAAAACATTGACACTTATAAAAAGCCAAGCTCGATCCTCGGGTCAAATCATTCTGTTCGTTTACAACCCTCTCTGAAAAAAGTTCTTCTCATGCAACTTTATTGCAATTTAAGACAATGACCTCTAGTTGGCATTCCATTGGAAAAACTTTAAGAAAAAATTCACTACATGCATCAAAACCATGGACAATCTTGTGCACCGGACATGAGTCCCCTTCGCAACCTTCTATACTATATTATGCTAACTTCCCCAGACGGCCTGATACAGTGACTAGGTCACAAAGTTTAAGATGATAGTGTCCTTTGTCGATATTGACTAAATGTAGATATTGACTAAATGTAGATATTGACTAAATTGTAGAGGGTAATTCGGGGTACATTCATTAATTGAAGGAAAAATCCATTGGAATTAAGTCACAATGACAAGATCGCCGTAAATTACTAGTGGGTTTGCAGCCTAAAGCGGTCGGTAGGTGTTGCGTGCAACCTCTAATACATTACCCGCGAAATTGTGACTCCAGTCACAAACGTTAAACTTAAAGTCATAAACGTTAGGGTTACCTTGATTTAGTGTTGATTACTAATTACTCATCGAAACTATCTCTTTCCACCTTTGGTATTAACAAGATAAAGTAAACATTTGCGTATGGTTTAACAATGCAAACGTGACAAGAATGCAGCAGTAACATGAATGGAGTGTACGTTAGTAACCAGAACAACAAACCCGTAATGTATCGGATGTTTGCCCTCTGTTTTACCACTATGTCAACTGAGTGTGATGTCAGACTTCAGCATCATTGACAAGGTAAAATTCACAATGTTTGAACTTGACAGGGGTTAAAGTTTTCATTGAATGTTACAGTGAAGACTTCACACCATGCTTTAGTCGGACAATCAAACTGCTGAACACAGTCTTAAAGGTATAACAATATTACTACTGTAGTCCTAACCTATTTCCTTAGTTATGGTACTACAGTACTACTAGTGGTATTACTACAGTACTAGCCACACTTTCACTGTTTTGACCAGGCATTAGACATGCTTTGATAAATGCCAAGCATGTTAGGCCTAAATTAGTCACAGATGCTTAGATAGCCCATGTTCCGCATATAAACAGTTCTTTGAGCTTAAAGAAGAGTGGAATGAACTTATTTCTGTTGGAAACAGTCATTAAATGGACTTGCTTGAGCCTTGGCTATATAGCTAGTAAAACCCTACTCTACTCCATCAAAGGGAAAGTTCAAGTAAGCATCTTTTAGCAGTAGAGGAGTCTCCTTCAATGCATCAGCAGCACTGGCACTAGCTTTGAGGCAAGGTGTACTGTGTATATTTTATCACACACTAACCAACCTTCAATGTGCTAATTATAGGTACTAGTACTAGGCTAGGTAGGCACTAGTTAAGTAGTTCATAAACATCAATATTAGCCAGTACCATTTATTTGATAATTTTGAATTCCTTCACATCTATACTGTAGCTCTGTATGCAGAAGCAAAAGGAAATGGGCATAGCAAGCAAACATTGTACAGTGTAGTCTGTTTTTGGAACTGTTGTTGTTGAACCATTTTAGAATTACCTGTATGTAATGTAAAAATGTGTACATTTAAAGGGGAAAAAAGGCTAATTTGATCGGTTTTCAATTAACATCCTAAGTATTGTATTAGCTTGCTTAGTTTTTAAGGTTTAACAATTTTAATCTTAGTCTGTTTGTATTGACTTCATATGCCTAGGTAGCTAGATATGACTGTTTATATCATGTTGGGCAGAAGGTAGAGTAGCTGTCCACATTCAAATGACATGCATGCTTCTGCAGAAATACATCTTTTGTTAAGATTCCTTCCATTTTATAATTTTCTAGTAATATGCGATTTGGCTGTGGATCACTATCAATGCATTCTCACAAAACAGTGAATGAGATTTAGTAGATCTACATACTCAGATGTCGATACGTGTGTTGAGCATAAGACTGACAGGATCGAAGGCTCCTTCACCCGCTGAGGTGGGACAATTTTGTGCATACAATTTGTATGCCACAGTTTCTGACCAGTGCATGTGCAACTGGCTATTGTATTTGTGTTGTGCTTGGGTGCTCATACAGCTGTAAGGGGTACTGTATGTGCAAACCATTCAAGTGGTTCTGAAAATTCACAAGTTTGCTTGCTATTAGGGAGTACTATTTCATTTTGCTGAGTGTGGCAAATTGGGCTTTGTTTTTGGTGGGGAGAAAGGCTGCAGTGACTGGGGTGGGGATGGAAGCATGCCACATTGTCAAAATATACTCTTTGATAAATGGTCTGAACTTTCTTAATTTGTTACTGTTCTGACTAGGATCTTTTTCTTTTGTTGCTGTTATTGTTGTTGTTGTGGTTTTATTTTATCAGAGTTCAGTGAAATACATGTACCTTTGTAATAGTTTTTGTTAAAGTCTTTCCAGGAAGTTAATCTGTGGCTACTTCATACGTACATGTTGTAGTGATTCAAAATTATAAAACTTTCTCCCCACAGGCACAAATGCAAGTAGTTTAAAGCTTTAAATTCCTACCACTACCTCATCCTCCCCCCCCACCACCCCCCTCAGCACATATACTTCACGGGCAATTGGTACTATACAACACTGTACGTAAGTTTGGAATATGTTGTCGATAGAGAACATGAATAAACCTTCAAAAGGCATTTATTCATAGAGTTCGTCTTTCCAGTGTTTGAAAGTTGTTTTGTAAAGTCCTCCATTAAATATTAAATATTTTGCAAACCGTCCCTCCAAATCAATTAAGTGAGTATTTTATAGTTTTGAATTTTATCATCAGTTTAACCTTGGTCACATGACACTGTCGGTCGATCAAGTATGTAACAGCTGTAAATTGTATATGATCAAGCTCTATATACATCGCTTGCGACAATTCTGTTTCTTTTCTTATCAGCATTTCCTTCAGCTAACAAAATACCAAAGATAACCAAGAGGTTATAAAGAATAGGTTAAGTTAAATAACAAAGTTTGCTTTTTAAAAAAAAAAATTATGTAAACTGTAAAGATATGAAGTGCCGCACTGGAATTCATTCTTGTTTGAAGGCCTAGAGTTCCAGACATAGCCATTTATAACCGTGACCTGGTGCCCTATAGGAGGATGAAGTGTCTAGATAGAGTCCCTTGGGAATTTGGCTTCCTTTGCTTACAGTGCTCGGCCATTGAAAACCTACGGAAACTTCCTTTCCTTGGCATTCCATTTATCAATATAATTGAATAATTTTTAAAGCAACATTCATGCCTTGACTCAATCCAAATTCTAACATTCATATCAGAGATCAAAACATGACAACATTGCCCTGTACCACTTAATTTATCAGATCTAATTTGTAAGACAATATTTGAAATAAGCTCATTTTTTCCTCTGCCTTTCTTTTTGTTTGCCTCATTGTAACAAGACCGTATGGTATTGTAACTACAGTATATATGAGCACAGTAAATTCTCATGTGCATAGATTTCTTACAGTGCTACATTTATTCTCATTTCTGTCTGTCAGTTTTTTCTTCTTTAATATAATGTTTAATGATATTTATTACGGAAGGCCACAAGTTGGTGCGATCAGTAATGTTGGAAATCTCAATCTTGAAATTGCTTTCCTTAATTAAATATCTGACATGTTTTTATTTTAAATCACCTGTGCATATTACTGTATTTGCAGGCCTACTTATATATTCATAAAGGATACTGTATGAACCACAGACCTGGAAAAGATTTGAAATATCCATTTCTGGAGGGCTAGAAAAGTCATGTTGACCATTTAAACAAAATTGCTCAGATAGTAGTAATAGATGATAATACAATATTACAGTGCTAAACAATTGGAAAAATTAATCTGAAGTTTCTATGGATCTAAAAAATATTGCTATCAGTTGCCATTTACAGTAAGAAATGTTTCATGTTTAATGCTTGAGGGCTGGCTTGTTCATTAATTTTGGAAATTTTATAATTTATGCAGTTCATGTACCCAGTTGTAATCAAACCAAAGTAGATATCATATAACTATTTTACTTGAAATGCATTTTCATTTCCTTCCCATTCTCACTCATGCTGTGTGCCCTTCCCCGTTCGGCATTTGTATCTCCCCATTTCTTCTCGATTTGAATAATATACGTATAAATCTGATGATCTGAATCAGTAAGAATATATTCCCGCACCCACCACCCTCCCCCTCCCCCTTCCTTTAATAGTAGATCTAAAAAGTGATTGATTCGCTGACAAACTGAGGACTGATATCTGTCAACACATTAGCTCCGGAAAAAGAAATTCTAAGAAGAGTTTACTTTCGAGAAACCTTTTGGCAATTATTTTCTCATTTATGAGTTTCTTTGTGAATATATTAATGCTGTCACTAAAGGTTTTGGAAACTGCAGAGTTGGTATGTTTCTAAGAGAATCTTACTTTAATTAAATTGATACTTATTTTGACAGGCTTTCATTATGGCGCACGATGACCCCCGTTACTATGTCCAACAATTGGTCAACCATATCGAATCTTCGTCAGGCACCAAACAAAAGGACACCAAGAAAGTGAAACGGGAATTGGCACCGCTCCGATCTCTGATGGAAGGCCTGAAACAGTACCTTACCAACAGCGAGTAAGTCATTCGAGAGTCTGTAATTATATGACCTCTTCCCTATTAGAGATGATAAACACTTACCCATAGGCATAAATTTAAAGTTTCCCTATTAGAGATAATAAATGCTTACCCATAGGCCTCAATTTAAAGTTTTTGTTCACCCTTGTGTGACAGTTGTGTCACGGTAAGTTTTGCACTTTGCTCCTCTAAGTTTATAATAATTATGATTAATAGTTTAGTAATCAACTTAAAGGGACTCTAAAAGTGAACTGGCAAAGTAAAAAACGACCCAACCTGCATTTCTTTGATGGTAACAATCATTATGAATGACAACCTTGTCCAACTTGGGATGACAGGTAAAGGAAACAACCAAAGCTTTGAGTTTGTAGTGTAAATCAAATAGGAAAATTGTACAACAATTGTATATATATTAAGCCCCCTAAATGAATAGAATGTGACATTATAAGTTGCTGTCAAAATCAATAATGTGAGAGGACACCATCCTTTGCTTCCACGCAGGTTTGTGGAAAGTTTCATATCCAGTGAGAACAGAGGCGTTGATATACTGGGGAAGTTTCTCGGAGACACCCGTACGCACCTCAAAAATGCAGAGAGTCAACCAACCTCAGATAAAAGACAGAAGACTTTGCCTCTATCACCCAGAACTATGGTGAGTAGGAAGCAGGACACTTCGCCCAACAACCATTTCGCCCAACTGCCATTTCGCCCAACCTTACCATTTCGCCCAACCAGCCTGGTCATTTCGCCCAACCAGCCTGGTCATTTCGCCCAACCAGCCTGGTCATTACGCCCAACCAGCCTGGTCATTTCGCCCAACCAGTCTGGTCATTTCGCCCAACCTTGATTAAATATGATATTTCAAAAGGAAACGTTCGGGAATTGTTAACGTTACAAGATACGAACCGAATATTAAGGAAACTTGAGGATTGATCAGTGTGATAGGGGTTAGGTTTGATAGTAAACGTTCGAATATTAAAGGATATTAAGGAAACTTGAAGTCCTTTACTTTGTATAACTTTAGTAAGGAAACGTTCGGGAATTTTTAATGTTACAGGATACGAACCGAATATTAAGGAATCTTGAGGATGGATCAGTGTTTTAGGGGTTAGGTTTGATAGGTTTGATATAGTAAACGTTCGGGAATTGTTAACGTAACGGGATACGAACCGAGTATTAAGGAAACTTGAAGTCGTGGTTAAATTGATTACATATGTGATTACATATGTGGTTACATTGATAAAGTGGTTACATTGATTAAATATAGTACTTCAATATTACGGACGGGTTATATATTTTTTTCAATTTAATAAGGAAACGTTCGGGAATTGTTAGTCAGTAGGATGGATCAGTGTTTAGGGGTTAGGTTTGATAGGTTTTTATGAAGACCAATTCCCCTGTGTTTGTATAATAATATAACTTCCATTGTATGCGTAAATGCCTAAAGTAGTGTAATCCTCCCATTATACCCGAAATAACTGCTCAGACTCCGATCGATATCGAGCGGACCTCACTTTTTTATTTACCTATTACGAGAAAACGCTGCCACACTTCTTTCAACTTGTATTGCAATTTGCCCATTTTGCAGAGCATTGTGCGATTCGATACTGGATCAGTTATTCCCTGATAAGTGTTGCTTATTAAGACAGCGTTCACTTCATGTTAAAAAATTAGCCTCTGTCAATTGCTTTACACGTTTACTAGTAGTTAGTAGAGGTTTTCATCAAAAAGAGGTTTGATATAAGGCTACAGTAGGTGTACATACATGATGTATGGGATAGGTTTCAGATTATAAGTTACTGAAGGGCTCTCTAACCGATCAGATACAGACTGAAGTTACACTATCATCTTAAGTTTAAATAAGTTAATCTTGAGGCCTGAAAAGTTAGTTATTGTGAACGTGTAAGTATGTTTGCTTCCTTGTTTACATGTCTTCTCACAACTTCAGAAAGAGTGGCTCATGATTGGCTATTTAGGAGACGAGTAAGTTTGAAGCGTGTAAATATCCAAGTCCATCTCAGTTCTGGGATTTCATCAGCAGTACATTGTGTTATAGTTTAAATTAATTGTTACTTCCCAGAATAATAGCCATCCAGTTTTCACTCATTCGCAGTGGGTATTAGTCTGTAATTAGTCTGTCATTAGGTAACTAGTCTGTCGAAGACATGATACATTATTAATTTATCATATTAAAACACTTAACAGCAAGTGCAGAAACTCACTGGCGTGAGGTATTAGACACCACTCAACTAGCACGTAACAGTTGTCAAAGCAGAGACTATTCGAATACATTGGTTGCTTGAATAGTTTTTCAGCACAAAAATATGAATTTCATTGTGTAGTGAACGGTCTACCACTCACTTCAGCATTACTGTAGCGCTGTTGGGCTGTGTATAGCTTTGTTTACATAATTAGTCATAACAGGGCTTCTGTGTATGTTCAACGACACAAACACAGGTGGTGTTGGGCGTAAGCTAACTGCAACGATTATTTGTCTGAAATTGTCTGAGACCCAATTAACAAGCACTGAAGCAAATTTTAATTTGATATAAGGCTCGTTGAGATATACTGTGCGTACTGTATGTAAGCTGTAGCCATTAAAATAAATCAGTTATGGAATTGATAAATGGTCTTGTTAAACGTACAGTATATTTGTGATGTACAGTATATGTATAGATGTACAGTATATGTATTTGTGATGTACCAGTGGTCAATGTGTTCATCGATTGCTGCATACTTGCACTACTACTGCAGTACAAGCAGCTTGAGTACAACAATTAAGTACAAGTAAAATACTCATGGAGTACAAGCATAAGGCTCTAAGTGTGAGTGCAAATATTTAAAGAACTTGCAGTTGTTTCCATCAGTGGTTTTTATTAATTTCATATGTATATTAGTATTACTACCTGTGTGAGTACACATGTATCCATGAGGGTGATTACAGTACCTACCTGTGTGAGTACCCATGTTATCCATGAGGGTTATTACTGTACCTACATGTGTGTGAGTACACTTGTATCCATGAGGGTGATTACAGTACCTACCTGTGTGAGTACCCATGTTATCCATGAGGGTGATTACTGTACCTACATGTGTGTGAGTACACTTGTATCCATGAGGGTGATTACTGTACCGATATGTGCGAGTAGACATACATGTATCCATAAGGGTGATGTACCTACATGTGTGAGTGCACACATATCAATGAGGGTGATAACTGTACAGTACCTATAAACTAGAATATGAGAAGAATGCCTCTCTCCTGGAATGGGAAAAAATATTGTCTCTCAAGCTTTAAATAGACTCAAACTTTCAAGTGGTTAGTAATAAGTGCTACTAAAAAGTACACTAGAATGCTGTATGAGTGCATACTCAGCACATTTCAGGTCTAATAGCTTGTGTTGAGTAACAGATGCAGGTGGACGGAGTAGCAAGGGAGGGGAGAGGATGGGATTCCTCTCTTGGAATCTAGAAAGTGATGTCCCTCTCCAATTCTACATAATTTAAACTCCTTATGTAGCAATCATGGATGCTCCCAAACTTTGAAATAATTGCTTTTATGCATGAAGGACACTTAATTAGTATTGGCAGTGATGTCAGAGCTCTGTCATTGATGGACAACACAACTATTGTAGTATGAATGTATGATCCTCACAAATGTCTGGCAACTTCGGAAATTTTGGGATGATCAGCATACAGTAGTGTATGTTATTCCCAACTAATTTGTGACAAAAAAAATTACAAATAGAACAGTTACTAGTCAGAAAAGTTAAGCCAAACTAATAAAACTATAGCAAATGAAGTTAAACAGAATGTTGCATTGAGAAGTGTACAAGCTTGAACTATGGTAAACAGTTTGTGGTTTAGCTAATATGTATTTCGCCACAATACTAAAACCTATCAATAAAATAGTACAGGTAATAGTTAGAAAAGTTTATGTTAGACTTCAGTTATATTTTATGAGTTGATGACAAAGTAGAATTGATTTAAAAACCAACACAACCGTAGAATATATTTTTCCAGCAGAAATGTTGGTAATTTTAGAGATAAATGCAAAGATTATATGTTTTTTTTTATCCTTTAATCTGACATAACTTTTCTTCAATGTAAATTTATATATGTCCTTTATACATCATTACAAGGTTACCTGTTTTGTAACCAAATTTAGAGCTTTCTTTTTATGAAGATTCTGGACTTCAGGTTAACTTGCAAAGCATACTAGAGTCAATCTATTAATAATACAATTATAGCAAATGACGTTAACGGAATGTTGCATTGACAAGTGTACAAGCTTGAACTACTGTATGGTAAACAGCTTGTGGTTTAGATAACATATTTAGCAACAATACTAAAAATCTATACAAAATAATATAATTTGTTCTTACAGTATATATTTATAAAGACTAGAGCTATTCTAAAAATCTTCTCTAATCTCCTTTCACAGAAAGATGAAGTAGATGCTGTAAATTGTCTAAGGAAGATAACAGAATCAGAGGTGAGTAGAGAAACCGTAGCGTGAGGGGGGGGTGGGGTGGGACAATCTGAGAAAAGTTGTATTTTGGGTGAATCAGAACCTTTTACATGTCTGTTATGTCATTACAAAGGCTACTCTAGAATTCATGTTTTCATGTTGGTCTTGGTTTATTTATGACAGAACTCAGAATCCTTTTGTACTACGTACATCATTAAAATTGACTTCCCTTGAAATAATTTACTCCTTCATATTCACGTACATTCATTCCTAGACTGTGTAATGTTTACCTTAGTTTATATCTTGTGGAGCTAAGCTGTAAAATGGGTTCTATCATGTTTTTTTCATATGAAAGCTGTTTAGAGTATGAATATGGCTAGTACAGATCTGTAAGACAAAGTTCTGTCTTTCTGAATGGCAAGTATTAAACTGATGAAAATAGCTTGATAATAAAGTAATACTGTCCTAATTGTGGTTTATCAACTACTTATGTACTAAATGTATAGAAGGAAGATAAAACCATTAACTGTATCTCTGATTGTTGAACAGAAAGTTCTGTCTCCATTAATGTGGGTCTATGTTGGCTTGGTATATGTGGGAGCTAGTCTAATAAATAGTATTATAGTGATGCTTGGCTTTAAAGCGGCTAAGCTAGGATTGGTATGTGTGGGAGCTAGTCTAATAAATTGTACTATAGTGATGCTTGGCTTTATAGTGGCTAGGCTAGGATTGGTATGTGTGGGAGCTAGTCTAATAAATTGTACTATAGTGATGCTTGGCTTTAAAGCGGCTAAGCTAGGATTGGTATATGTGGGAGCTAGTCTAATAAATTGTACTATAGTGATGCTTGGCTTTAAAGCGGCTAAGCTAGGATTGGTATATGTGGGAGCTAGTCTAATAAATAGTACTATAGTGATGCTTGGCTTTAAAGTGGCTAAGCTAGGATTGGTATGTGTGGGAGCTAGTCTAATAAATTGTACTATAGTGATGCTTGGCTTTAGAGCGGCTAAGCTAGGATTGGTATGTGTGGGAGCTAGTCTAATAAATTGTACTATAGTGATGCTTGGCTTTATAGTGGCTAGGCTAGGATTGGTATGTGTGGGAGCTAGTCTAATAAATTGTACTATAGTGATGCTTGGCTTTAAAGCGGCTAAGCTAGGATTGGTATCTGTGGGAGCTAGTCTAATAAATTGTACTATAGTGATGCTTGGCTTTAAAGCGGCTAAGCTAGGATTGGTATATGTGGGAGCTAGTCTAATAAATAGTATTATAGTGATGCTTGGCTTTAAAGCGGCTAAGCTAGGATTGGTATGTGTGGGAGCTAGTCTAATAAATAGTACTATAGTGATGCTTGGCTTTAATTAAAGCTGAAGTGATTTTCCCAAACATCTTTGGTCGTGATTTTAATGCAACCAACTAACAATCCTAACAGTATAATGTCAGTTTCTGTGTATTTTAATGGTTAGTGAACTTGCATACTGTATGTGGATACAAGCAGCAAATTTTTGTTATAAGAAGTTTTTACAACAGCTTCTTCGCCTCATAAAGTAAATTTATATGATTATTCTTTAAAAGTGTAATTTGCCATGATCAGAATGTCATGGAAAAAGTCAAATATGTTGATACTAGCCTACATTGGTCACTTGTAGTATTACATTTTTTTTATCATCGTATTATATTGTATATATTGTAAATACAGCATATCCAAAAGTATTCAAAGAGAATTGATATAGTTTGGTAATATCTAATTGCCAACGCTATATAGTTAACCGATAAACATTTTCCCCTGTTGTTCATTGTCTAGACACATTTAATGCTGGTGTTGATTGAATTTTCATATGTTCACATTTACTGTGCAAAAGTAATTTTTGTAAGGAGAGGACAAAGTCCATGTTGCTTCATATGTTCAGAGTAAAGGTGATTTATATCCTTATCATAGTTTAATATCGATGACTAATGATTTAAACAATTTTTGGTCATCTGTGTGGGTTTCAAAAATGACAGTTTGTGTGCTTATGGTGAAAAATGCCCTTTGCTAATGAACATGCATGCAAAAGATCCAGCAAACATTTTAAGTTAAACAAGGAAGAATAGTTGATTTTGATAAGTGTCTGAACATGGAATGGAAAGAATTTTTTTTTTGTCCTTAATTTCAGTGGTGAAGAGGAAAGACAGTAATGAGTTTTGAGCAAGACCCTAATATTTTCAGAAGTTTATTAGAATGGTTGTGGCCATAATTTTTGTTATCCTCTGTGGTGGTAGAGAGTACAAACCTGGATGGTAGAAGGAGAGGGGGATGTGGAAGGGTGGGCAGGGATTCCCCTTTAGCAGAAGGCATTTGGTTACCAGCATTGTTTACTCGGCTGAAAGTTGGTCTGTAATGAAATCTTTGCTGAGCACCTTTTCTCATGGAATAGGCCAAGTATTTATGTTGTGGAAACCATTTATGTATAAAATATATGTTATCTACAGTAAGCTATCAAGCCAGAAAAATAAAATATCAACCGATGTACAGTAAGGAGGAAAAGATCGACTATAACACACATTACCATGACAACAGTAACATATATATATATATATATATATATATATATATATATATATATATATAAATATAAATATATATAATGTTACTGTTGTCATGGTAATGTTTTGCCAATGGAACCACTGTTGCCATGGTAATGTATTCCCAATGGAACTACTGTTGTCACAGGACATTTAATATTTTGCTGAAAACCACAAAGAAGAACCACTCTATTTTGAGATGAAAAACTAAATAAAATTAACCACTTGGTTTGGAGACCACGTTTCCAAGCTGCATGGAGGATGAATTAATTTCCTACAGTAAGATATACGTAGGTAGTGTGAAAAAAGTAATCTGAATGTGTAATAATTAAATAGTATGCAATGTTTCCTTGACATCAGATGAAATTTATAACCTTCCAAAGTAAACAACATCGACAGAGAAAAGTGTATATTTCATGTCATTTTCCTTGAAAACTAGGTGGAGTCCTAGATGCAGTTGAAGTATCGTTTTTCTGTCATTGCCATGGCCACAGTTAAGAATTTGTGTATATTGTCTTGACAGCCAACCGAGTTGTATTTTACATGAACTTCTTAAGAGAAGTGACTCTAGAAAGGGATAACAAATTGACTTTTGAGTTTTGACTGCAGTATTTGACAGTTCATCCGGGTATGCTCATATGATCTGATGTAACGTACACACACAGTAGAAGATTAAGGCTAAACCCAATGAACTACTGGGACTTCATTTTGTCTATTTATCTGTTGCTGTTTTTTGCCCACAGAATGGTGTCAAGCTTATTGTTTCTACTCCTCATGTCTTGGAAAATGTCGCCCTCTCAATGATCAGTAAATCCCTGTCTTCAAGATTATACACATTCGTTGTAAGTATGTTACTTTCATGTCTATTTTAGTCTTTTATCAAATGAGCTGTTCTGATGTTTTCAAAAGGTGAGGTAAATGTCCCCAGTTTACCTGGAGAGTTTTAACCTTTGGGATGTACAGTAATTCCAGGCTTGGGGTGTAAATCCAGGCCTTTCCAAAAGGAGGTGGATCTTGTGGTATTAAACATGCGAGATTGGTTATACAGGGCTGCGTACAGAAAATCCCTGCTTTCATGCAAGAGCATTGGTTCATAAATTGCAGCTTTAGGAATTAAATTTCAACTTTTCACCCTCATACAAGCTTGCAGACTTGGTGTACTAGTACAACAGCATGGGTAAGAGTACAAGTAGAATTCCTTTGGTATGAGTCCGGGTACAGGGTACAAGTCTCATTGCGAGAGTGTGCACTAGGGAATTGTCCGTTATTCCCTACATCACTGTTTAAAATGCTGCTAGTACAAGCACGAGGACAGATCCGCATGGAGTACATGTTACCAGGGAGTTGTTATGGAAACTCCCTGATGTAACTATGCTGGAACATATATGTATAGACTCACTTCAAGTCTGCTCAGAATTGTATTTGACAACTGGCCAAGTTATCTACTGTAGATTCATCTATGTACACCAAGGTAAACCAGTAAAACAGCTACGTAAAATATCAGCATTATTGGATTAACCTGCCCGTCTACATCATGATCACAAGGAGGTGACAACCTGATAAGACAGATTATTGTCAAGAAAGAGAAGATTCTCTTCCAGTTGGTTTCATATAGTTTTGCATTGTTTTAGGAACAAGCTCAAGAAAGCTTCCTTTTGTGTATTTCTTTCAATAAGTGATTAATTTCCTGATAGATTCCGAAATGCATTTGTGTTGCCCTTTTTATCTATTTAAGGTTAACTCCTTTCAAAATGTACACCTGATACAAGCATAGAACTACGTATAAGCATGTGTTTTCAAGGCAAGCAACCTGTGAATCAAAAGTTTCACCCTTCAAGGATAATATAAATATAGAAACCATGTATATATAAGTAAAACACAATAATTTTCTAAGAATGCAAGGATGCCACGTGAGAAAATTTGCAAGAATGCCATATCTGAATCAATATGAAAAGCAAAGTCATCAACAGAAGACTGACTGTAAAGAAATCAGGCAAAATGTTGAAATACTTTACTGCGACACTGTTGGGGTTGTGGTATGGAAAGAAAATGAGAGTGTAGTCATGGTTACACAAGATAGGTTGACCTCTGACCCTCAACTTCAGCAAAGGATCTGGGTCAACTTTAGCACTGTTGGGTGTTTGAGATGGTAGGGTGCAATTAGGTCACTGAGGTTCAGTGACATTTTGAACCTCATGGGGTCATTATTTTACAAATAAAATCTTTCTAACACACAGACTGCTGTGTGGTAGCTCTGTGATGCTTAAGAGCACAAATTTGTAATTCAATTGAAAATGATGAGTTATAGTTACCCAACAGGTATCTATAGGGGAACCAGTGGGGTCGGGTAGGAGAGGGCCAACAGATTTTATGTGGGGTGCTTGGCTAGGATGTTATATAGCCTATACTGACTAGACATTGTCTTTGAAATATGATTTTACTTTTATTGTAACATATATCTGCCCTTCCATGGTGTTTGTTGCAAAAGGTTTAACCATTGTCTGTCATTTTTTTCCCCACTCTTCATTTCAGATCCTTATAAGAGCCTGTGATAGTCTCAGTGGCAACAAAAGAATTTTAGAAGTCCTATCTTACGTTAAACAACAAATCAGAGAGAAAGTCCGTTTTCATGCTATAACACAGATGATTCTCAAGGAGAGCCATAGAGTTGAGCTAACTGTGAGTATTTCCATGAGGAGCAATCTTGAGGGGTTCTTTTTCCTGCTTTGTTTATGGAGTTTGTATGTATGTCTGTGTGTTTGTTTGTTTGTTAGTCTTTGTGAAAGAGACAATTTTAAGGACAAAATTACTACTGATTAGATATTTTGACTGATCTGTGTAATTTTGTCAGTGGTTTTAACTGTCATTCCATTTTATTATTTCAAGGAGCGGCCATCTTGTTTTGGTCCAGACTAAAGGCCAAATTTGTCTCTCTTTTTTTTGAGTTATTTAAATAATTTTACACCTCCTTGGTTTCATCGGGAATCTAGGCTTTTAATTATTTTCTTAAGTCGTTTGGTTTGGGTAATTTGCCTGCTAATCTATGCAACTTGTTTAGCACAGGGTGAAAAAAATACTAATATTGCAAAGTTCATTTTGTTTGAAGTCAGACCCAATCCAGTCCTATAAAAACTGTTTGTTGGTGTTGCCTTTTGTATTGAACTGTGGGAATTGGTTAGACCCCACAACCAGGATTCAATGACTGGAACTAATGCATTATGAGATTCCATCTACAGTAGGTCTTTGAAGTATCAATGTTTGTGCAACGCTGTATAAAATCTTTGCATTGCGTACATATCCCGTCGTTAGGGTTTGCACATTATAAAAGCAAAAAAAATTTGGCTCGTCATGCCCTTTTTAATAAAATTTATTATAAGTTTCTGATTTTCATCAAAAGTCGCACAAAAGCCAACTGTGCATGACAAGAACACTGTAACTGATGAATGAGACAAAAATCTCAAATATTTGCTTCAAAGTTATATGTATTGTTGTCTGCATGTCTTCATAGAAACAACTATATATAGAAATGATATTCAGACTTGTTTTGAAAGCTTCACTGCCATTGTCTCACTTTGTGATAAATAGGAACCCTCACAGTGTTGAGTGGTAAATATTGGGGATGTTTCAGGCATCACAGCCTGAAAACCTTTTATACATGATAACTCCAAATTTAAAGGTACAATTATTATGTGAATTCTCCAATTCTAATTTTTTTTTTTGGTGAACATAATTTGGTCAAAGGCAGCTCAGTTTAGTTAGCCTGTGAAGGGGCTCTGTAGGTCTTCAACGATCATGCCTGGCATCCAGGTAATGAAATCTGCTTCAGAGTTCATACTCTTGCTTTAAACATGCACTTAAACCTCCTATCAGTTGTCTCCCTCTGAGGTCAAGGGGGCCAACAGGTTATCTCAGGAAATATTTCACAAATGTTGTATAAACAGTGTCATGTAACGCTCAACAAAGTTAAAGGGATTTGCTAGCTCACAACTTGGTAAAATGTCTATATTTTAAACATAGGAAGACTGTTCTTTCTGGATATTGAAACATTTTGGTTTAACATTCTATACTGTAAAGTCCTTAGTAGTGAATGACATGGTTGATGCTCACAAGGGATTTCTACAAAATCTTTTCTGGTTCTCACTTAATTCTTGGACACATTTAACTCACTTGCTCTACATTAGTCAGATAGTTATTTTTAAGTTTGAGCAAATTTTATGACAAGAAATCACAAGGCTAGCTGGATCTAGTTAAGCTTCAGCAATGCAAACCCCCTCTCCATGAGAGAAAGTATAAAACATTTAATGACTGAAGCATAGCATAAGAAAAATGAAGCAATTGTGGCTCAATTAGTCTTAATTTGTATTTGTATATTTATTTTGTTATAACTATTCAGCCTTGTTTCTAAAGGAGTGCTCATTAAACCTATGATATCTCCCAAATGGGATAATTTCTTTCTTAGCTGTTTAGGGAAGTTGTTTTTGACACTTTTATCTCTATGAAGCAGATGTTATGGAAAATGATGGTAGGGTGTGTCTTCTATAATACTCTTCTCTCAAGTTTTAAATAATGTGTCATTTGACTTTTGTTCCTCCAGGCTCTTTGTCTTAGATTCTTGAATACTATTCTTGCCACTACATCCGACCTTAATCAACGAGTATACCTCCAGTACGAGCTGGAACTAGCAGAATTCTCTACAAGTAAAGTAGAAATGGTGAGTTTGTTGACATTTAAAATATTTCTTTGTCTTTGTAATCTGGAGTTGGAATGGTTTTTATGTGGACATCACTGGTAATTGTGGTCATACAAGTACAGTTTTGGCGTTATGTGCTCTTATCAGCTGAAATATATCATCGTTGTTTGCAGACTTGCATGTTATGATACTTTGATCCGTTGCATATATACTTTATGCAATAATGATATGGTTATTGTTGTTAGTAT
This sequence comes from Apostichopus japonicus, assembly GCF_037975245.1. Lineage (NCBI taxonomy): Eukaryota > Metazoa > Echinodermata > Holothuroidea > Aspidochirotida > Stichopodidae > Apostichopus > Apostichopus japonicus. The sequence continues at coordinate 11,615,463 of NC_092579.1, forward strand.
AGAGCCTACACACTGTTAGTTAATTGCTTTCTGTACCCTATAAAGTGTTAATAAATGACAGAGTTCTGTTACTATGGTAATGAAAGTTTTTCACAACTGTCATCTTTTGTTGCTAGGTGTGAAGTATATCAAACTGTGTTACTGTGTTTGACTTGTGTGGGTAGGATTGAAAGAAGATAACGTAGAAAGGTATTTTAATGATCCACCTGTGGCTTCATGTTAGCAATTGAATGGAATGCAAAGGAACTTGATTAAAGAAAGATTCACAAAGTTCAGAATTCCACTCTACTGTGTTAGATTCTTCTTGCAGCTAAATGTGGAATATTCTTATATTTTAGTAGGAACAGGCAAAAAAGAAAATATGTAAATGTATATATATGCATATATATATATATATATATATATATATATATATATATATATATATATATATATATATATATATATATATATATATATATATATATATATATATATATATATATATATATATAAGGTTAAGGATATATATATATATATATAACTGCCAATTGTTATCTTATTTTATTCCATCAAAGTCTGTGATAGGTCCCATTTTCTTCAAGTTAATCCATTTTGCAATTTGTAAGAAGTGGCATCTTCCAAGTAAATTCTACTGAGTACTTGAAGAAATAAAAATGTCCTTTAAATCTATTACAGTAAAGCATTGGTTATGGTTAAACTGTGTGCAGGTTTGTCCATCCATCCATTTAATGGACAGACCTGCAACACAGTTTAACCATGGCCATAGTGGTCTTTGGTAAATATCAAGAATGTCAAGTTCACATTGTATTTCGTGCATTGGGTACATTGAGCTACATATGCTTTACCTTCAGGTAGATTTAGTAGTTTACTATCAAGGTAGTCCTACATCCATAGATTACACCCCTTCAAACCTTTGATATGGTTCAGTGCCTTTTAATTTTCAACTTGAGAACAAAGTGGGTCAAAGTGAACAGCAACTACTTGGACTGGGTTATCCAACAGGATCTATGTTTGGCAATAAAAAGAAATAACTCACGCAGTATTAACTGCTGTTACTATGATTATTAAATTAGTTTGTCTCTGTGGTAAACCCAAAGGTAGATTTTTATTTACTTTAATTAATATATATATGTTTTTTAATTTATTTATTTAATTTATTGTAGTTTATTTTATTTTATTCTTTTCATGAAAAATATTGCTCTTATGTTGTACGGTTCAGAGGGTTTCTTAAATGGTGTTATGAAATCCTTCTCGATTGGCTACAGAAAATTTGCCAGCAGGTCGCATTTTGCTCAACTGTGAATTAAACCAAATTGTAAGGACTGATTTTTTTTCAAGATCAAATATTGCCATTGGTCAACCTCTGTAGATAGATTAAAATTAACTGGACAACCAATAAATCACCCATTAACTTGTAGTTATTAACGGTTAGACAAAATGGTTGTCAGCTTTGCCTTTCATCTTTCATACCTTGTTTGTACATCAATAATGTTGTTAAATGTTGAAACACAGAAAGCATCTCTATAATTGAAAAGGTAATGTTACTTCTCTTTTCCTTCTCTTTCTTTAGAATTATGGCAGCGAGATTCCGAAATCCGTGAGACAAGAATTAGATTTCTGGCACAGCCATTACTTGAGCATACAAAGTCTTCAGGAAGCTTTATCAGCCCACAAATCCAGAAATGAACTTCTCAGGCAAGAGGTTAGTATTTGCATTAATGAGAGGAAGGTTAAGAGGTGGTTGGGAGGGGAGGGGAGGTAGTGGTTGGGGATTGAGTAGACAAAGAATACAGTTCTCTATATGAACAAGTGATCATAGTTCTACATATGGCATTTGAAACAATATTCAATAAGTCTCTGATCTCAGCCTTTACTGCCACAGAAAAGGAAGTTTTGCAATGAAAGTGGTCTGCATTTTCGTTGAAAATATAAGCTTTAATTTGTCTCTGACATATACTAGAGATTAGTATGAATATTAGTGATTTTGAAATATTCCATTATAGCGATGATGATTCCAAGGTCAACGGACTATTTCAGTTTCACAAAGTAAAGGAAAACACTTTTTGAGAACATTTGTGTATGGTTCTAATTCCTAATTTTTTGGAATGGTCATCGTTGCCAGGTGTCAAAGAGGACTGACAACCAAATTCTGTCTTAAATTGACATTGCCATTTTGTTGCCATTTCGTACCAGATCTGGTACGAAATGGCAGTGCAAATGTGTTTTTTCCATTCAAATATTCATTTTACTCCAGCCTAATTAAGGTGATATTTCAAACGGTGTTGCCCAACTCCCCGTCTTTATATCGATTCAGTGATACAATGAATGGATACAATTTGCCACCATTTTTTAATGTTGAATAGTCATAAATTTAACACTAAACAGTTCATAATAAGTACATGCATATGTTAGTACTTTATAAAAAGAGTCCACATTATCTGAGTTTTCACTTTCAAACCTATACTCAAACTGACATGTACAATCAACCTTCTGTCTGTCAACTGTTAAATGCAAAATTATCTGAACCAAGTAAATGCCTAGCTTTATAAACCAACATGTTTTTCTTGCTTTGTTTCTCACTATACTATAAGTTATATTTTTCTCACTCTTTGTAGGTTGACAGGCAACAAGACAAACTGTGGGTAAGTTTTTATTTCGGTTAACCTTTTGTACACACTATACAAGCAAGGTCAACCTCACCATTCTTTCATTCCAGATTAAACAATACCGTTGACTCAAAAGACCTATTTTAGCTACGTGCGGTTTCCCTTAAAAATGGATATTTATCAGCAGCTGCTTCCGACACTGACCTTTGTAGTCAAGTTTATCTTCCACAACTGTCCAAAACCTCAACGTCAAGAACAATAGATTGAACAAATATCACAAGCTCGCTGACAAATGTAAAATTTTATCCTTTTCAAGTATCAGGGAAACCCTTACTTGTGACCCACAATTGGGAGAGAAAATTCGTTTTCAAGTTTGAATCCTGTCTGTTAAAGGCAAACTTGATCAGCCAGAAATGGTAACAGTTTGATTATAGAGTACTTGAGGACTACCTTTGGTTCGTTGACTCGATATTTCAGAGACAAGCAGCTCACTACAGCAAAATATCAAAAGTTGTAGTAGATACTGTTTACTGTGCCCCGCTAAAATAAAAACAATTTACCATTGGCATGTGTGTTATTGAAAAGATTGTCGGTATCGCCTCCAAATGTAACGGGAAAATCCCAAATTGTTATCCATGATTAAGATATTAGTCTTGATTCTACTGTGTTTATCAGAGCATCTTACTTTCCCCTTAATGTCTATGTTGTCCCTCCGTAGAGAAACCCATTTTGCAAAACTTGGAAGCACCTTTTAGCATGCTAATATAAGGAGCCCAATAGTGATGACCTATAGAATATGTAAAAATGTAAAATATTACTTTTAGCAGCATTTCTTTTGGTGATAGTTTAACTATTAAAGTAAAAAACTTTCTCATATTGTCCTTGGTTTTGTGTTTACAGTAAGACCTGGATTGCCCAGACTTGCTTGCTTGATCCTGATTCTGGGAATATGTGGATTTGAAATCCAAACCATTCATAATTGTATCATACTACACATGTAACATTGGTCACTGCAGTTGAGAACTTCAAATTCTATCAACAACATGCATTGTGTTAAACAGCAAAGCATCGTTTTGACAGTTTTTTTCCTTTGAAGCTATCTCTGTACTGTAGGCATTGAGTTACTGCAATATATAAGGACAAAGCACATAATGCTATGTGTGGACAATAAAATAACAAAATATGCTTGTTATAACAAACTATGCTAAGGTATAAGAGCCTTTAGTATCCAAATTTTCTTCCATATCTGGATAATATCAGGTCCCACTATGTCCATATAATCCAGGGTATGTATATTTGTGTGTTTTTGCTCATTCCCTATGTTTCAACCACTTCATCATATTTCAATGACTTTCCATTTTGCAGAATTACGATCATGAAAAATCTGATTTTAAAGAGAAAATCAGGGAGGTAGGTCATTCTTTGTCTTTTTTCATTGAAGTTACTTACTTTCTAGAAAATGCTTTTCTTCAGTTAATTGACAATTATCAATAGTTCTTGGATATTTCTGGCAAACTCAAACAATTGATTGTTGTTGTTTCCAAAGACATCCCTATGTTGTAAGTGTTTCGAGAAAAAAGATTATTTTTTTGGAGCAGTTACTAGCTATAATATGGTGGTTGAGAGCAATTGTGCCTCACTATGTCTCTGTTATCTTGACAGACTTTTGTACACAAGGAAATTTTTTTAACGATCCCCCGATTGTCCGAGACAACAACATTTCTGATCAAATAATCAAATTAGACCTGGAAGGAAACATTTGAGACCTGGCTGTCTAAGGCACAACCAGGAATAATTTACCCTGGTGCAGATTTTTTTTATTAAATGTTTTAGCAACATGTATTTAATTCGTTCCTTAAAATGAGAAATATTGTTTTTAAGATTGATTGGTAAATTTATATAAACACAAACAATCATTGACACTGTTAACAGTCGTTCTAATTGCAGTTAATGGTCTTTCAGTAGATGCAACAGTGGACACTCCAGCCATATGTGTCGTAGAAATCATATTTAACACAATTTGTTACATTGTTACCATTGCCCTGTATTAAATCCATGTGGTGTTTTAATAGTGATTCTTCGTCTATTTAGATTACAGATAAATCTGAAGAATACAAAGGAAGAGTGCTGGAGCTCCAAACAGCCATGGAAAAGATGTCTGTAAGTTAACGTATGAATACACGCTAAGTCCAACTTAAAGAACTATTTTAATGGATAACGTGAAGCAGCAAGCTTGTATTTTCTTTCACCAGGCGACATAAATATGTTTGAATACAGCAAACTATGCAGAGATCTTTTAACTTCAAGAATTGCCTGATTAGCATCCATCACAATAAAACAAATGAAAGGGCGATTTAGCACCCCTTATATCAGGGTTTCCAGTAGGCAGCCCGGGTCCCAAGACTGTACTGCAAAACATTTCAATCTGGTCCACAAAGAAATATCGTCGCACGGTCTTGCACTAATCCGGTCATCAGCCTTAGGCTTGAGTATCCTATCAGACTACCCTGCATATTGCTCAGTCTAGTTTTATAGAGTGAGAAATGATCTCTCTGGCCTTTGATCCAAACAAAGTTTCTCTCAGCACCCTCATATAAATGAATTGAGAACACCTGTGGCCCTGTGCTATATCATGTCTGTGATGACTAGTACCCACTAAATGGTCAGCTTGAAGGTTATGTGGTCTCGACAGTCTTTGGAAACTCTTCGTCAAATTAAACGCTACCCTCACTAGGTAGCTGACACATTGGTCATTCGTGGCACCTTCAAAGTCCTTGTGATGACTACTGGAGATATTAGAGAGTTTGGTGAATCAGAACCCCTTTCACCTTCTAAAGTTAGGAAGTGTCCTTAAATTAACTCCAATTATCACAAATTGATGCATAATTATGAAGCACTTTAACATCCATGTGACAGAAAAACTAATATTATACCTACACTAAATAAAAAAGCTGCCCCAATCTCTCTTATTGGCATAAAGAGAGAGCACTTTAGCAGATTCATATCAATACTAGTTTGAAATAATTAATAAGAGAATTTACTTCTGGTGATGAATCTGTCATAGATGGGTAAAGGGGGTAGGAAGTGACGTGGGGAGGGGGGATTGGTTTGTAGATTCAAGTTAATAGTGTCACAACAGCTTCTCAACCTTGAGGCATTCATATTAATTTTGTATGTTATGTTACATTCATATTTAATAACCTTTTGACCAGCTGATTGTACATCTTTAATAGATTCCTGCTTTGTTTTTGTTTTTATTTTCTTGTTTTATTTAGTTTCCAGTATAATAACCTGCTTTTTTCTTCTCCCTTTCATCAGACGATGTACAAACAAAAGACGGGAATTAAACCAGAGACGCAGCTGAGCACCTTTAACTACCTGATGAAACCTCTCGATGAAACGCCATCAGAGACGACAGATGACGAACAGACAGAGACGGAATCTGAGAGTGGAAGTGAAAGTAAGTTTTGAAAAACAACAACAAAGACTAGGTAAAGCATGAAATAAAAACAGATTAGATAGATAATAAATGGAGATTTGACGCAAGAAAACAAGACAGATTAAATATTAGGGAAGGTAGAGATTTGAAAAAGGAATTTGATCAAAGAAAAGAAATGCATTCTTTTCAAAATAGTCACTAAAAGGTTGAAATGTTGTCATCATTAGTACTTGCTTCCTGTTTTTTGGATCCTGTTAGGGGATGGTCCTATTGGCTTAAAGGGCAACAAGTGTAATACAAAAGACAAGAATAGAGGGATATGCAATCTCTAATCCTGCCATTCTTCAGTAATATTTAGTTACATTAATCATCACTACGTTTGAACCTAGTTGTGTAAATGAGCTTGATGCAAATACGACCACCATCATTCATCGGTGTGATGGAGATGAATTGAGATGAAAGTCTCCAAATAGCTAAGAAAAATCCTATTCCATGATGGTTTGGAAGAAATCGCAGGTTTCAACAGCGTTCATTTACAAAAGTGGCCTCCAAGATTTGAGCAAGCTTAAATATGACATTTGATCACACCTACTTCCATATTTAATGGTTTTCTTTGTTTATTACGAAGATCACATACTACTATCTGTGACTGCAGGTTGACAGATATTCTCAGAGAAAAACGAAAAGTAATACTAAAGAAGCATCGCCTGATTTTAATATAAACAGAACTTTGATTAGTGGAATATTTGAGATAACGGTTGCTTCTATTACTATCCTATCACATAGAACAGTTGAAATAAGAGTTTGGAATCTAATACTTTTCTTCAATCCGGGACATTCTTTCAGAGTATTTGATATTTTTATAGTTATCCTGTGTTTCTTGACAATTTAGAGAAAGAAGCGGAGAATTCAACAGTCGAAGGTCTGACTTTCTTTCCTTCTTTACACTATGCTTAAAAACTTTTGGGCAGCAAAACTAATCGTTAATTCTTTTATAGTTTTGCTCTCTCTTATCTGCCATGGCTAAGCTTGATACAAAAAGTTGCAGAGGTCATCTTCAGGAATCTTGGGTTGGTCCCTTGAGGTGACCAGGGTTCCAACCCTAGGGGGAGTGTTGGGGTGGGGACTTGACAGGGGGGCAGTGGAGAGAGTTGACTCCAGAGGAAATATGTTTGTATACATAAATGATCTCTTCAGTGTGCACCTGGGTTTGTTAGACTGGTACTGTCAAGTTTGTTATGCACAACTCTTCTGTTCAACGAATCATGCTCAATGATATAACAATCTCACGGACACACAGCCATAGGCAAGAGGGGGTGGGGGTGGTTGGAGTTCTTCTTGCTATCCCCTCCCAGCTGATGTCATTGCTGTGAGGAAAAATTATGATTCTTGCTGTTTGGGGAAATCATCCAAAATACTTTCCTAGAGGCTTCCATTGTTTCTTTCTTTGTAAATTTGTTGGTTTGGGAGGCAGGGGTATGGAGGAATTAGAGGGAGGGGTGTCAGGTGGGGACAGAAAGATCCTTTTTTTTTGGGGGGGGGGGGCACTAGAATATCAGCCTAACTTAAAAATTAATCTCTATACAGAAACTAGAAGTCCATGCGGCCGAAGGGACGGACTTGATTGTCTTGGCATCATTGATAACCTAAATTGCTTTAAAACAAAAATGAACTTTTGGTATGTTTGCAATCTCCGGAGTTGGAAAAGAAGAGCAAATTGGCAAATTTTCAAGCATTTTTTTTTCCGATACCTTTTAAGAATTGATGAGCATTACTTATTTATGATGTCATGGCAAATATTCTTTAAAAGCTTGAACTTTCCTCTTATAACTTGTGGAATAATTTCCCCATTGAAATGTGATATATTTGGATTTTTAGGTAACCAAACTCTCAGTGTGCCCAAAGATCAATGTTTTGTTAAGAATATTATGAATATGTTCCTCTGGGAATGTATATTTCGTACATATAATAAAGTCAAACTCGGATTTTTTATCTGATATTAAAGTTACCATGACGATGTCATTCACTCTTTTGTTTAATATGTGCATGTTTAACATTTCACCAAACCTTCTTCACACCAAAAACTAGCTGTTAGGATGTAGTTTTTCTGCTAAATTGCTATGACGATATCATTTACTCTACTGCAGTTTGATAAATGTGTAAAAAATCACCTTCCTTCACACCCCAAAAAATATGGATGTAGTATTCCACATCTTAGTGCAGATTGCAGAGTATGGGCACGAATTAGGATATGTTTTTAATCACTCGCCTCCTGCCATATTGGATAATAATAATAATAATAATAATAACTAGTCTTATATAGCACAGTCTCCAACAAAGCCTGTGGTGGGGGTAAACCTGTTTGCCCTATGTACGATTCGAGCAGCCGTGTTCTGGTTGCTATGCAATCGCGATAGCTGGGATGTTTGTACATCCTTTGTAAACTGTGTGGGGTGTTTTTATATATCTTTACACTATTTTAACATATCATTTCCTATTAAAAGTACTTGGAATGACTTGTTGACAAGGACAATAATGAAGAGTGGACATGGGGGGGGTGGGGGAAGGGGGCAGTGGGATGACTGGATTGCTGAGTGGTGGCAATTGAATCATTGGTTGTAACTAACCATAATTTATGCATACACTGTGCATTCAATAAAAGATTAAATATTTAATTCAGAGTAACATGCTCATTCCCATAAGACAACTCTTTTTGGAATATTTCAGGCAGGCTTTTGCAAATGCATGGGTAATTTTCTCTTTTTCAATACTTTATCATACAGTAGAAAAGTGTTTGATGAATTTGATGTTTGATTTAATTAGCATATTATTAGTACTTACCATTACTTATTAGGAATTTAGTAATTACTGAATAATTCATGTTTCACTGAAGGAAAAAATCTTTAAGGGGCTTTTCTTTTTCAAATAAAAAAAAACATGTTTTGAGTAGTTTAGCTTTGTGTAGAAGTAGTACTATGCAAACTTAAAGGGGCTTTCCTTTTCAAATAAACAAAAACATGTTTTGAGTAGTTAAGCTTTATAGAAAGCTGTTTAATTTATTAGCCCTCTCTACTTGTTGTTGTTATGAATTGTTCTGTTTTTGTTGTCTTTCTCTAGCATCCACAACGAGTCTTGCAAAGGTTTTCCGAAAAGTAACATTAGGTGATTACTCGTGGCATCGTAATTCCAATTAAAAACTTCTTTAATTTCCTTCATCATTATTTCCTTCTTGCTTTATCAGCTTTTAGAAAATTATTTTTTTCAAAAAGGAAAATTGCTGCTGCTGAACAATGAAGCTGACATTTTCTTTTTCATAATACATCCATCAAACTTTGTTAATTTTTTAAGTTCAGCATTTTAAAGTGAGGTTATTCAATAATGTCAATGTCTTCTTATCTTAAAAATAGAAGAAAGAAATAGAAGGATGTTATTATAACGTATAAGCAATGAGACTTTTTAAAAAGGCAGTTGTACTGTGAATTTGTTTACATTGCACACAAACATGTTTACACAGCGTTATGACGTAACATCTGCACAGCCTGCTGTAAACTGTTATGTACAGTAGCTTGCCAGTGATGAGTGGTAGAAGCCAGAGGTGCAACCAGCCCCCCCCCCAGAATATATCAGTGGTGACTTGCCCCCCTCCCACTGGTAGTCAGAATATTACAAAAGGAAAGGACAGTATATGAATGTATAACATGTATGTGTGGCACAACCTAAACAAGCAAAAGTTCTTCAACATTGTTTCAAAATTTGCCAAATTTAGCCGTAATGTGCACTTAAGCACCCTTCAATTGACCAATATATCCCGTAGACCCCTTCCCTAGATGACATTACATATGAGCCCCCTCCACCAGATGGTTGATTACATTTCATGCTTGACTTTGAAACCATCTGGCTTCTTTTCTTAAATGGATGTCACAAGAGCAAGTTTAAAATCTTGAAAAAATATGTTGCTTTTTAGAGAAAACAAACAGTTTTGTCCTCTGCCTATTATCCCTTCCACCTCAGATGCAACATCTATAAATTGGTACTGAAGTTTTCATTCTTACTAGCTTTTATGCCCAAGAATAAATAAGACTAGCATACAGTAATAGGGAGAAAACAAAACAGTTGTAGAACTCTTATAAAACCATCGCAGAAAATAATGTTTCATGAATGTATGTATAGTTAGTGTGTTACTATAGAATTGTTACCAGTTTTCTGTTGCCATGGTAGCTACAGATCTCTAGAACTAATAATTTCTCTAAATGAAAATAATTAAATCAATGAAAAAAAAATGTCCTTTTTAGTAATGATGATTAATACTGACAATTTAGCTAGTTTTAGGCAACTTTAACTGGTATTGAAAGATTAAAGATGGAAAAGTCGTCTGTGAACGTGACAATCAGTGATTATTCAATATAATGGGTAAAATCATGACTGATAATGAATATTTATTTACCTCATGCATGATTAACTTTTTGAATAGCGTTCTCATTTTCATTTCCATATTTGCTTTTGATTCATTAATAGTTGATATGATATTTATTATAAGCAATCATGGAACCTTCTTGTTTTGACACAGGGAATTCTTTATCCAGTTTCGCATCACAGAATGCTATGCAAAACTGTCAAATTGCTAAAGAAGTGTGAGGATGTATAGTAGTTTTGTATGCAGGGACCATAGTATTGTATAAGAGATAAAATGCAGGCACTTTGAAACTGTTACACAAAAGTTGCACATTAAATTATTCCCTGGTACAATTTTTCACCTTTAAATGATTTAGATTGATCTGTTAATATTCTATTTTGATCATTTCTTATCAAGTCTGGTACGTAGACAGGAGAAAACTAGATAAGCTCTTGTTCCAGATTTTGTTGGTGAAGCATTTTACACCCATAGCACGTACTCTCATTATTTACAGGAAGTTCTCTCCATAAATAATTTGAATAGTGAATTTGCTTATTAGGATTCAACTGATTAAAAAAAAATATCCTTTTTTTCACCTGCAACAAAATGAGTTATATGAGTCGGAAGAAATGGAGGACCATAAAATAAATGTTGAATTGCTTTAATAGTATCCTACATTATGTAAAACACCTAGCAGCTTGTCAAAATATTAGTGACAACTTGGGCTGTTGTAGTTTCTAATCCCTTCTATCCCTTTGAAGTGTTTCTGTAGTTAAATACTTGCTGTTATAGGTAACAACAAGAATATATACTTGTTTTTTTGTGTAGCTTTGCTTGTTCCATTTCCATTTTTGCTTCAATTTTCAAATTCAGGCTTTTGTGATCTATTACTTTAGACCTCTCCTAAAAGTTACTGCCAAATTTGGCTTTCCTTAGATTTCTTTGTTCAAAACTAAGAGATAATTACTGCACAAGTACCAAAACATGCTTTTACTACATCTACCCATAACTCGATCCCCCCCCCCCAGTGACCCTCCTGCTCTCACCTTTAGTTTACTTAGTTCAGAGAAATTAATAAGGTGGGATAGAAGAGTGATTAATTGTTTTGTTTGAAGGATTCAAGGATCTTTCTTTTTTTAATTTTTCATATTTCTATTCTTTCTTCTATTTTAATGTTTTCATATTTCTATTTTTTTAATTTTATTTCTAAGACCATATTATTATTATTTCTGATAACCATGATTTTTCACCCCCTCCCTGTGGGCTGATGTCTAGAATCACATTCCAAGAATACTGAGCTTAATCCTAAAAAATACCTTCATTTTCCATTCAGTTATTTAGAAGACATTTCATTTTTAAATATGTCATTGTTAAATCAACATTGCTTAATTCCATCAATTCTGTCAGAATGCTTTTACCCCCATCATTCCCTCCCCCTCCCCATATTTTTGTCCTTTTTCTCCAATCTTTTTGTAGTAGCATGTATACCTACATTTCATGAATGCTTGAATAATCAAATTTACTACTTTTAAATAAATACAAAACAAGATATCACTAGTCACCAATTCATACTTTTTGATTGACCTAAAAAATTACTTTGTTATTTTATTTTCAATTGTTAACTTGAAAGCTTTTAGCCGTACAGTCGTGCAGGGAATGTGTTTACCTATGTAATGAACTCCTGCTGATGTCCCTTGTAGCTTGTCACAGAGTGTGGTGTGATGCCCACTAATTGTAAACAAGTAGACTTCATCAAGTATTAGATTTATCACTCAGCATGTTGTTACAATTTGTTGCATTTTAATTTTTAAGTAACCACAGATTTTTAAAGCTTTGGTAAGTCTGTTCTTTAACCAAGCTTACCTATAGCATGTTAACAGTGGATGTAGAAATTAGCATAGCATAGTTTGCATATCAGAATCATTAAAGGTGAAGTTGTTATAATCGTTGTCATCAAGACCAACCTCAAATGAAGATGGACGGAATCTGCAGTGTTTCTTTACCTGTTATATTGCAGTCATGATATGAAAAAACTACTAGATCTTTATGTCTACAAATATTATGTTTCTGTATATATGCTACAGAGAGTATGTAAATTTGAATTTGAGTAAATCTTTCTTGGGGTAAATGAAATAAGGTATGAAATTGTAATCACTTTAAATATATTAGTTTGAAAGATAGCTCTATACGGTAGCTTTACCACATTACAGAATCTAGCAAGCCTATAATAGATAACATAGTGACTGTAGTGAAGTGAACTTGTATGTAGTGGCTTTATTGCATATTTTGTATGCAAATTTGTGTTATGAATATGCATGCGACACTAAACTATATGTTACAAGATTTGTTCATGTTGTACCTATAGGATTAAGATGCTCTATGAAGGGCAAACCAGGTTTCACCTTTTGAATTCATTTTCAGAAAGATCCCTTTCTTTTGACATGGACTCACAGTAACCATAGCAACATTATTTTTTATTCTATCAGGCATAACCGCGCCACCTGCACCACCCATGGCACCAGCCCCACCCCCAGTACCTGGCTCCAAATCCAGAAGGAAATTACCCATAGTTCCCGGTGCTCCTCTTCCGATGCTTAACTGGCTTCCGATTCATTCTACTGGCAAGACTGTCTTCAAGGTACGTGGTGATGTTGGCCTGTGTCAAAGGTCGTAGATTATGTTTGGTGGTTCCCTGCTTGTGTATTGTATGTAGCACAAAGCCAGTGGAGCTTGAAACCCCTTTCCTTTTGTATTCGTTCATAATAATGCACTCCTTTCGCTCTCCATTTTGTTTAAAGCTTGGTTGGTGGCTGAAAAGTAGGGACAGGTTAGCAGTGGCATTGTTGACTTTATACCCTTAGCAATACACCTGATTAAAGAAAAGAAACACTTTGTTTCTGAAGCATCCCAGAAGGGCACGTTATTGCAAAATGTCCCCCTTTTCTAGGGACATTACTGAGACAAATAATGGATCCAAACTTTAGCTGATCTTAAGGGAAAGCCTACAGATTTATCATGATGCAGTGAACTCACAAATCAATGAATCCTGGACACTTGAGATTTTGTTTTGTTTCTAGCAGAAAGTGTTGTTTGGTCATCAAGTATTTTAATGCAGGTGTCATTTATCTTGCAAGGGATTTGAGGCTCAAGTCCTGTTCTAGCAAACCAAAAATTTCCTCCTGTTCTCATCAAATTTTAAAATTGTTTCTATCCCAGGAACTTAACGATGAGAAGATATACAAAGAGCTAGACTTCACTGACTTTGAAGAAACTTTCCGGCTAAAGGACTACAAATCGTCAAACAAAATGCAGGAAAAATTCCAAAGACTCCGGGAGAAGCACAGCAAACGGATAAGTTTGGTGGCCACAGACAGAGCCAGAAACCTCAGTAAGTTGAAAGTGTAAAAAAACTAGTAGTCATAGCCATAGGTGTAGGAGGCGGGGGAGGGGGGGCTGGTGGGCTGGGGGAGGGCTGGGGGACTGCAGACTATTATTTCTGTCGTAGTTACGGTTTGCGTCGGGTGATTAAAAGACAAGAATCGTTCACGTTGGTACTTTATTACTGTGCTGTTTAAGTATAGGCAACACTGGTAGAGTACTAGTTCTTAGTATTAAGGTTTTCAATAGTGGTGAGTAGTATCTGGACTTCATATCAAACTTCAAATATATTAAATGATTGAAGAAACTTTTGGATCATTTACTCTCGTATTTCATGAAAGTAAGTACAAGCAGGATTTCAAAGGTGGTGCGATCAAATTCTGAAGTATTCTCCGATTTTATTGTATAAGTAAGAAAGGCACAAAAATTGATGGAAGGACCAGAGTCAAATAAAGGATTTTACATAGGAAGGGGTCGCTCTGGGGTGGATGAAAATGACCTCCCCCAGAAAAGTATCAAAAGTTTTGACATCCAAAGGTGCATTATAGGATATATACTAAGACTATAAATTAGGTCTATATTTAGCTCTAAATGGAAGGGCTGTGCTTATAAATACTCTTGATTATTTTGTGAGGTTGTAAATGGGGGTGGCACACATGTAGCAGTGGTCATATTCTTCCCGGGCAGAATGTAAAATCACATTCCTCGATTGGATCATTTCCCCTAACTGAGGATGGGAGTAGGGGTGGCCATTCCCACCGCCCCCTCCCAACCCCAATCCCCATTTGTGCCTGCCATTGATGAAAGTATATAAGAGATTTTAAGCTACTTTGTAATACTGTTGGAACGGTATTTTAATTTCCAAAATAGTCTCACATATGATTGGAACATGTGTGGCTGGGATTAGTTAATATGAAGTGGCAAGTCGTTGGGTGTTTCATGATTTCTGTTCTCTCAAACTCCTTCTCCACAGTTATTACTCTCAGAAAGATTCCTCTAACTGTCAAAGGGTTAATGGAGCATATCAACCATTGTGACAGAAGAGATATGCCAGAAGAATCTGCCGAACTCCTTCTGAATTTTCTTCCAACGAAACAAGAGTTGAAACTTTTAGCCGAGAACGCCGATCAGTACAAAACCTTGGGTGAAGCTGAACAGTACATGTTCCAGGTATTACACCATTAATTGATTAATTTATGGTTTGATTCCAGTCCTGCTAGTAATCTGTCAATTCAAGTTTCAGATTTTATGTCATTATTCACATATCCCCTTTCTCTGCATAAACCATTCCACTCTTCCATAACAAATCCATCGAGATGTCAGTGACGGTTATCATCCAGCATGTAATTTCTCAATTTTGCATAGGACAATTGTGCTATACTGCCCTCTTTTCTCTGCATAAACCATTCCACTCTTGTGTCACGAATCCGTCGAGATGTCAGTCACAGTTATCATCCAGCATGTAATTTCTCAATGTAGCATAGGACAATTGTGCTATACTGCCCTCTTTTATCTGCCAGGGTTTCTCCTTGCTCCAAAAACCACCAGGTTTTTTATGCCTTTCATTAAGATTTATGAATTATTATGCATAACAAACTTAATCATCATTACATAATGGTAAATATCTTGAATGATTTCTGAGGATGATGTGTCATTTTGTGATTAAATTGTGGATCAAAACACTAACTTTCATGTTGGATAGTGTAAAATCAAAGCATAACACTGTGATAGTAACAAAAGTATGTTGGAATCAGTTTTGAGACAGCAGCTTGCGTACTGTTTTGGTAGAAGTTTCAATACAGTTTGACAAATTAACATCCAGGTGGTGACGAAAACATTTGAAAGCTTTGAAGTTGTTGCAATTCACATTTTACATCTGATAGTTTCTCCAAATTGTTGACAATTTAAGTACTTATCACTCATGTGATGAAAATTCTAGGACAGGATCTTAGTTTGAGTAAAAGGTGTGAAAATTACCAGAAATTTGTCTTAATTTTGTTTGGTTGTCTGGTTACGCAACTGTTAAATACTGTTTATCTATATTTATATGTCATATGACTTTGCATGGATATCATATGACTTGATTCTGATATTCTGTGACTTGCATGTGATATCCTGTGACTTGATGCTGATACCCTGTGACTTGCATGTGATATCCTGTGACTTGATTCTGATATCCTGTGACTTGCATGTGATATCATGTGATTTGATTCTGATACCCTATGACTTGCATGTGATATCCTATGACTTGCATGTGATATGTTGTGACTTGATTCTGATATCATGTGACTTGATTCTGATATCATATGACTTGATTCTGATATCATGTGACTTGATTCTGATATCCTGTGACTTGATTCTGATATCTTGTGACTTGCATGTGATATGTTGTGACTTGATTCTGATATCCTGTGACTTGATTCTGATATCCTGTGACTTGATTCTGATATCCTGTGACTTGATTCTGATATCCTGTGACTTGATTCTGATATCCTGTGACTTGATTCTGATATCCTGTGACTTGATTCTGATATCTTGTGACTTGCATGTGATATCATGTCCTCTGAATTGCTAATCTGATTCTTTCCAGCTTGCTAGACTGGATCGATATGAAGCCAAGTTAAGACTGATGGCGTTTATGGGGATCTACGATGAACTTATTGCTTCTTTAAGACCTGTAAGTCGTCTCAAATTTCTATCTCAGGTTTTTTAAACGATGGTGTTAATCAAATAGCTCCGATAATGAGAGGCGTCCAACAGTGGCGGAGCTAGGGGTATTGGTCAGGAGGGGCGAGAGTGGTCTGTAGGGGCGCTTTCGACACTATGTAAGCGGAGCGCCACCACTGGTTGGCGCGTAGCGTACAGAAAGTTTTTGAGTAAAGATACTCCCTAGATCGCCGGTAATGACCCTTTCCAGGCCTGGCTAATTTGCAGATAAACGAAGAATAATTAGGTGTCATCGCCAAATTACACCAACAAAATGTGACAAATTGTCAATAGGTAGATGAGAGCGCAATAAAAAAGTCAATAATCTAGAATAAGTAAAAGTGGTAAAAAGCTGAAAAGGGCGCGCCAGCAGTCCATTTGAGTCCGTCAGGGGGAGGGGCATCCACCACCCTGACTGTATGGACGCTCCGCCACTGGCGTCCAAGGGATTAAAGTCAGGACATTAATGCAAAAAACTTGATGGGAATTCAACATTTCTGTTGCCGTGGCGAACATGATGAAATTTTTGAGCTGTAAACTTGCTAGCTCCACAGTGCCATCAAAATTGAACCATAGCTTGACATATTTGGGGTTGTTAATATGTCATGACAGCTCGAAGTGATATACCATCTATTCGAATTTGGTCTACTCTGAGGCGATAAAAAAGTTACAATCTTGTGATAATGGAGCATTTTGACCCGAGTATTTTTTGGCTCTCATGCAGTGGTAAGATACTGGTCTTAAGTGTAAAGCATCACAGCATGAAAGCAATCCTGAAAATAGGCCTCCAGATTTATTGGTGCCATGTTTCCAATCCTAGTTTTGTAAATTAATCCTACTTTATCTCAAAGACTGTCAAAGCTCTTACGGTTTTATGTAACTTATGGATTTGCATTTGTGTTTACCCATGTTATTTATGTTACATGACAGCACAGAATCATACAGTGTAATGTTACTAATCATTATAAATTAAATAGTTTTCTGTGGTCGAACTGACAAAATGACAACGTTTAAAAAACCCAACGAGAATGTTTGTTTATCATTATAAATGACTGTACCATTCCTGAAGGTGTTGATCTGTAATTAGACACATTGCATTAGCATCGTCCACAGAGGGTACAAAGAGAAGCATTTGACATTTTTGAGAATCAAGACAGACCTGTTCTCTCCTGATTAAATCAGTTCTGTATTTGTCCCTTCCGTTACTGTAACTTGTCATTCAGCCTCTGAAGAAGATCCAGCTAGGATCGAAACGTCAAGCCAACTTACTTTTACACATTCTCCTACACAGGCTCTCAAGTGGATAAGCAGTTTGCTAACAGTTTTATTTTATTTTAGTTTTGTTTTATGTTAAATTAGTTCTGGTATATTTTACATATTTTGTGCAACATTATTTACACAGTCAGAAATAATTATGAAAGTTTACATTTGAATTCCATTTACGTCATATTTACTTGTTTCTTTGCAGGAAATCATGTACCTCACAATATCCTCCAAGTCGGTGTGCAGTAACAGCAAACTCAAGAAAATTTTTGAGGTACGTTCACCGATTGGTACTCAAATTTCTTTGCAGTTGGGAACTGCATTTAATAGGTTATCGGAAAAAGTGACATCTACAACTTGGAAGTAGGTTTAGGACTGCTGGATGTTGTAATCTGTCAGATCCCAGGAGCAGGTATTGTGCACACTGGTCTTCTCTACCAAACACTCGTATTAAACGATTTTGTGCGAGCTAGGGTTCTTCTTACAAGGGACAGTGTTTGCAATAAGGAAATGTTATGCTTCATAAATGCACACAAGGATGACAGAGGTTTCCAGGACCAGGGGGCCACTTTTAAGGTGAAGATTCTCAGACATTCCTGTGGAACCTGGGGACACTCGACTGTAACCACGGGCCATTTCACATTTTTCTAATTTATCATGTATAGTCCTTCATGTACTTTAAGTATCATATCATCATTTTTACCTCTATTTTTGCTTTGAAAAGTAGTTGTGTTCAAGGGTGGTTTATTGGATGGGTACGGCTCACTGAGTTTTAAAACAAAACTCCTGTCATATTTTATCATTAATCTACGCGGGTTGTTTACCAATAACCTCTCTCACAGGAATCATTCAAAGAATTTCTTTTCATTTTCTGAGATGAAACTTTTAATGGTAATGTGTTCAATTTTAATTATCAAGGTCTTTGATAGTATCAACTTTTTATGACTTTTTGTTTATTTTTTCTCAGCTTATTCTTGCATTTGGGAACTACATGAACAGCAGCCGTAGAGGATCTGCTTACGGATTTAGATTAGACTCCTTGGAAAGGGTGAGCAATACAATACTCAAGTAGCTGTTAGGATACTACAATAAGAAACCATTCAAAATTATGCTTGCAATTTTTCATTTTTTTATATTATTGTAAAACAAGTTGGTATTAATGGAAACATATGTATATATCTTTCTTGAAATATTTTACCAAAAAAAATTCTCAAATTTAGTCATTTAAAAATAATGCTTGGATTTTTTTTTTTAAATTATTGTAAAACAAGTTGATATTAATGGAAGCATATGTATAATACCTGTCTTGAAATATTTATGCCCAAAATTCTCAAATTTAGTCATTCAAAAATTCGACCTACTCTTACTCGAAGTCATGTTTTTTTTTTCTTTTTTCTTTCTTCTTCTCTCAACAGTTGACATTTGTTAAATCCACCAATAGGGATCTGACATTTGTCCACTATTTGGTGGCTACCGTTGCTAGGTGCTATCCTGAATGTAAAGATTGGTACTCCGACCTGAAGATTGACAACGTTCGTACCAGTAAGTAGCCTTCAGTATAAGTCACAGGTATTATGTAGGAGAGCTCACTTCCATGTCTTATAATATGCTAGAGAATAAATGAAAGGCAAGGCCGAAAACTTTTTCCAGTTCCAAGCGAGCTGCGGTCTCTCTGATATTACGAAAAACTTGGCATCAACTTCAGTCCTGGGAGTCCTACAAGCAAGGAACTGTGTACAAAGGCCTTTTTGATTGTGTTATAGCTAGCTGTATTCTCATTTAAAGTGAACTTTCATTATCAAATTGCAGTTCCTGGAATGTTTATGTTTATTAGGAAAGCATGAGTCATTCTCCCTCGCTCTGAATTAATAGTGAGACCGTTGAAGTAATTCAGCTGTCGGGCTGAATTTTTCAAGATTGAAGTTTAGTATTAGAAAGAGAAACTTCTGTCCAGCATCCACCAGACTTCTCTTCTAGTGTATTCCAGAAAATTTAGGCCATGTAAAATCTTTATTCATAATTTCCATAATTACAGCATCATCTTTGTTAACTTGGAATTTTGTTCAATGTCAACAATTGTATGAAAGTAGACTGTGTGTTTACTTTTCCATTCCTTCCTTTTGGCCTACATATCCACCCCCTCCCTATCCATCCCCCTCCCTCCCCCTCCCTATCCATCCCCCTCCCTATCCACCCTCTCCCTCTTCCTATCCATCCCCTTCTGTTGTAGAGCTTATGTAATGCATAAACATCTCTACCTTTTGTACGTTCTAGCATCAATGGATTCTTTGATGATGGATATACAAGGATTACGAAAGGGTCTAGAGTTGGCCAAGAGTGAGAGAGACAGGCAACCGGACAACACAATCATAGGAATATCCTTATATATGACATGTATGACATGTATGAAAAAGGAACCAAGTTGCTTATTTCAATTTTAATATTTGTTTTAATACAGATTTCTTTGATCTACCATTAGCATGTCTGCCAGAGTTTGAGGCATTTCATAATTCAGGATGCTCTTTTAGAAATGCTCGTCCATGCTACTCATGATGGATCCATAAAGTCAAACATTTGTTACAGATTCTTTGCATACTTTTTTGTGCACTGCTGTAAGGATTCTGTGCGATGTACTATAAACTGTTTCTTTAACTGAATTGGTTTCCTTAACATCTCTGCCCTCACGAATTTTCAAGACAAGCTTCCGACACCATCTCAGAAATCGCGGAGGGATTCCGTAAAGCTGAGGAACATTACCACCATGCCTGTAGTCTGTACGGTGAAAATTACAAGACGATAGAACCAGTAGACTTCTTCAAGAAGTTTACAGCATTTTCTACTGAATATCAAGTAAGTTGTAAATATAACCTAGGGACTATTAAATTACAAACATCGCATGTTGTATGATAACATGGCCCTTATTCACTGTGAAGAAAAAAAATATTACAAAATACCTGCATAGGTATTTTCTGCCCCCCTTGCCCAGCCCCTCTCATCTTTTATCTTCAATGTCATAGGTTTTCCTTCCATTTCACCTCCATTACTAATTACCTCCATTACTAATTACCTCCATTATTAATTACCTCCCATTGTTACACAAGTTTATTTCCACAGCCCTTCATCCCATTGTTACACCCCTCACAGCCCTTCATCCCATTGTTACACCCCTCACAGCCCTTCATCCTCTCATCACTCTTTCCTTTCATCTTACATCTCCTTTTAGTGTGTCTGTTTTTGCTCTATTAATTTGTCCAAGTTAGCTGTCTGTCCATCAGTGATTCTTAATTTATTCTTAGTTTGTTTTCTTTACAGTTTCCAAAGGTTAGAAAATACCTCTACTCTCCCTCTTTTTGGAAGAAATCTTGTTTGGCTGATTCATTCCTAACCATCCAATGTAGATTACTGAAAGAGCAAAAGTGAAGGGAAGGGGTCAGAGGGGGGACGGGGGAGGGGTCGGAGGGGCTGGTCCTATCTAAAATAAAGTGATTGTGCATCTCTACATCGACCACGTTATGCAACCATCCATCAATGCATGAATAATAGGCGTGGCTGCATGTTTAGGAGCAGCAACAGCCTTTGAGATCAGGTATTAAATGAGGCCAGCTTCATGAAAAGCGATTACTGCACTCGTTGCAGGAATACAGGACCATCCCTATGTAAATTGACCATGAGGCATAACGATAGTTTCAAAAAGGATACAGGGATTAGTTTGTTGTTTGTGAAGGCATTTAATTTAATCTTTTCGATCCCTGTTACTTTAACAGAAAGCCGAAGCTGACAATGAGAAGAGTAAACTCCAAATGAGACCTACAAGATTGACCAAGGATGGGCCGACTTCACCGAGGAGGGCCAACAAGGACCAGCTGAACTTCTTTGCAGGTTCTTCAACGGACCCGGGTAGACTTCTGGAGGAGGATGATGGCGGCAAAGCTAAACTCACTAACGGTGGTACTCATCAGGTCGGGTCCCAACAACGGGACAGCGACTACACTAAGGGCAGACACGGCCCGACAGAGGTCAACAACGGATTCTTTTCTCTGACCAATCGTAGTCCGCACAAGAGCCCAGTAAACCGAGTGAATGGTGGACCAAAAGTGAAGGTCCAAAATGGCATAAATAGGTAGCAATTTTACCTGGATGGTCTGAAATTGGCAAATCGAATATTGTCGATTGAAGTAGAAATTCTTCCTCCCGAACTGAGAAGACCGGAAGAGCAGCTGGTAGCAAAAAATGGTATTTATGCTCTTTTTTGAGAATAATGTAAAGAATGTTAATGTGTCACCAGGAGCCGGCCCCTGTTCACAAAATGGTGCACTCAGAACATGGTTCTGGGGCCGACTGAATACTCATGAACTGCTGCTGCATGGTGTAGTGTTCCAGAGTAGTTCTAAACCTTGGAGGCAACACTGCAAAACTGACCGAGTTAAGAAACGTGTGGTGGCCAATTGGCTAAGGCGTCGGACTCGTGATCCAAGGATTGCTGGTTCGATTCCTGCCTAGTTCATTACGTTGAGTCCTTGTGTAAGATGCTTTATCTCACATGCCTCTCTCCACCCAGGGATTAAATGGGTACCTGTGAGGTAAATTGTCATTGGGTGCAGTATATAACTGCTGAAGACTGGAGGGATAGTCTCTGGGACAGGTTATCATTGACCAGGGGTAATATAACGTCTGTAAAGGACTTTGAGACTTATCGCTGGTGTAAAGTGCTATATAAATATCAATTATTATTAAGAAAATTACGGTCCAGGGATGGGCTTTGAACTGATGACCAAAGACGAGGTAACCACGTAACAACCATAATACATGGATGGTCCCTTTATTTGAAATCAGTTAGGGACAGTTTTGCCTCTAGTCAGCAGATTGGGAGGAGCATTCTAGTGAAGATCACAAACTGTATAGAATTTATATTTCTTATATATTTATTATTAGTTCTTCCATGTAAGGCTTATACAGTTGTTCTATGTATGTATATATATATATATAATTAATAAGACTGCTTTCGTCTCAGATGTGCTCAGTACTACGTAGGTAATGCATTTGTATGGAAAATCATGTAATAGCTGAAATAAAGATGTTATTTAGAGGTCAAATTGCACACTGATGTTTTATCATATATGAAAATTGCTTTTTTGATGCTATAATTTGAAAATGGATGATTAATCACCAAAATTACTACTAATGGATGATGATGGTATTATGTAAATCCTACTCTACAGTAACATTCCATTCCTGTGGCTACAGAAACATGTCATAGGTTCAATTCATTAATACTAAAAAGTCTTTCATGAAATGATAAACAACAGTAAGGTGCTATTAGAAATACATATATATATATATGAAATAGAGTAGACGAAACAAGTATAAAGTATTCTGTAGAGAAAAGTATTCAGTAGAGAAACGCATTCTGTAGAGAAAAGTATTGAAAATTAAATTAATAGGCTTAATTAATATCATAGAGCAGAACAGGTGAAATAACAAGCAAAATGTATTCTTTCTGTAGAGAAATGTAAATAAATTTACCTCCGATTGAAAATAAATTTATAATCACTGATGATGATATTCTGCCATATTGGGATATACAAAGAAAAACGGTTTTCCCTTTTTTCTGTTAAGAGCTATCTATTGTAAACCTTTCAGAATGATTTGTAACTAAAAATGAAATTTTTTGTAAAGAAATAAACTGGTTTCTATTGAAATGAATTTTTACAGTGCTTCTTTTGCTTCAGCTGTATATTCTTGCCCAATAGTAGTAGTTCCAATTTCGATGTTACATTAATAGCAGCCAGCACATTATCTTGCAGCTCCATGGAAGCTTGGATTCACGATCCATATTTATTTCTCCCTCCGCTATCTATTTGTTTTAACCTACAAAAGAACCTTTAAACCAAAAACAAACTCTGTTGATATGGCAAGTCAGTCAGTCGTGGTTAGCGCTGATGCTCTCTCTCTATAGCAGCTGTGATATAATGAGGGCGATGTATGATCCAAGCACACCAACGGCAACTGCAGTCTTATGAACCATCTCCAAATATCCTAGGAATTAAAAGAAAATAATTCAGTTCAGTTACATACAGATCAGTGGAAAGTAACACATAATGGGTTAACCTTATCTGTATAAGTTACTTTTATTACATACGTCATGTAGACGATCCACATCTTCACACAGATGGTGTACAAGGTTTTATATTTCATCAGAATACCCAGCTCTGGCACACCCATGTTCAATACGTTCGTCTAACCTTGAAGTAGGCTTAAGCCAGGGGATGGGTTTTCGAGTAAGATGATTGGAAATATTTAGTGAGACAGAAGGTTGTATCCCTCTGTACGCTGAATGGTATTAATAGTTGATGCACTCATCCCATCTGTTGCTAAGAGACCAATGCAGGATATAACAAAATGTTATATCGGGAATAGGAAAATGATATGAAAATGGCCAGATGTATACCACTGACCAATATATCCCTGCTTGGAGTAGAACAGTAACACAAAGAAAAAAAGAATCATTCCTCTAATGAACGCCAAATGGGTCACCAAATATGATGATGTTCATATATAGTATTCAAGCCAGAAATGTGACTGGAGAAATGAGTATGTTAAGTGATGTGGATGTTAAGTCCATTAATGGTATCTGCTTATGCAAACTTGATAAATGTCAGGGAATCACAATATGTGATAAGGATGTTGAAGTAACAACTATCAGATGGTTTTGAAAGATGTGTATATGCAGGTAAATTATATATTTGATGTGCATCTTGTTTCTTGCTTGACAGAATACACCCATATCTGCAAACATTCTGTAAACATTATGGACATAGCTGTCAGAACATTGAACCTGGTGATCCATTTGGCGTTCCATAGAATATTGCAACAACATTGCTGCAGTGCAGGCTCACCTAACGATCCTAGGGCACTTGTGTAGTAGCAGCCATCTTCTGCTTGCCATTCCGTTAGTTTGGTTAACCATTCATCTTGGAGAATTTCATCATATCCAGCTATACTACCAAAAAGAACTGCAAAAGTAGAAAAGGATAATCTCTCAAGTCATTTGTCAGTGATTGACAGGAGTGGTATAATGATTTCTCTCATATAGGACCTGTTAAACTGAACTTTATATATCAGTGCCTCAAGAGGCAAAAGAGGCAACTGCCTAGAGGCCCTATAGTAAAGGCTCCAAAGATTAAAGTCTAAGTTGATGATAACGTCGGCTCCTCAGTGGAAATGTCAATGTTTTTCCACTGTTTTATCAATTGTAGTAACTCAACCAAAACATGTTCTTTAATTTCATTTGAACAACAGAGCATCCGTGGAAGATATTCAACACCATTTGTCTTTCAAAATATTGTACTAAACTGTAAACATGTCTCATTGTTTTGAATGTTTCTTCTGAGGAACTAACCTGATGGCCTGTGCGCTAGTCTTTATAGTCCAGTCACTTTAACTGATGTGAACCTCAGCTGTTTAAAGGGTCATTTCTCAAAACTTAGAGTACTAGTAATAGAACAAGGAATGATAGCAGTGTCTTTCAACGTTCTACAAACTACCAAACTGAATTTAGTGACTAAATTTATTCTTTGAGTGATTGTTCTGTTCTGTTTTACGTTTGAACACAGCAGGCTTCTGTAAACTTCCTTTGGGAATACTCATACTTAACTCATACTTACTTAACAGATCCTTTTTTTCTTTTAACTAAGCACAGAATATATTTTCTTTTTCTAAAAATTACTGAACACAACAAAAAGTTTCGCCTACCGTATTCTAAAAATAAATCCTGGTGATCCTCGGGGAACTGAAGGTTGGCTATTGCACATGCGTACTGTATCATTTTCTCGCCCCCAGCAACCGTCATCCGTCGGAGGAATGGCGCCTTGGTAGCACAGTTCATCTGTAGGATTTCACATTAACTGTTAATTTCGTTGCATGATACTTCAAATTAAACTTACATAAATATTTTTCGAAGCAGATTTCATGACAGCAAATGCAATCCATGGGGTGTAACAGAATACTAATGTCATATTAAATATTAAATCAGCATGGGTCTTATATAATATATCATCTTGCCTTTCGACTTTATAAATACGAAGAAAAAAACAACGAAATGATTGATTAGTTTATTCCAAAAATAACTCGATGCTTTATGAATATAAAATGAGAATCTTGAATTCAGAAAGAAATTTGATCAATCCAAAGATTGCTTGGATTCGTCAAGAATATGCAACTTGCTGACTACTTGTCGAGGACAAATATGTCTAATTTTGTTTCGCACAAGCAGAAAATTACTTAATGTCATTTTTAGGCTTTGAAAATATAATTATTTCTAGAAGTTGGAAGTCGATGAGAACAAGACGCTATTACGGAATAGCTTTCTGGAAAAGAGAAGGACCAAAGCGGGTTTTGGTAATATATATATACATATCCCATCCCTTCATCACAACTCAACACAACTTGGTTGTAACGCCCATGACAAGATTGGACTAAATTTTCAGTAAATTTAATACTTAAGATTATACGTATGTGTAAGTAAAAATGAAAATATTGGAATGTCATAAATGCTTTTTAAGGCTTTGATTTAGTAGTACAGTGGTAGTATATAACTAAGGTAACATTTTGATGACCGTATGATATTGCGTATGAAATTGAGTATTATGCAATAGCCTACGTTAAAACCTGTCTAACTAACATTGATGTTAACACATTTTTAAAGAATAACTCAAAATAGGTTAGAATTAATCATCAGCCTAACAGGCTGATTTTCCTCTTTTTTCCTCCTTTTTTATGGAAATGAAGATTGATGATTCCTGTCCGGTTCTCAATCTTTCATCGCCCCATATAAGTATTCACATAGTATAAATAACGATGTAAAACGAAAATTGGGATATTTTGAAAATGTTCGCTTTTGACTTTCTATTGAAATGAAACTAATCAAGCTAATAACTTACATTCGTATGGGATTTTAGAATCGAAAAGCACCGGAAACTTAATAAAAGTCACCTCAAAAAATACAAACTCATAGAGCAATAAACAGTTGCTATGGTTACTTACTCGTAACGCTGCGATGACGTAAAACAGTTTATGTGTACCACTGTAACCTTTAAATCCAGGTTGTCTGATCATGTGATCTACGCATTCCTCTGAGAGACGACATTTTCCAACTCTGTTGAGAATGGCAATTGATATATTATTATGCAGTGAATGAGTATGGAACGCCAAAAGGGCCATATGTGATGGTTAGACTTCACGATGATAATATAAAAGTACGCGATGATAACCTAAATGTACACGATAATTACGTATAGCCTATACACTTTGGTCCTTTTGGCCATGTGCCTTTTAACAATAAGTCACTGTGATATCTTACCGAGGGGCTGAGACTTCTGATAAACATTTATTAGACATGACTTCACTGATGAATTCCGTGTAACGAGGGTCGACGTGGAATCGATCACATTCCGATCCTAACGTCAAGCGTTTCTTTGGAAGCTCGAAATTCCAAAAATCCACTTGAAATATTCCATCGGAGAGGCGTATATCTGCCAAGAAAAGAGAATTTGAAAACTATTAAGTAAGCGAGATATTTATCTTATATTAACAACTTATTTTTGCAAGTGAGCTTCACGTACCTCACCCCAGATGCTTGGCGATTTGCTGCTATAGGTCAGGACAATGCGATTTATTTTATTGCCTGAACTGGCACTTAATGCATTATTCTGATTGCCTTGACAGTGTATGCCTGTTAAAGGCCCTGTTTTCGGCGGAACCCTTCGCTCTCGGGAAACACGCCATGACACCAATGGGGGTTCGTGGCCCACAGGAGGACAAAGGTGGGTCTATAACACCAGTACACTCAGTCCTATAGACCTATATTAATAATCCCTGGTGGTTTAAAATCAAAACCTCTTCAATGATAAAGACAAATTGACGTAGCATATAGCTCATTATTGATAAAGAAAAACAATGAATATACTCACGTGACAGCTCGCTATCAGCTAAAGTTGCATATACGTTTTTTCTGGTCATCTCCACCTCCTTGAGTGATTCCTTTAAGATTGTCTTTAGTATATTACCCCTCTGTGTAAATGGTATCTTCAACGTCAGTAGAATGTGTTTTAACTTTCCTGCAGTCCATTTTATGTGAAAATGGATGGTTAGACATTAGTCATTAAGTGATATACATACAAAAATTGATTGTCAAGACTCTAGAATGCATGGAGATTGTGCATGGCGGTGAATTGAAATAGCATTCACTCGAAGGCAAGCATAACATTCAATATACTTTAGAAAGCTGGCAATCATTAATAGTGACGTCATGAGGAACGGGGCCGTGGAGTGGTACCATAGGCACATTTGGGTGCGGGTCTCTCGCAACCGACTAAGAACACTACCCAATGAAGACACACGCACGTTTTGCCTTGCAGTGTTCGTTAAAAACTAGAGAGATAATTCATATAGTTCGGTAGCCTATAGTTTTCGATATGTCAGTGAAGCCCATGTTGGGCTCCTGCTGAAATATTCCGCACAGCGCCATCGAAAGTAGCACAATATCACGGGTTTTGACTAAATTGAATGTATTGAATTATTCTCAATATTACTCAAATATTTTGTTACAAATTTCACATTGGTTTGATGTTAGAATTATACCTTCTCCGCGGATGACTCCTATGAAAATGGTTATCAAATAAATTATAAATTAAAAAATGGAGGAAGAAAATTTAATGAGTACTTACTCGGTAGACCTATAGATTTCATACTGGAGCTATCTACTTCATACCAATTCTCTTTTCAAGGGAATTTTTAAAATATGGCACCGAGATACATCGCATGATTAATTTATGAATTTACTTAGCTTGATTAAAATCTAAGTGAAGGGTCTTGCCAAAACGTAATCTAAAAATTGTTCAATTCATTTATTAGTAATAACTTTGTTGCGAAGCAATGTAGGTTCGTGTACAGCGTTGACCGGAGCACAGTGTTTTGTCATTTCTTGTTATCATTCTTCATTTATCATGATTCAGATATATAAAACCCATAAATAAAATTAGGTCGATAAAAGTTGAATCGGTGATACTTTGGAGTTCAGACAGTGCCATTTATCTCCAATCATTTGTTTGAAAAATAAGTTAATAGGAAATATTTGAAAACTTTAACAGTGTGGACATTAATCAGTGTGATATCTAAAATTCTATGTTTACTGTAACATATCTGTTATGTAATTCTCTAAACTTATTTAAAGATCTTTCTATATGGCACTCAGTATATATATACTCATACTTATTAATAAAACAGAGAGACGGAATCTTACAAAATGAAATCCGAAAATCATATCACAGCGATGGAGCAAAAACATGGCGGTGCTCATCTCGTCTGGAATTTGTTTCTAAATCGTGACCACAGGTGGTTCAGGTTGCGTCTACAGAAGTACTACATTATACGTTCTTTAAGTTATAACCGTTGTGTGTGTGTGTCTGTTCGTGTGTGACTGGATGGGAGATTGGATTAACCATAATTTGTTCCTTTCATATGATTATACTCCTAAAAGTGATAAAAGAAATTACTGAATGAACGATGGCCTAAGCAAGTTGGTCTCATGGCGTATATCTAATACTCCTGCACATCGTGCATGTTAATTAGTGTTTAAACGAATAAGTCAACAACACGATAACATTTGTACGCGATAGGCCAAGGAAGTTATTTTATAAAATGTGACAGGTTCTTAGTGGCGGATCCAGATTTAGACAGTAGAGGTGCGATAAAAACAATTACTACCGAAAGAAAAAAAAAACATCAGTTTCAATGTAAGACGTGTCACAAAAAAAAAACATCTTGCTATGGTCAATGTTATATTGTAAAGCCCCAATAATTGATGGGATGGGCCCCTCATCCTCCCCCCCCCACCTGGATCCACCCCTGCACGTGATATAAATGCAATGCGCCAAACGTTTATAACAGGGATACATGTTCTAATACATTACTACCGAGTACTATATATACTTCTGAACGATAAGCCTACAGAGTTGACATCAGCAAGAACAGAAAATCTACTCACCTGCTGTAACGCTTAATCCCACCATAGAATTGATGTCAGATGCATTGGGATTGCTGGTCATGCAGGTCAAGCTCTTTTTCAACGTCTCTAGAGTCAAACGAAGGCGTTTCAAAGCAGTCACGTGAGAAGACAAACGTTTGACGTTACTTTTCTGTGGAACGGTTTCTTTAAAGCTCCACCATAGAAGGATGATAGAAATGATTACCGTTACAAGTATCACAAAGAGACACAATTTGTAAACTTGACATCGAAATGGGAACATTTTGGCTTTTCTGTTCTGTTTAGCAAAAAATCAGTCAAATTTGTTTTATGCCTCAGTTTTTCGTTTTGTAAATTTCCTTTCAATATGTACCATTATCAGTTGCGTTGGTAAACAACCCCGCTGTGCCCTCAATTTAATATTCATCCAGCTTACTGTATAATTTCGATAACATCTTAAATTCATACTTTTGCCGTCCTATAAGCAGTGGGATGCATATATCAACTTTGTTTACATCGGTTTTAATAACCAGGAAGCGCGAGTGTTAATTATACTCATACATAAAGAAATTCTGATGCTATAGTTTCATAAACATATTCCTTGTATGCGCATAATCATGCAAGAAAATATCCGACAGAAAATAGCATGTAGGGAAAGGCTCTGTAGGGTTTCTAATGGGAAAAATAGACTTTACACACGGAGACCTATAGGTACGTTTCAATATAGCCTAATCCGCTTTCCATGCCATTTCCCTTTGAAATAGTTTAAAAGGCAGTTGAAACATGTTTTTGGTTTAAACCATTAAACAGTAATAACAAAACGGTCTTTGTGCTAGAGCCTAAGCCTACTAGTAAATGGTAATTTCTAATAATAAAACCAAAGCAGTGTTTTCAACGATCTATAAAACATTAAAAAAAAATCAATTTTGATCGGGGTGAATGACTGGGATACCGGGCTTGCTTACCGCGAAAAATATCATGCAGTGACTTATATACGCAACATATACACCAACATATCTGAGACACGGACAATGTCATAGTGTAGCATGTGGTTATCATGGACCTAATTGGACCCTAAGTTATAAGTAGGGCCTACAATTCGCAAGTTCTTACCCGCCCCCATCCATTTGTTTTTTAAATTGTTCTTCACAGGGACCGTATTTCCGATTTGAAAACAAGTTATTTTAGACCTCGCTGCCGTAAAAGTTGAATACATGCATCTGCATAAATATACCGTGATTTGAGTTACTATAAATCTCTCCCCTCGGTGACATACTAAGACACATACAAATAAGAAAACCGAAAGAGTACAGATTTTGGCCTACCCCTTGTTGTTAATACAACAGTGACGTAGCCAGGGGGTGAGCAATGGGAGCGATCGCCCCCCCCCCTCCCCTTTGACATACCCGAAAAATAAAATTTAAGTAAAAGCAGGAAATATCATAAAAAGCCTTCTTTTCAGGTTGAAGAAAGCTGTAAGAGACCCTTCTCAATCTTCCCCTGAAAGTTCGTCTGATACGTAGGCCCCTAATACAATACTCTTATTATTGTTTATTTCCTGCAACGTGGGAGGCATTTTGGGCAAACATTTTCTTTGTACATCATGTCGCTCCGTTATCTGTAATAATGCTCCCTTTGTGAGAAGTGCCCCCTTTAAAATTCTGCTGCCCCACCTTCTTTCAAATTTCTGGCTACGTCCCTGGATATAACCTTGTAGTGATGGCTGGACCATCTAGTATATGTCCAATGATTCTAATAGGGTAAAAGTAAAGTGGCCTGGCCTATCATGCATGGCATTCCAAACTTGATTACAAAATAAAATGGCCTATTGTAGATTTTGTACTGTAGACAATGAGTAGTTTTAATATAAGGAAACCCTTAGTGCTACCGAGCACTGACTTACGGAACATAGCAATGAATTCCTCGAAAATCGTGCTTCAGATCATGTTTGGCTATTCCTCCCAGTTTGACACAATTATTACGTACTTTTAGTGACGATACCAAAACATCACTTCAAACGTCGACAACTTTTGGGCAGCTATTGTTCTGTAAGTGAAGGTTGTTTATGAATCATAATCGTATTAATCAATTCGTTCGTGCTTAGAATACCACCCAGAAGGTGACTAATTAGGCTTAATGACTTTGCCACAAGATACGAAAATAAAAATTAAAACTCAGAACTGAGAATTTTAAATATTTATATTTTATAGTACTCGTTTCAAATATTCGTTGATCAATTAACAGCTTGAGACAGATCTATAATTAGAGCGTACTGTTTCACATACTACTACAATACATAAACTATTTTCGTAACATTAACAATGTTGTTTGTTTACAAGCAATGCAATAATTATACATATATTTTTGTTCTAGCCCGCTGAGTAAAGAAATGCAAAAATATTGGGACCTCATGTTGTTACTTTTTGACTGGCCTGTTTGAAAATCTTGGCTCTGAAAATAATTGGGGTGATGTCGCCCCCCCCCCCCCCGTTCGTGTCGAGTGATATGTCAGCGTATAATATGTTCCTTATTCATATAGCCTATGATACAACAACATAACAAAAGCTCACTGCGATCCGAGAACACAAGTTGGCCATAACTTCAGTCTGGGGGCATTTGAACGCCGTCAGTGTTGGTTCCTAATATAAAAGAAACCTCAATAACAAGCATGTTCAAATAGAAACATCGCTGACCCTCTCTCAGTATTTGAATCATGCTTCTGACTAAACAGCGCCGCAGAGAGCCAAGCCTGGCTCCCGACGATTATAGCACCGCCCCTCTCCCTTTACACCATTCAACTTTTTCCTCAGTATATTTAGGAAAATGAGAATATACGCTATTTTTGATCTGCTTGTTCTCAGATCCCTGGATATTTAACCGGGCCCCCTAACTCACTCCGGGTCCCGAGGCTGCACACCCCTCTGACGCGACTTCACGGTCAGGCATGTGTCTAAATAGAATTACTCGTATAGATTAGTATATACTTCCGAAGGTCGGACCGGCGTATTATTTCGATGCTTTAACAATTTTAGCATAAACATCCGGGGAACTTATAGAATGTGTATGAAGGGTAGTGTAGGTATCCTTCCTTATGTGTACAGTTAATGAATTTGAATAATGAACCGGGTTCGTTTAATTTATCCGCTGCATGCATCATTAGAGAAGGGCAAAATATGATGCGTATACACCCAGCAGGGCACTCGCCACAGACGTCTTGTGGACATTTTCCTTTTCGTCTGCAATCGAAACAGAAATGTTTGCAGCTTTCAATATATATTTTGTTCTTTGAAAATGTGAACAGGTGGGCGGAGAGAGGATCGTGATGGGGGTAACTTTTTTTGTTTTCCTTACATGTATTGCTAAAGGATGCCGATGACTTAAGCCTACATGCAATGAATTTTACATATTACATTATATTGTTCAATGTGTAGTTCACACCGCTTACCTTCTGATTGCTCAGTATCATCACTGACGTAATAGCACCCATCAATATGTTGCCATTGTATAATCTTCCGTAGTATATCCTCTTGCAGGAATTCATCGAATCCAGCCAGGCCACCAAATAAAACTGAAAATAGGAGGGTTTTCAAATTGCGTGTACATTGCTACCAATTTTGGTTAGGGTTAAGAAGGCTTAGATTGGAGTGCATATGTTGTTTGGAAACAGGTAAGAGAGGAGTGAAGTAAGACGACTATTTTGACAGGCGTGGCAACTTATAGCAGACGACAGGCGTGTTTAATTAACAAGAGACAGGCATTTCTAATTAGCAGACGACAGGCGTCCCAACTTAGCAGACGACAGGCGTGTCTAATTAGCAGACGACATGTATCGTCTCATAAACTGCTTTGGGTTAAAAACTGACATCATATGGCAGTTTCCAGTTATACTGGTACAGAAAGAAAATTAACACCATCATGTTAAAACAATGACTTCCTGATCTATTATTCAGAGTTGATGTATGAGTACAATGTCCCTAGTAAGAAGACGAGTATACAATGCCATGAATACGAGTTCGAACGAGTACATGATGTTTACTTTTACCAGTATGCTACCGTGAGTACAGACCAGGACGAGTAAGAGAACAGAAGAATTACTCAAGTACGATTATGGAATCTAGTATTCAGTGGCGTCGGGAGATCGGTAGGAACATGACGACTATTTCAGCGGGCCACTTTGTTCAATTTTCCTTAAATATATCATGAAAATAAGACTACATTTTTCTTTATCCCATATTACCATGGTCCCCATTGGTGTATCCGCCCCCCCCCCGACCTGCACCCTACGTCACCAGGCCTGACAGTACTCACTACGTATATATAGCGATCTAGTTCACTTACCGTACTCGAGATAAATATCCTGTAGTTTGCTCGGGTAGTCTTCGTTTTGAATTGCGCAAAACTGGGAATACATTTCACGAGAGCAGTTTGACAAGATTTCGTCAAAGGAAGGGTATAAGTAATGACCACAATTCATCTGTAAAATGGAGAATAAATAATCAGAATACCTGTAATATCACGACGGATTGCATACGTAACATCCCCCTCCCCTCCCCACCCCCCCCTAACATACCACCCACATCAGCGGCATGACGCTGATGTATCTATAAAATTTAAATTAAATAAAAAGTTTGTTCAAGTAAGTTACCAATAATTGTCAAATGGCAGACCGTATACTTAAATCAGTAACCAAATTTTAGTACTTTATTAAAACTTCAATATTCCCTCCATTATAATTTCTTGCTTATATGTCACTTGAACTCTCCAGCCTAACGTACCATCGTACAGTTAGTGGATGTGTCCCGGATAAGCTTGTTTGTATTTATCGCATGTTAAAGCTGCACACATTTAACCTAGATGTTCTCTTCACAACGCACGTGAAGCATATACATCCTGTTTACTTGCATGGATACCACATACTCATTACGTATGTTACCTATATTTACTTCCGTAGAAAATGATAGCCAAACTTAAGGTTATCCAGATTTCTTCTTCATGGAAGAAGAGCTAGTATACTGCTATCCGCCATAAACGAAGAATCATATGGTAACGTTTTGCTTCAGATTTTTTATTTATTTTTAGTTTGTTAAAATGTTTTCTATCAACCAATAGAATGGAATGTTCTGTTTTATCGCGTTTCAATATTTTATTTACTATATTGTAAGTATTATACAAATTTAATCTTAACCCTTTAAAGCTGAATAGATACAACTTGAAGATATTACCACAAACGTATGGAAAGTTGGCAAATTGTGTTAATGAGACTCAGAATGATATTGCATCCACAAGTTCCTCAGAAACCAATTATTTGATTACACCTCAATACAAATAATATATAACCTGCTTGTCATGAGTTCGATAAATCTGAAAATCGTTGAAGTCAAGTTGGGGGAAATTTGTCTAGTCTTATGGTACCACGGGAGATTCGAGAGATACACGGTCAGATCCCGCGGAAAAGTATAATGTCCGCATTCATTGGAGTCATATTGCTTTAAGTAGTCTTTATAATCATGAAAGTAAACCTATTTATGTTCATTATCCATCATCTTCGTATCCCATAATTGAACATGGGCTCCTGAACCTGGGTTGCATCCCTCTGCCCCCCCCCCTCCCCGCACCCCCTCTCTCGTCAGATCTGACCGTAACCAAACTTACCCTCCAATACGACAGCAAGAAGAGAAGTTGATGAGTTCCACTGTAGCCTGCTGTACAGTCCATCTGGTCTAACATATCACGGGCACATTGATCGGTAATGGAACATACGCCAAATCTATGCAAAAAATAATGACGGTGGTATATATAGATATATACATCAAGGGACTATAAAGTACGTATTATTACGCTCCTACATGCCTGCGTCAATATATTTATCACTACTCAATATCACGGTATTTTATAATACACGTTATCAAAAGTAGATCGCATTACGTAACCCGAAGAACGATTGAAAGATTGAAAGATCGGAGGAGTTGGGAGATGGGGAGAGTGGAAAGACTCAGAGCCCGGTTGGTGGGAAGCATGCAGCTATACTCTCTTAGTTCCAAGAGTGAAACTTCAGTCTTTGAGGGTCACGAGTCTGGATGATATATGTACAGGGTGTTTGATGCAGCGGGGGTCGATCATGTTATCAGCTTCAGGTTCATGCTGACTTTAAAAACTTCTACAAAAACTTCAAAACAATCGAGAATCCAGTAGATTGAAACTAACACACAGGAATTGTAGTGGCAAGCCTTGAGGGTGGCGCTCCTCGCTGAGCTGACACGATAGTTATTTTCGCTCTCACATTTTTGTCGTGTTTTTGACTAATCGTTGACTTGTTACTCATCGCTGTACAACGTAAAATGTAACATCTGGACTAACAACTTTCACTTTGCTTTTCTGGAATATAAAAAAGGATTGGTATGCAGAGTTTTCGTGAGTTTATATTTTTTACTCGTTACCATCACGATTGTTTTGCCTAACAACAGGCCTTTACCCGCATAGCCTAACACACATGGACATGGATAACCACAGACTTACCTACAGCCCAGATACGCTTCGAAGTATAAGGTCACATATGACCGATTTTGAACTAAGGCCACGGGTGATCAATAGATTAAAGGAACTTAACATTGTTCGCAGGCGTAGAGGCGCACGAGCCGGTATTCAGGAGAGGTTAAAGCATACAAAGGCATCAAATTTCAGCTTTCCTTATGGTTTCTCGTCAAATATTAACAGTCTTCAGGGGAAATTTATACATCTAGAACAGACAGTTGGAAATATGCCGAACCTATGTTTTATTGCCTTGCAAGAAACGAAACTTCAAACAGTTGGAAACAAATGGGAAGGTGAGAATGTTCAACACCAAGTTGCTGACGAGGCTCTTCAATTGCAGAATTTCCACATGTTCCGCCAAGATCGCGGATTCACGGCTAATGGCGGTGGTTTGATGACCTACATATCGAAGGAATGGTCTATCAATACTCCCAAAGTGTGTTTCACCTTGTCAACACCAGACATTGAGTTACTTGCTGTGAGAGCTCGTCCTCGGTTTCTGCCCAGTGACATATCAAACATGACTATCGTAAATGTGTATACTCGCCCTTCAGCAAACTTCACGGTTTCGAACGCAGCGTTGAAAAATGCTTTAACATCAATTTTAATGGAGAATCCGCGTTCATATATCATTATTGTTGGGGATCTCAACAGGGACCGTTTACCATTCCTCGAAACAATGGGCTACAACAACCTCGTAAATTTTGTCACCTTCCCAAGATCTAACACCATTTTGGATGCTGTGTACGTTAAAGGTTGGAGTTACTTCACTGTCAAGAAAATGCATCCTATAGCTACATCAGATCATTTCAGTGTTCTAATTATGCCACGATACACAGAACGTTATCGAGAAGTTCAAAAGATACCAAGACCAAAGGAAAGAGACACCAGGAAGAGTAATGTTGACAATTTACGAGTGATGTTGGATTCAACAGATTGGAGGGTTTTTACAGATACGTGTGACACCTTAGATGAATTGACACAAGTAGTATCATCTTACATCAATTTTACAACTGATATCTGCATTCCTTATAGGACAATGTCACACTCAGAAGTTATGAAAAGATTGCCAGCCGATGATAAGATCAAGCAGTTGGAGAAAGAGAAAAAGGAAGCAATTGATGATGGTGACACTACTCTACGGAACAGGTTACAGAGGCAAATAAACAAACATGTGTTCAAGAGGAGGAATGAATACTTTCAAAAGGTAACAACAGACAAACAGTCTCTGTGGGATCTACTCAAATCAATACGGAAACCAGATGAACAGCAAAGAAACTTGGTAACTGATGAGTTTGGCCAAAAATTAAGTCAACACTTCGGACGTTTTAATGATGCTTCGAGCAAAGATATTTCATTTATACTACCAGACCTATCAACTGCTGAACCACCAGTAATACTAAAGAAAGATGTAAAAAGACAATTTGGACTTGTTAAGATAGGAATTGCGTCTGGTTTTGATCAAATTCCCTGGTGGGTGTACAAGTATTGCTCTGAAGAATTAGCTGGCATATTCACTAATTTATATAATGTAAGTTTACATGAGAATTCAATTCCGTCCCTATGGAAGCATGCTAAAACATCACCTGTGCCTAAAATCTCTATTCCAACATCTGTAAACGATTTTAGACCAATTGACATGTCCAGCATTGGTTTTAACTGTATGCAAAAATTATTATTTCCATACTTGACGCAGGCCATCGTATCACACGGTGATAAAAATCAGTTTGCCTACAAAAAAGGCGTGTCCTGCACAGATGCTATACTCAAGCTCGTACATTGTGTTGTTTCTGGTTTAAATCAGTCACTAAATCAGTCACAATCTGGTTTAAATCAGTCACTAAATCAGTCACAACAGTCACTAAAGTTTTATTCTTAGATTTTTCAAGTGCTTTTAATACGGTTTTACCAAATCGGTTAATCCAAAGTTTGTGTAGTTTTATCAATGAGCCTTGGCTTATACATTGGTTGGCTAATTTTTTACAAGGATGGTCTCGACAAGTCAAGCTACAGAAAGGTTATTCAGAGGAGTCAAATATTACAGTGGGAGTCCCCCAGGGAGGTCCTCTATCTGCGTTACTTTTTACAATATACACAGATGATATACGTTCTTCAATGGGGTGTGATGTAATTAAGTACGCTGATGATACAGCCATATCCTGTAACATTTCAAAGCGGACACACCTTGAAAATCAAAATGACTATAAATACTGTATTGATAATATGGTCAATTTGTGTGAGCAGAAGAACCTCTTACTTAATCCAAAGAAATCTAAAGAAATAATTTTTGAAAACATTAACATTAAACATCAAGGTCTCATTCAGACCAGGGATCAGAAAACTTATGTTCAAGGCTCCATTGTTGAGCGGGTGTCTCATACTATGTACTTAGGAGTTGATATTGACGCCAAGTTAACCTTTACTAAACATATATCTAAATCGATGTCTAAGGTGTATTATATTGTATCAACGTTGGCATATATTACTCCTTATTTTCATTCTAATGTAAGAGATAAGGTTTTCAGCTCATCAATTCTGCCAGTGATTGTGTATGCAGTTCCTGTCTGGTATCACTTTCTACTTGAAAAGGACAAGAAAAGAATTAGAAGTTTCTTGAAATACTGCTCCAAAATATTTAATCTCGACTATGAAAGCCTTGTTGGTAAAGTAAACACTGCTGCTAAAAATGAATTCATAAGACTAGCTAAGAATATACATAGTTCTAAAGATCACCCACTTCACTCCGAGTTGATCTCTCTGTGCAATAGAACCAGCAAGTACAATCTACGTAATCCTACTATCTTGCCATCTTTTAGAATTATGCTTTTTAAGAACTCATTTATCTACAGAGCAGCCATTTATATTCAAAATGGGTTCTTAGAATCTCTGTTATAATCCTTTTAATCTTGAATCTTTTAAAACTTCTATTCCTCTATCTTATTTCTTGTTTTTGTTTCATGCTTTCATTTTTGTACATGTTTACGTCTTTTATGTATCACTTTTTTTTTTTTTTTTATGTGTCCTATTTATAAATGTTATCATTTATACTGGAATAAAGAAATTGAAATTGAATTGAAATTGAGAATGGTAGATTTTGAGGGAAATGAAGCGAGTGGGAATTGACCACGAAGTGGGTCATTGGGGGTAACAGTGCTAAAATGAAACCGAATTTTGTATGCTAGGCAGATTGGACTGCTTATGTTGCATAGACTGAGACTGGTGCCGAGAAAAATGATGTATAAATGTGATAAAATAGCGCACGTCTTGTGAGAAGAATGTGAAATTACAACTCAATATGGTCGGTAAAGTTAAACATTCACACATACAAGTTACCTCTGCTGAGTGATTTCAAGCAAGCAGCGGTCAGTCTGTTTTTCAGTCAAGAATTCAACAGGATTCACATAGTGTTGAAAAGTCTCGCATGGCAACGAGTTTGTTATTTCTCTCCGAGACAAAGAAAATCGCCAAAACCGTTTATCAAGGATCCGGAAGATACTCAAATCTGTCAGAAGGAAAAGTTAATTAATTAATATGTAGACCGAACCTTGAGTAAGTAGATAAAATATGTTTGTGCAAATTTTACAAGTTTAAATTAAGCACTTTGAGAATTATTATAAATTCTAAATCATTTTCCAAGTTACTATGTGCGGATGTGCCATGTAAAAACATTGTTACTATATATACTGCATAGCTATAGAAGCAAATTAACTCATCATTAATATAATATCATTATTAATACCTTTAATATAAGGTCTGAAAAAAAAGGTTTGCCTTGTTATTATCATAACCTTTAGTGGGTTTCTTAAAACTTGAGAATAGAATGGATCACAACATCTTACCATTCAGAAAAAAAGACAATTCCTAATAGATTCAACTCAGTCCATCATAAGTTGTCAGATACTTGTTAGTTGTTACATATACTACACACTTTAAGCAGATTAGCGATTGGGTTTCCTTTTCGAAGCAGAAACATCCTATTTTGTCAACAATATATTCTTATCTTAATCCATATCATTTGAAGCTAACCCGAGGTCATCACTAAACATCCCACTCACCCACCCACCCACATCCCACAAGACTCAATAATAATATTCGAACTTGAGGTTTAATTCTTACTTATATAATTCTTTCTTAAGCCTTTACGGTAAACAACTTTTTCACACATATAAACCCTAAATTTTCTTTTCATTCAAGTCGCGGGGTTGGGAGAGAGTTAACTTTATCCACCTTCAACCTTGCTTGTTCATTATATGTAAGTTGTGGGAGATGTGGGTGTTAAAGTAATAGGCCGATACCATACGGGTAAACCGTGCATATAAGTGTTCATTATAACATGCAGGTGGAGCATGCTACAAGGTGCCATATGAAACATGCAGGTGAAGCATGCAACAAGGTGCCATATGAAACATGCAGGTGAAGCATGCTACAAGGTGCCATATGAAACATGCAGGTGAAGCATGCATGCTGCAAGGTGCCATATGAAACATGCAGGTGAAGCATGCTACAAGGTGCCATATGAAACATGCAGGTGAAGCATGCTACAAGGTGCCACATGAAACATGCAGGTGAAGCATGCTAAAAGGTGCCATATGAAACAAGCAGGTGAAGCATGCTACAAGGTGCCACATGAAACATGCAGGTGAAGCATGCTACAAGGTGCCACATGAAACATGCAGGTGAAGCATGCTACAAGGTGCCACATGAAACATGCAGGTGAAGCATGCTACAAGGTGCCACATGAAACATGCAGGTGAAGCATGCTACAAGGTGCCATATGAAACATGCAGGTGAAGCATGCTACAAGGTGTCATGTGAAACATGCAGGGGAAGCATGATAATAGTTAATATAGTATATATAGATGATGACGCATGATCAATGGATGTAACATATATACAAAACATGACTTACGACTTTTGGGAACGCTGTAATTTGCATTTGTTAATAGATCATTTCGAACGGTCTGTAGAACGCCAAGAGTGGCTTCGATGTCATTAACGATCGATTGGGAATTATCCTGTCGAGGCCTGGTCTTCATCTGGTTCAAGCTGTATTCCAATTGACCTGAAAGATATATCAACATAACACATTAAAACAAGGTTCACCGAAAGTTCGATACACAAATGCATGTTTCATGTATTGATACGTACACAGATGATACCAAAAGGCTACATACGACTGGACAGTGATGGAAGAATTAACATAAAACATAAAACTACACATCTAAATGTATCAAATACAATTTTTGCATTTGTTTACTGATTAGAAAAGCCTTGATATAAATATCACAATGATGACGTTGTCGTGATCACGTGATGTCAATTCTAATGTTACTTTATGGGGGAATACCCATGGGTATGATTGTCAGTTTAACATTCGTATATGTTGGGTTTCGTCCGAGAGGACTTTTCCATTTAATGGTGACTTTTTTGACAAAGCAGTGAACAAAGGTGGGAAACGGGATTGAGATAGCTGGGCCCCCATTTGAAAATTACGAAAAGTGCAACAAGAATACTTAATTAATACATTACAGCTAACCATTCAGACCGCTCCATTCGCCACGACATATACCTACCCCCATCCCAACCCTACCCCTCCCCTTTACTAATGGTTGAAATGTTCCGTTCCTAAGAAAACAGAAAATATAGTAAATTTTCGTCTACATGTTTTTCCACTATTCGCTTAACCGAGGTCATAAAGGATGCGATGCGATGTTCTAATTTATTTAGAAGCAAGAGGATTTTGTCCGAGGTTCAATTTAACATCCTCAGATGTGTGTAACAAATTGTCAGAATTGTTACAACAATATTTTGGTAGGAAAAATCGAAAGTGAGGCGATGAAAAGATTTCTAGCCAGAGCTTTATATATATGTGTAACAGCAAGAGGGTTGAAGTATGTATAATAAACTAATACAGACCACAGGTTCGACGATTGCATTATGATGGGCGGATCGCAAAGGCTTTAGGTGTCTTTTAGAAACAACTGAAGACATTGTTAATAACTAACATGTCTATACGTTGGTATATGCTACAACCATACATTTTAAGTCACCCACATACAGTGGCGTAGGAAGTTACTTTGAGTGGGGGGGCTGAAGACTGATGGCCGGCCGGGGGGAGGGGTCTAAGGGGAGGGGTGTCCCCCTCCCCTTTGGATTTTTTTTTGCATTTCCAGGTGGCCTCAGATGCAATTTGGTGCAATATAGCACACTTCAACACCCACTCCATTTTGTAAACTTAATTTTGTATTTTCACCTGGCCTTAGATGCAATTTGGTGCTCCAAATGAGATTTTTTTTCTCATTTGGAAATGAAAAAGGGGTTTTTTGACTTGCGAAGTGGGGGGGGGCGGAATGATACTTCCGCCCCTCCACATTTTTCACTGGGGGGGCTGGCCCCCCCCCCCAGCCCCCCGGTTCCTACGCCCTTGCCCACATAACTGGTTATTGTAACAAGTGCCAAACTTACGCTAATTCGCTCATTTTGTTGCAGTTAGCGATACGTCTTCCATGACTTCTATTGCCACGTGGTTACAACGCGGTTGGTGTTGCGGTGTATTTATCACTACATGTGTTGAGGAGACTAAGTTCTATAGACCAGATCCGTAGCGAGTAACAACAAACCAGCCTATACATCAGTTCAACACAATAATCTCAAACACAAATGGATGAAATACCAGAGACACATCTTTGACATGCCATGGATTAAGATGAGATGAATGCCATATTCAGGCCATCTTTTTCACAGCCAGTCCGTTAGCTATTGTAAGGCTGTATCCTATTGAAAGTGCATTTCCATGAACAAAAGAGCACAATTCCTATGCAAATATCCTTCAAAAAGAAGAACATCGTTTCCAGTGGCGTAGCCAGATGGAAGGGGGGGGGGTGACCAGATTTCTCTCGGCGCAGAAATGTTCGGGACGAATCGGGGACGGCCAAGAAGAAGAAAAAATGCGCACACGTTTAAGTCATTGGCAAGATTTAAAGTTGTACTACACAAATGCCGTTAAAGTGATGAACATGATAGCACTATTTTGCATTTAAGCCAGAATACTGAGGGGAAAAAAATTTCATAAGGAGGGGCATCGTTCCCATAGACCCCTCCCTAGAACGTACAAAAGCCAAATATCATGCCCCCCTAAAGATAAAGTCGAAATCGCGACAGAGAGTAGAGCAGGGGGAACCACATTTACTTCTGGAGGACTTTGAAAATATGGGGGGGGGGGTTATTTAATCCCAGCCTCCACACTCGCAGACAGAATATTACAACAAATTCTTACGTACATTAAATTTAAGATTCCCCGATACTTACCAAATTTCTTCCCTTAGTCCCCGCTCCCCCGGTGGTTGCGCCCCTGGGGTATAGCTTATATCGTTAATGTAAAAGTCATCAATACAAGCCTTAATTAAACCTTTAATTCTATAACTCTTAAATGGGGACCAAAAATTGGCTTTGCCCCTCACCACATTCCTGTGGACATTTCACAGCGAGGGTGTGGATAATTGAGTGATCAGACGACTAAGATGTAACTTCGATTGATAGCCCGTAATATCTGCCATGGCTGTTATGTAGCTGTTATAAACCGCAAAGTGGGTCACTATAATTTCACCCAGTTGAGGTTTTTTTAAATATTTTTTTGATATAAACTGTTCTTTTACGTCATGCTTCAAAGCACTTGTACTGACAGTATGAGCAGTTTGAATATCCTCTATCTATGTGACCAAGGTTATATGAACTGTTCATACTATCAGTACAAGTGCTTTGAAGCAT
The DNA here is from genome assembly GCF_037975245.1 of Apostichopus japonicus. Taxonomy (NCBI): domain Eukaryota; kingdom Metazoa; phylum Echinodermata; class Holothuroidea; order Aspidochirotida; family Stichopodidae; genus Apostichopus; species Apostichopus japonicus. The sequence continues at coordinate 11,659,571 of NC_092579.1, forward strand.
GACATGAGAGGACAGTATAGAGCGCTATCAACACTGGAAAATTGTCCCAATTCATTCCAACAATTATACTTAGCGTATTCCACCAAAACAGGTTTACTGAAATAAACTACAAACTATGATATATACCATGATAATGCAATATGTATAGGGACAGCTTGGAAATGTGTTCTGGTTAGTATTTGGCCGCGTTTCCTTCTAGTGAAAATTCTAAAAGTAACTTTTTTCCCCGTAAAAACGATAGAAAGTATTATCGTCATAATTGTCACTTAAAAGATGCATTCAGTTGGTAATGCATTATACTTATTTCCTATGGGCGGGTTCTTAAATGCTATTGAGGATATTCCATCGGATCGTCGGTTAAAAAAGGATTGTGGAATAAGGCTGAATGTTCCTGTTTCTATTGAAAAGTATTATTACCATTCTCGGGGTCTTTATCATCTGATTCAACAAACTCTGGAATCTGCGTGTTCCTTTTTTTTGGGGGGGGGGGGTGGTCAGAGGACTACAGTCCGAGGTCCGAGGGAAATATGGGCCGCTAAATGGATAATCATGTAGTCTCATACACCCATGGATGTACCATTAGTTACTGTCCCCGGGCCCGAACTGACTCTCAGCGACCCCGATGGTGGGAAATCGTACATTGTTAACACATGCAGCTGTTTTTTTTCTTTTATAAACACACTTCAAATTCTAACTGGGGAATTATAAACAATCTCTTAGATGATAGATGATTACTTGAAACCAGTTTTTTTTCACAAGGTTGTTTTAATTTCTTTCTTATTTGAAAAATATGTAAAGAAATGTGGAGAAGAAAACTATTGTTCAATGAAATGATTTATTACGAATGGGCAACAAATATGAGTCCCATCCGAATATTCAGCATTTCATTTTCAGTTGTTGCAACACCTATTTTTTCAGATATCGGAGTATGTCAAAGGTTTCGAAATTTTATCACTATTTGTAATGAAAAGAAGTTGGTTATGGACTTGAGTCAAATACCTTAACTATAGGATATAATCATCGACAAATTTACAACTCCAACTGACAAGCCTGCATAAAAGAAGCTTTGTTATTGTCACCAATTTTTTGACCAAAACTAACCACTAAGGGATTACTTTAAATAAGATTACAATTAACTATGCTATACTTTAACATCGAAATGACTAAATTAAATTTGATTATGGTTGCGAGAGGCACATATCAGTACCGTTAATATGGAAAGTTACTGTAAATTATACATGAAATGGATATTATCAAATAACTTACCTGTCCCTATCGCCAAAGCGAGCAAGGAATTTTCATCAGACGCGCGCAACATGCAAACAGCTGTTTTCTGCAGAGCAGTTGTTGCCATGGATACGACCAAGGAACCATCGAAATGGTCATCAGAGCCCCAGTCCCATTCTCCAACACTCGGCTTATCTATTGGCCTCGGATGAATTGGTGTAGAACGGTGAGACTCGGCCCACGATAAAAATAAAAATGTGGTAAAATAGAGCAGTGAAAATCCACCGTAGAAGTGCATGTTGCCTATACCGTACTATTATGTGTATCCTAACGTTATCATAACCTATACATGGAAAGTATCTCTGTAATCTCCCGAGCTCTTTAATGACTTAATTCTGAAAACGATCTGTAAACTATCCAAGTTTGTGTCTCATTCTGAGTTGGTATATATTACAATAAAATACACAAGGTCAAGTTGGGAATGGTTTTAGAACAAATAGACAACATGCTTCAATTAATTGAGATGTACATATAATATGGTAATTTTGACGTCAATCTGATTAAATTGACATTTTATCACAAACGATAATTCGCATAAATATTTGAACAGGAAGTATTTGGCTAGCGTATCGATTTCATGTTTAATCACTTAATTAAGTTTTGCAATCGTTGAGTAATTATAGCTATGATATTAAAAGAAAAAACAACAACACGCTACATCAGTGGCAATTATATAGAGTGTATGCAAAGATACAAGAAAAAACGAGAACAATTCGGTGCTTGAAAAAATGGTGTCCTGAGTAAGAGCTGATCGGAGAAAATGGCGCATGTTTTAAGACACGGCCATACGTCACACATCGGTCAGTTTTATCAAACAAAGCTGACGATTCAATGACATAACTAGCAAGAACAAGGAACGTGAAACAGATTCGCTACTACTGTTCAATCGCCAAAGAAACTGGGCTAGTCGTTTTACTATTCCGTGTTTGTCGGTATAGGCGCCATAGTTCCAATGCAAGTTTAATACAGCAGAGTGCTAACCGAATTATCGTGATGTCAAGGTATTTGACCTTTAGTCTTTTACCAACACCGTCATCGACATCGTCGTCTTCGTCGTCATCATCAGCATGATTCATTTAAAAAATACACATACGGGTATTTAAAGTAAGTGAAGACTCGCGCACAAACTGCAAAGAAATGTCTTATTCCGGTATTCTGACCTAATTTCGAATGAGGTGTAACAGAAGTGTTAGACACCACCATCGATCCCAGAAAATACACACACAGCTTGCTATCGTCGGTAATTATTCACTAGTGTACAGTCAATACATGCAGCTACGGTCAATACCCACAACACAGTGTACATAGCAGCGATGGACATCTCAAGTCTAGATAAAAGATAACAAGGTATCACGTTTCATTACTGTCTGCATTTTGTAGCGACAAGAAAAAACTGCATTTGCAAGTAACGGAAAGTTAACTTTTTCAGAGGGCAGCAGTTTTGGCGAGTCTTCAATGCCTCTAGATGACAAAAATATGTAAACTTTTATTGCATCCAATAATTATTCGCTAAACGCATTGGTTTTGAATAGTTACAGTTACAAGATGCACTGGAGTGCACAGATGAAGGTTGGGGTGGGTTGGGGAGGGGGTGGGGGAGGCTCTCCCACCTCCATCGTCAGTCGGGAATAAAATATTGCAGTCGATTTTCTTCACATTCAGTCGGAGAAGAATCAGACCACTCCGTGCGTTAAGACTTAGCCTAATTATATAGACCTAATTAGTATAGTTAATATACCGTAACTAATATGCCTCAGTATGCAGCATTCGACGTCTAAACTTTTTCTTGAAGAGGACAAACATCAGATACTCTTAGATGGAAGTCGGCCCCAACGTCCCAATAGGTGAACCCCGCTTCCTTCATCAAAGAAGAAGTCTATGGGGGAGAGGTGACCCATCCCCTTTGGGAAATTTATGTTTGAGTAAGATGGCTTAGATACAAAATGGTGCTGTAATTATCATCAATTATTCAATTTGACCACATTTGTGTACTACAGCTTTATCATTATTATTATTATTGGCGTGTGTTATTAAATGAAAGCCATTTGGAAGAAACTCTAACAAAGTGGCTACAGCCCTGGACCTACGTGCTATTGCCGAGATTTCTATAGTTTATAGCGTGTTTCATCACCCCCAACTTTTCAAGTATTGTGTGTTCAACGAATAATTTTGTTTTAATTATATAGCTATTAATTCTAGTGTCTACAACCTCAGCATACGTCACTCGTTCCTGGAATATAACAAGAATACACGATGAAGAAAATTTATATATATATATAGTCTATATTTATATATATATATATATATATATATATAGATATAGAAATATATATAGATATAGATATAGTTGTACATGTAATACTAGTTTACTATGACGAAGAAGTCAACTTGTTGTACAATTTATCCGTCAATGTTGTTGCATGTATCACATTTACACAATAATGTGAACATGATTTTGCTTTATGTAACAATATTTCGTATATCCATTGCATTGCTAGTTCGATGAAAAAGCTGCAATTTATACCGATATACTGGCAGATCGGCAGATTCCCCCCCCCCCCCCCGTCTATTCATGTAAGCATATAGCGTGTAAGGTGTCACACGCACGGTTCATTGACTATCAACAGGAAATGAAGTTTATCATACGTAGAGAGCAATGCGCGTGATTGCTATGGATAGCATACTGTTTAGGAATCAAACCTATAGAATGAATGTTCACCATGAAAGGTAATTAGGGCGATATTGAAGAACTTAGCATGCATAGACTCCGGAAGTTTTATCTGCCTAATTCGCAAATGTCATTGGAAGGTCTTAGCTTTACCGCGTAAGATTAGTCATAGGGGTTCTGCTTGTATAATGCGCAAGGTTGACTTGTAATATACATTTTTGAGTAGTCAAATGAGAACTTTATTTCAGAAATACATAAAAATAAATGTGTTCCTTATACGTCATCTGCCGTACAAGCATTTGTTTCGTTATAGATATACATCCATTTTTGTTTTTATTTAAAGCCAACTTACGTTACCCCTGTCGACATAATGGTACTAACCTACAAAGCTTCAGACATGGACTATTGTATAGGGGGTTAACAATTTCTGTATCAAACACAACATACTTTAACATTTAAAGACATGTTAACTACCTGATATTATCAATATTTACTAGTTTATTATCGTACGAAGTACAAATTGAACATTTTTGAGAATGCCAAGAAACGCTCTAAATCTCATGCACGAATCTGAGTGGATGAAGGTCCTAAGACACGTGATTACCTAAGGCCGCATGATGCCTATAAATTAATCCGGCCCTACTAGTCGGGTCAATATATGGGGAAAATGGCCTCAACCTCAAAAAAATTGCAACAAAAAGTTTTTTTGCTTTAAGTCGCTCTATAGGTTACTGACATCTCCAGAAAAAAAGTCTCCCAAAATCGGACCCCGGGAAAGGGGTTAATTTGCATAATTCCAAAATGGCGGACCCCAAAGGCTTCAATGTACCGAAAACCTCCTTATACTTCAATTTTGGCATATGAAATGTATTACCAACCTATAGGAACATGATGCCAGAATACCAAATAAGCACATTTTCAATGTTATATGACGTCACCATAGGGTAGGGATGACGTTTGTGACCCAAAATTAACATATATCAGCCGATTAGGTTGAAATTAACACATAATTTTCAAACGAAACCAGGCAGATGTAATACATAGAAGGGAACCTACTCGAATTGACATGTTCATGAAGTAGAAACGACATCGAATTACGTCAGCAACCAATTGATGCTCATTTTCAAGTAGCTATACCAAGGGCGCAACCACGTATAAAAGGTACGGGGGTCCCAGTCAGATTGTGTTGGAGGCGCTCAATCCCCCGACAAGTTTTCGTTTCTCTGCCAGAAGTTGAGGTTCCACATGAGGTTTGGGCGTGAGCCTCCAAGTGGTTGTGCCCTTGGGCTATACACGTAACATTTCAGATGACATTAGGATGTTGTGGAGGAATGATATAAACATTAGGACCAGCATTCTGAGGATATGACAATTAACCTAGTGCAACAGGGTCACATATACCTATGTATTCTACACGTCAACGTCATCATCGGATTCAATGTCTGGTCCCAGTGTCTGGTTAAAGGGGTTCTCACAGAAATCCACTTGGCATGGTCCACATGCTGCTGTGCAGGGTAATCCATACCCTCGTCAAGTACATCGCCTCGTTGTACACACCGTTTGACAGTTACAATGTACAACCTTGAGTAAGCAGTCAGGGGCAGGCGACTTGTCACACATTACAGGCTTGAATAGATTGTTCTCAAGCTTCCAGCCCCAGTCCGTTGCATGGAGGTCTTTCTCCTGGCCGCACCAAGCTCTGATTTGATAGTAACACCTCATTGAGTGGAATTTCGTCGCTGACACAGTCGGGGGTAGCCGTTCTGGAGTAACAAAACCTGTCACCAGAAGCTGGAGACCTATCCTTGGGAGATGTTCTGGAGTTCGAAGTGACTCCTTCCCCCCCCCCCCCCTTCGCTTTTTGAAGCAAATGGTGTATTCCGGAAGCCAGATAAAGCACAGTTGGCGAGAGCTATTGAGGAGTTAGCAAATGGGCAGTCAGAGGCAGCGATAACCAGTGATATCCCAAAGACTGAGAGTTATGTATTAGATGGCGGTTCACTGATGCATCGAGTTCCCTGGGATAAAGGCACTACATATGACACCATCGCCAACTGTTATGCAGATTTCACCCTTAGAAACTATGGCACTGCAACTGTTGTCTTTGATGGGTACCAAGAGACACCATCTACCAATGACAGCACTCACGAGAGACGGCAACACAGGCAGCACCCACTGGTGAGCGTAACCCCTGGAGCAGTGTTCCGTGGAACAAAGGATGAGTTTCTCTCAAGGGGAAGTAACAAACAGGCACTAATCAACATGATAAGCAATAGGCTTCGAGAGAAAGGATGTCATGTAGTCAACTGTCAGGCAGATGCGGACTGTGACATTGTTCATGCCGCCATTGCAGCTTCCGAAACTGGAACAACTACTCTAGTTGGAGAAGACACCGACTTGTTGGTTCTTCTCTTGTTCTATATGAACCCAGAAAACAAAACTTTGTTCTTCCGGTCTAACGACAAATCCAGGCACCAAGTTCGAGTTTATAACATTAATGAGCTCAAACTTCTGCTGGGTCAAACCATGTGCTCTCACTTGCTGTTCATCCATGCTATTTGGTGTGGGGGAAAAGTCGTTGTTCCAGAAGATTATCGAGGGGGACAAAGACCTAGTTTCGTGTGCAGTTCGTTTTGAGAGTGTCGGAGAAACATCTGACACTATTGAACAATGTGGAAACAAAGCAATGGCGTTACTCTTTGGTGGAAAAGCAACAGAGGATCTAGCCAAGCTGAGACATAAGGTATTGAGGAAGAAGGTTGCTTCTGGTGACAAGTTTTGTTACTCCAGAACGGCTACCCCCGACTGCGTCAGCGACGAAATTCCACTCATTGAGGTGTTACTATCAAATCAGAGCTTGGTGCGGCCAGGAGAAAGACCTCCATGCAACGGACTGGGGCTGGAAGCTTGAGAACAATCTATTCAAGCCTGTAATGTGTGACAAGTCGCCTGCCCCTGACTGCTTACTCAAGGTTGTACATTGTAACTGTCAAACCGCGTGTACAATGAGGCGGTGTACTTGACGAGGGTATGGATTACCCTGCACAGCAGCATGTGGACCATGCCAAGTGGATTTCTGTGAGAACCCCTTTAACCAGACACTGGGACCAGACATTGAATCCGATGATGACGTTGACGTGTAGAATACATAGGTATATGTGACCCTGTTGCACTAGGTTAATTGTCATATCCTCAGAATGCTGGTCCTAATGTTTATATCATTCCTCCACAACATCCTAATGTCATCTGAAATGTTACGTGTATAGCCCAAGGGCACAACCACTTGGAGGCTCACGCCCAAACCTCATGTGGAACCTCAACTTCTGGCAGAGAAACGAAAACTTATCGGGGATTGAGCGCCTCCAACACAATCTGACTGGGACCCCCGTACCTTTTATACGTGGTTGCGCCCTTGGTATAGCTACTTGAAAATGAGCATCAATTGGTTGCTGACGTAATTCGATGTCGTTTCTACTTCATGAACAAGTCAATTCGAGTAGGTTCCCTTCTATGTATTACATCTGCCTGGTTTCGTTTGAAAATTATGTGTTAATTTCAACCTAATCGGCTGATATATGTTAATTTTGGGTCACATACGTCATCCCTACCCTATGGTGACGTCATATAACATTGAAAATGTGCTTATTTGGTATTCTAGCATCATGTTCCTATAGGTTGGTAATACATTTCATATGCCAAAATTGAAGTATAAGGAGGTTTTCGGTACATTGAAGCCTTTGGGGTCCGCCATTTTGGAATTATGCAAATTAACCCCTTTCCCGGGGTCCGATTTTGGGAGACTTTTTTTCTGGAGATGTCAGTAACCTATAGAGCGACTTAAAGCAAAAAAACCTTTTGTTGCAATTTTTTTGAGGTCAAATCCTATATTGACCCGACTATACGTATAAAGTTACACAGAAGACGAATACCAATTTTGAGAAAAGTCACTCTAGATAAAGCCTGAGCACGAAAACCAAATGACTTAACTGATCCACTCTCAGCCCCAGTCCCTTACATCGGGAATATTAGGCCTAAACTCCTTTGAATTCCTCTCTCTGAGACATATTTTGTAATTTGACATTCAACTCAAAACGCCGCATAGTCTGTTTGGTTAGTAGGCCCTACCGATGTACATATGTTTTTGCTATTGGCCTGTTGCACACCTGCTTGGAAAAATCTGTCCACATATTTCCTTCCACCGTTCATCTCTGCAATGCCAGACAAAACAATTACAGCTAAATCTTCTTCATTCGTCTCACAGTCGCGTAGCTCAGCTTATTGTATTTGCCTGGCTGCTCCAAATACTTGAAATAATCTAAATGCTAGAATGCCTTTCTCTTACTAGCTCAGGTAGTAGCTAAATATGTATGTTATCATCGGGACCTTTTTGTCACACACTGACATACACACACTATAGCCTTCCTTCTTTTTTTTGGGGGGGGGGGGGGGTGGGTTGAGAGCGCATCAGTTGTTTCGTTGTTTGGTGTTCGTGCCCAGGTTTTTTCAGTACCTGTGTGGCATGCTTCAAAGCACTTGTACTAACAGTATAAGATCAGTACGAATATCCTGTTTAGGAAATGCTTGGGAATATTAATACTGTCAGTACGAGTACTTCAAAGAAGTTCAAAGCATAAATTACGAAGACAGAACAAAGTATGTATATTTTGTTTTTGTATTTTTTAGATCCTCTTGCAAGCAGGAACTCGCGAAGAAGCCTCATTTACTATCAAAGCAGCAAGCTGACCGAAGTCAGTCTCTTAAATTCATATTAAACGTCCATGATTATGAATTGTCAACAACTATGTAACCGGACGACATACATTAATCTTGGAGTGACTCCAACCGGGGACCTTATGAGTGTGTGGTATAATTCACGATGATATATATAAGCATGTGGTATGATTGTGTGGTATCAGCTTATACCAAAGTGGTATAAGCAGTAGAAATTTATCACGAATGGCTTGCATACACAGACGACAGTCGCGAATGACTCACCAGACATTAACCAAGATACAGATGTAAAGGGACTGGGGTTTTGGGTGAATCAATTTGTCTGGTTTTCGTCCCCATGCTCTCCATCTTGGTGAATTTTCTTCAATAGTACGTGTTTGCTTATGTAGGCTATGTTTATGTGTGTATGTTTCTATGTAGGTTTGTATGTGTACTTTCAGTCATTGTGTGATTCTTATCTCTTTCTTGTGTCCATCATGACTGACTGTCTTACAGCTTGCTCCCATTGGTAAATTGTTACATATTTCTTCTACTTTTTGAAAAGACTGAACCGGAAATAATGTTCAAACCAGAGCAGCAGCGTGTCAATATTCGCTTCAGAGACTTATATCGTCTTGTTCGCTTTTAGAGAACTCTAGTTAATTTTCAGAAAGAGCGCCATCGATTCAAGTTCACCGCCTGAAAACGATGCCTCTTGGTCCGTGTAATCCTACAGTTAATACTTAAACCAGACGAACGCGGATCAGGAGAGGTTAGGAGAAGGGAAGGGTCGGGTTCACCAAGCCACGGTCCACCAGCAAATCCGACGATACGAATATAACAATCATGTTATGATTGTTATCAATGGGAACACCTGGGAAAATTTCCAAATCGATTTACATACGTCAGTGATCGTGTACGGTATTTCAAAGATTCAACCACTTTGTTTTCTCAATTGACCTTGAGATACGGACATATTAAATCCACTTTGTGCACTGAATTATCTATAAATATCAGATCATAACATTATTAAATGATATAAGCCCCCCACCCCACAACCCCCTCTTCTGCTCTGCCCCATCAATTTGACCTTTTTTTTTGGTTATTTCCATTCCGCGTTGTAGTGATACTATCAATATCAAGCTATATGTAAACAACTAATGAACCACATCTGATGAAACAGGCTGGATTTGTTTCCCTGGAGTTTGCCCCCATTTTGTGACTTCTCTTACAAGCTATACTTATAAGCAGACAACAGACAGAAGAAAATATGTCAAAAATCTGGTAAAGCCCCCACCCCGTCCAAGTCATAAAGACCTACCCACCCCTCCTCCCCCGAAACCATCCATTCCACCCCCTCCACCATAAAATTTAAAGCTACCTATTTCATGATGTTAAAACTAATTAATCTCAAGGTTTTACATGTAAGTGAAATAAATCCATCTACTATTAAAATAAAGAAATGACTAAATAAATGACTAAATAAATGACTAAATAAATAAATAATAAATAAATGTAAATAAAATAAACTACACTTCAACAACTTCAATCCTACCAGTAGTTTGGTTCTTCTATTGTGTTGTGTTATTTCTTGATGTCTCTTTGTTTTCTTCGTTTCTCAGTCTTTGCACAACGTCGCTACCCACTAGCCTCCCCCCACCAGAAAAACAATATGTGCCCCCCTAAAATTATTTTCGTTTTTAAAGTAGTTTCTCCTTTACCCCTAGAAAAGCACTGGGCCTCATAAAACAAAGAGATCTAGCTATTCCCTGCTGACCCCCGCTCCCCCATCAACCCCAGCTCCCCCCGCTCCCCCACCAATCCCTGTCTCCAGCTTCAAAAACACAGTGAATGAAGAATCAGAAAACACAGAAGAAAAGTGACAACAGATATAGTTTTTTTTTTTTCATTTTTATTAAGACCACTTCTAAAATAGTGATATTGTTCCTAATAAATTTACATGATATCTGATGGAGTTGTAGACATAAATGCGAAGAAAGGACAACAATTGTTTGTAGAACGTACCAAGGTTTGCAGAGAAGACACATAAATACAACAGTGAACATGACTATAACATTTAAAACCAGCCTCAAAAGTGTTTGACATGGTGATAAAAAACACTGACGTTATAAAGCATATGCGGAGGAAATAAACAGAAAGAAGACTCGAAAAGAAAAAACAGTTGTCGATTTCAACGAATATAGGATGATCTCGGAAGAACAGAGTTCTCCCCTCTCTTGACAAATTCTGGCCTGCATCAAAACAGGAATCATTTCATCATGGTGACTATGTATCATATTGACAATATAAAATACTGATTACAGAAGTTTTATTATCAAAATCTGTTGCTAGGATAATTTTTACTTTTGATTGTATTCCATATCTAAAATCAAAATGAATGACATCTACCAAGGAATTCTTGTTGTTGTTATAATTAACTAATTCAGAGTTCATATTTTAATGAATTTGTCAGAGTCAAATATTAACTTTGATGTTGATAATAACATAAGTTTACTTCCAATCGAAATCTGTGATTTTTTTTAAAAACCTGTAATTGTTTATTATGCTTTTAAATATAATTTATTCATACAAAATATAGCTGATGAAATATATTACTATGGGCAAACACTACATACAAAGACTTCTCAACTGTTGATTTTTATTCCTATTCATCTCTTTCATGCATATTCATCAATTTCATTCAGGATTGGGCTTGTCACTGCCACCCAGTTGAAACAATTCTTGTCTGTACTGCAATCATGTCCTACTTCAAAGCACTCCTACTGGCAGTATGAATATCCCTGCCTTGTTTCTATCAGATAGATGGTTAGGAACTGTTCATACTGTCAGTATGAGTGCATTGAAGCACCATATTGAAGGACAGTATAGAGTGGTATTAGCATTAGGAAACTGTCCCCAACTGGCTGGTGGTGATCACTGCTGTAAATCATGACTAATTACAATTAATAAACAAGATGGCAATGAATGTCAAATCTTCTTCAAATGTCATAAAAAATGTTATTTATAGTTTTCAGTGTCATGTTTCTTCCAATATTTCTTCAATAATTTGACTGCATTAATTTTCCGTCAGATATTATATCAATTATCAAACCTTGCTCTATAAATATTAAATGACAATTTAATAATCACCCATTAGTTAGTTCAGTGAATCATGGTTATGCAAATGACTTCAACCACATGTTTATTCATGAGATTTTTAACCTATCACCTGTGACCGAAGATCAGACTCTTAACAAACAAGAAACCAGACAGTTGGTTATTGGATGAGACGTATTATTTTGATCTGTTACAGACCAAAAAAACAGGGAAGAGATACAGATTCAATTGTTTTTTCTCAAATTGATCAGGGAACAAAGAAATCATTTGAAAATTGTCAAGTTATAGAAAATTGTTTCTGAGTTGCGTCCATCTTGACATTTTCTGGTATATGTGGCACGAGTAGAAAATTAATTCATCTTTTTATGAGTCAACTTTTCTGCTATGGTTTTATTCCAGTTCTAGTGTCTAAATACAAACCTCCTCTACATTAAATAATTTAAAACTCTCTCTCTAAAGTTGAGTTGCTTCAATAATTTGGTGACTGAGTTGTGTTTACAATTTTCTCATTGTGGTTATCTACTGTCATGGGCTAAGTATATAACAGTACGATAAAACAAGACACAAAAACTGGAAAAAAAAAAAAAAATTTTAAATCTAAAATATTTTTTTGAAATAATTTGTTTGATGAGATGGGCTTTATGAGTTACTATATCATAAAAAGAAAAGTAAATTAAAGAAAAGGAAAGAAAGAGTTGTTATTTTCTTTATTACGAGATTAAATATCTTCTCTTGTAGCACACGAAGATGAGGATCGGATCGCATCACATTACACGAGAGTAGTTTATAATACAGATTTGTCTTGTCTTAAAAAAAAAAATCATTGCACTCTTTTATGTTCCTCAAGTTGGAACCTCCGAAAAACTTCTGAACTTAAAACAGTCGCTAAGATAAAAATGAGGTAAACCTTATAAATAAGCGAGTAATAATGTAAAAAATGTAAAATATCCGAAAACAAACGAGAAAAAAACAGGGAAAATGAAACTTAAAAATCAGTCGAGCCTAGCTGTGGCTTTAAAAACTACACCAGCAACCTATTTTTTTTTTTTTTCACATTTACAAAATCTTTTTTTTTCTTCTAACATCTTATGAAATAACACTTTACAAGGTGTATACAATGATTAAATCTTAAAAAAAAGAGTGATGAATAAATATATGCACAAAATGAGTTATAAACAGATGATGACAATATCTGTTAACATCTCAAAGAAGCTGATTGATGCTGTAATCCTAGATGTAAATCAATACCACATGTTATTAATTACTTTCAAAATACTGACCAATGAAAGATTAATGAAAATATTTAAAGTTTACTCTAGTATTTCAGGTTATGTTACCACTAATCTAGAACCCCCTCCACCACCAACACAAACAGTTTCAATCCCCCCTCCCCCTACCCTCCATGTATATAGACATAATTTACTTGTGTGGTGGCGGCTAAACTGAATGCAACAGTGACAGTTCAAAAGTCTGTTTGATGCCGATAACCAGTGAAGTCTTTGACATTTGTTCATACTGATATTTCCGCAACAGACAAGTGATTGTGTTGAAAATGTGAGTTCATATCTATGTGTTTTTCATCGAAATGCTTCACCTATTGTTAACTGTCAACATGGTAGTAAGTTATGCAGAGCTAACCAACCCATCCAGTCCTGTTCAAAAACTCAAATTCTACACTTGTGATCATTTTTAAGAGTACTTTATTTAAGTACTTATCTACCTTCGTGCAATATTCAACACATCTATTTCTGAACTCCTCTATTCATTCCTTATGACAAACCTCTTTTATAAAAAGGATTGACATATAACCACTTAGTCCTCACACAATCTCTTCTTGTCTTTGTTTTAACCCTTTCAATCCCTTAATATTCCCAGCTTACCTGAAATATTCATGTACGAAAATAATTTACTAATATCTAAACATGATCGCAAAAAGTAAAAACGTCAACCTGCTATCCCTCCCTTTTGCACCATCTACTCCCTTTTGCCCCCCTCCCCCCCCCGCCATTACCCTCCTTTCCTTCAACCCACCACCTACCTCTGTCACCCTTAGTGGTTTACATCCTCTCACAACATCTTCAAAAATCAGCTCTGAGAAATGAAAATATACCTAAAGCACCCTTTGTATTTGTGAAGTATCTTTTTTTTAAATTTCACGGAAGAAAGCTGACTGGAGTAGTTTTCACTACTAGTAGAACACAAATAGCACACAATACTTCAAAAATCAAGGTTGCAGACTCAGGTATTTAACCTTCTAAGAAAATAAACAAAGAAATAGGGAAGGTAGATTGTATCACGTTTTGCCACGCTGCTCGGATTGACTTTTTCAAAACCTTGAAAAAAAAACTCAGCATTTAGTAAATCTTCTAATATTATTTTTACAGGCACTGGTGAGGACAGACCAGCGACGTATCTCTAGTGTTCCTCTAATGTACAAACATGTAGCGAACCATGTGCAGAACATCGTATGTACCTTGCATTTTTCGAGTCTTTTTCAAGCATTTTCAAGTCTTTTTCAAACATTTTCAAGTCTTTCTCATGAAAGTTCAAGAACATTCTAAAGATTAATTTTGATCATTTCAAAGACTGTATGACAAGAAAACTTTCATGTAAGGAATTCAATTGTTCAGACCAATCCAACTTGATGATATTAACAGCAAAATATGAGAATGAGACATTTTTCTATCTCTATTCTGACCTTTTTATATAACTTCTTCCAAAGCCATGAGAATCATGTGTCATTTTGAAATCATTTACAGCTAGCGGATAGCCGTGGTTTTGAGACCTTTGCGAACAAAACCATCTGATTCTTCAGGCAAGTAGAGTGCTATGCAGGAACTATTAATAAAGAGGTAGAAATTTAATCTGCACTCTCTGGTTGACACCGGATTCTTGGCATGAAATGTCACCAGAAGAAAACCTTACTCATATTTCCCACTGTAACATACTCATATCAAAGATATTTAACCTTTGCCCCCAATACACATGAAACGTATTCCTGCCTTCCAGTGGGAGATGTATAGTAAGGAAGGGGGGGGGGGTTATAATCCACAAACAGTTGGAGACCAAATTTTCCTGCTGATTAATTTCACTGTGACAAATGCCAAATCTTCATGTATAGGTTATTACACATTACTGTGTAATGTGTCAGATACCAAGATCTATTGTGCATTGCAAACAGATTTGAGAGATGTTACATATTCGTAAAGTAAATTATGGATGGCTCCTGTTCGTTACCTTCTGATATTACACAGAATTTAAACACACACACTTTAATGATAGTGTTGGCAAAGTTAGGAAAAACCTGGTAAGAATCTACACCTATAGGAAACTGTTCCTCTCTTTTTGTTTGTTTTTTGAGACATCATAATGTTATGAACCCCTTTTTGTCTGCTTATGAAATCAATAATAATTATTCACTATGAATATTCATATCTATGAAATTCTGAGAAAAAAAAGGAAGAAGAATAGAGAGAGAGAGAGAGGCAAGATCCTGCATTTTGGAAATAACAGATACGAAAGGGAAGTTGGTTGGGAGGACAAAAAAAAGAAAAAAAGAAGTAACCTCAAAGGATTAGAAAGTAAATATATGATAAAATGTCTAAAAGTGAAAGTAAAAACAGGTGAAAGATAGCATACATTCATAGTCTAAAAACCGAATACAATGGCTTCCACCAACTTTGTGTCCTCCGACTGAAGCACCAGTCCGTGGACCCGTTAAAAGGTTTTCATGCGTGACAGGCAAGATTGCGTAAAAGTTGGCCACATCAGTGAACTGCTCCTCTCCTGTTTCCGATTTCAGGAAATCTCTCCCATATAACTGTCTGAATCCTCCATTTTCTGGGCAAGTCACGTGAGGAAGCTCTCTGTGCAGTGTTAGCTTAGTCAGTACGGTGTGTATCTGGCGTAGGCTCCTCTGTATAAACTTGCCTGCAGATAAACACAAAGAGTTACAATGAAAATAAAAAGAGGTATATTCAACGATATTTTACTCAGTTTTATGCAGAATGTTTCCTATTATACAATTGACCAATTGTTAGCTCTACTCTTTGTTAAGAAGACAATGTTTTAGTACATTGGGTTTGATCCCCCCTCCCCCACCCCTTTTATTCAACAGTGAAGTAATTTCTGCATTATTTATAAGAGCTGCTAATGTATTAAACAACACCGCTATCTCACATTTCATGTCAGTCTTTTGTAAAAAAAAAAACAATCAGAAAAACAGGAAAAAAACCCAGAAAAAACCCATGGGAACTAGACCTATTTTTATGTTTGGTTAAATTTGTCTTTGACCTAATAGAATTGATCAGTATGGTACTAATAGTTCACTATAGTGTCTTTTTTAATGAACTTTCCTAGTATGTCAGATATTGTGCAAAGTGTGTAACTGAGGTACAATAAGGTGTGGTTTTCTTTACTGTTGTGCTTGTGTGTTTCTTTGATTCTTGCAGTCGAATCCTGTTTCGCAATTTAAACTCTACATCCCTACAGACTACCATTCATTTACACCCAACATTTCAAAGGAAAGCTATGAATTTTTACTGCCATCAGCAGAAGGTTCAATTAATAGGTGGTATCAATTAATTTTATCAAATTATTTAAAATGAAACCTTCAGCACAAAAGTTTTAAACTAGCCTATGGTAAAAACTACCTTTAATTTATATTCACTTGATTTAGGATAACAACTTCAAGCCAAAGTCTTGTATGTAAAATAGGCTAGGTTGGCTACATCCACTACAAAAGTGTGGTAGGCAATATGCTAAATATTGATGGTTTTTTGACAATGACCAGACCTTCTCAAGGTTTTATACAGTATATGTTGTTGTGACCCTAATGCTAATATTATACTCTTTTGTGCACATACTGTAAATTTACATGGTATGGAAATGCTAAGCTGCAAAAGCACAAACACAACTATTTTAAGTGACTTCACAGATCAAAGCCAATCCCTTTTTATTTTTACTTTATGATTTAAGACAAATAATCATGAAAGTAAGAAAATGGGATTTCCTCTGCCAGTTGTTGGCAGAAGAAAATTATTTTCCACAAGACTGAAAGCTCGTTGAATCTCATATACCAGACGTAGAAAATCAATTTTTGTCAACCATGATATTAAAGATTAATTGAAGTAGAGTGTTAGCCAACATTGATTTTTTCCTTTATATTGAAGAAGCTGGGAATGAAAAATATCCTTGAGGGCTGCAATCAATCGTTATTTTTAAAATTGGTCAGAATTGATTTATCATCAAATACCATCGCAGAAATTATGAATGTCAAAACGTCAGTGGGATGGTTTTTTATAATGTCAACGTTTTAAAATATTCATCAGAAAACATTGAATTTGGGCCCTATTAATGACCTGTATGGTTTTCATTACACACCATAAGGTATTGATTTATCTTATCCGATCTATTGTTGATTAATCCTATTAATAAATATTAAAATAATATAGCACAAATATTAGCTGCTAACTGTTTTGAAATTGTGTGTCTTGCTGGTTCATTATTGACAAACTGGTGGTTATCATTCAACATCTATTTTTATGGTAAACAGAGATTTTGCTGAGAGTTTGAGAGTTTCTTGTTGCAAATCTTCCCTTTAATTGTTCAAGATTGCAATTATCTTGTATAAACTTGTTGATCAGAGGAATCGATTCTTGCAGATAGTCAGTGAAATGCATCCTGATTCTACTGTTGATGATTCAGTCAAATATTTAAAAAAAACAAAAAATCAAAAAGACTCAAATTACCAGATCATACTTCAACTTCCAAACATTGCTAAAAATAATATAATTTTTGTCTTTTGAAATTTTTGATTAGGAATTATTAGTCCTTTTTCAGACTGCCAAAAACTAATAAGGAATACAATATATCTTTGACGAACATTTTATGATACGTAACTGAGCAAAGCCTGTGAGATGCAGAAATGAAATGCAATTCGTTGTGAAATAAAAATTTGAGTAATTTTTAAGTGTCATCTTAGTCCAATAATAATAATTTTAATAGCTACTACTAATTAAAATACTCTTATTTCAGGTAAGTTTAAGCAGAAAATATTCAACTTACTTTAATCTTTCTATCATAATTCATTTGTTCTCATAAATTATATTCACATTTCGAGGTTAAAGGAGAAGAAGAAGAAGATGAAGAAAACAAAGGAATAATTTAAAGAATGTGCTCTCTACACAGTATACAGCATGTGGGAAAAAGGCACAGCGTGTGTGTATAGACTAACTAACATATGATAGAGAAGAGTTTAAAATGAACATTATATCTAAAGATCAAACACAAATACAGGAATATCTTGGCATTAATTATTCTAAATAAACTAAACACATTCCTTTTGCAATTTTGATGAACAAAGCCTACAATTGTCTCACTATTTTCCCTTCTCCTTCTAATTGTTATTTTTTGGGGCGGAGGGAGGGGGGGGTGGAACTATTCCTCAATGAAGCAACTACCATAAACTGGAAATTAATATCCTATATGTGTATGTTTTACAAAGAGCTCTGTATGGTAAGGATTAGTTGTATAACACCAATGGTGTGACTATGAGCAATAAGACACTAATACTTTTGTATGAAGCACATACTGAGTTCATTGAAACCTAAACTAACTTCCTAAAATAACATAAATAAAAAAGGAAAATTGAAATAAAAAAAAAGAGAAAAAGGATAATAAAACGGAGGGAAAAATCCAAGAGTTTTTTTTTTTTCTTTTTCTTATTTTTCCTTATCTCAAGCAAGTATGGTGGTGAAGTCTTTGCAATTATGATATCAGAGAAAGAAAATTTTGTTCTGCCGTTCCCAAATATTTCAGAAAAAGAAAGAAATGAAAGATGTAGACAAATGAATAGAAGAATCAGCAGATATGTTAATACCACCATCAATATTCATACATACAGATGCATATTCATCATACTACAGATCATTCAACCATTTAGCATTCAGTTTCAAAAGGGTTGATGGCACTAAACCGTGCAACAGTGACACACTCTCGCCTCCCAGAATCCTCCCGGTAAAAAAAAAAAAGTTGTAAAAAAAATTTGTCATTACAAAAATGAAAACTAATTAGTGTTTAGCGTTGGGGAAACATGTTCGTTAAATTCTGGTCTCGTTAGAATTCTCGCCTTAAGTATTTTTGTCCTACTGCCTATCACTGGGAAGACTCTTCTCAGATTTTAAGACATTCAGATTTCCTCCAGGGCTTTGTAAAATTTAATTAAATCTGTAACTTGGATTGTTCATAAAGTGTGTTACTAACCACATTTATTATAGCCCGAAACATTTTCCTTCTGTTTCGTTCTGCTTTCTTAATACTTTTGTTTTAGGTACGAGACTAATCTCTGCTTGAAAGGACTAATCTCTGCTTGAAAGGATCTTTCAATAAATGATATATTTTTCTTTCTTTAGATAGGGTGGTGATATTTATTTTCTTTGTCAAATAATTTGTTAAATGTTTCATGGGAATGTTCCTCTGAATAATGTTATTAATAACTATCTGAACGCTTCCTTTACGTGAAGTATAAAATTCACAAGTTTGCATGATCACTTGACAAAGCTTCAAAAAGAACAAACCGTTTTCTACTAGCTCAAAAGATTCCCACCTATTTTAGATGGAGAAGAACCAAAACATTTACATGGTTTAACAGATTCACTATTTCAATTCTAAGCAGTATATGCAACATCCATGCGACCACCAACTTTGGAACGTTATCATCACCGGTTTACAAACTTTGCGCAAATTATTGCTTTATCTACGACAACAGTGATGCACAGATACATTAAGACTTGAAATCAATAAATGAGCACATTGATAAATATTCTATCACAGCTGAATATCACAAATAACACGAGAAATAAAACACACAGAGAAATACATTCCGCATACATTCACTACAATGCATACACAAAGCAGGCATTTATGAACAGTCACTATACATTCAAATACTACATGTAACATTCAGCGTTCGAGTATACATTCCATCACGAATGTGGAAGACTGACACCAATCTGCTGCCCTCTCTGTCATCTTATCTGGTACAGACAGGGAGACCACTAGCACATTAAACAACAGAAAACTGACTGGGTAGTCTATTAGAAAACTTGAAAAGAGCAACGAAATTAGTCGCTAGAATTGTATTCACATTTTAGATTTTAAGTAGCCCCGAAGTCAAACATCTTTTTCAAGAGTGTACGTTGGCAGTTGTTTGAAACAAAGTCTGGTATTCATGTTCTTTTTATCATTATCTTTTGGTACTGAGCAAGGTTGACAGGTGGGGAGGGTGAGGGAGACTTTGCAATCAGGTTGCTCATTCTTTAACAAAAGAGCCAAAAGTTTGTAAAATATAAATCATGATTTTGATAATGGGCATTTATAGGCTACCAATCAGTACCTGACAGAGATGAGTCAAATCACAGAATAGAAATCATTCTTTTCACCTTTAACGATGGAATGAATTATCAGACTAAGAGAAACAAAAAAACACAAAATCATGAAAAAAACACAGTCTCACAATATTTTTACAACAATCCAGAAAAATATGAACATGAAGGGAAGGCAAGTTTTTCACATTTACAGCAAAAACGACTGTCCTACTTGATCTGTTTCTGTCGACTAGCACAGAAGTGGTTAATAATTAGGGTCAAAGTTCAAACAGTTTGCCCTAATGATAACAATGATCTTGAAACCCAGAACTACAAAGTTCAATTGCAGCTATAAATTGTCTTTTGTCAAATGACCGGTTCCATCTTTTTTTATTTTGTTCTCCCTTTTGTGGCGTCCTAATGGCAGACAAAAGAAGCCACCCCCCCTCCAATAGACATTTGCATCATCCAAATCACTTCCCTTTTGAATGTTCACCAGTAATTTAATTCCACAACCAATCACTTCAGACTACATTAATCACACAGACTTTTCATTTAACCAATCTGACATCTCATTGGCTGGCAGGCGCAATCGGGATGAACGGCAACAACAACGAACGAAACATAACGAGGATGAGAGAAGAGAGTGCGGGAAGAAGGATGAGAGACAAGGCAGGAAGACTGAAGCTAGAGAGAGTGACGCTACGGCATAAAAACCTGAAAGTGCTGGCGTCTGATCTACTTATGATGTTTTGCATTACTGCAGCAGTGTATAATACAGAGGCTGAGACATGACTATGACACAGCAAGACACATCAAGAATACTATTCACCACCACGACTGAATGAGTAAAGAAAAACGCCAAAAAAAGCAAAAAAAGGAAAAAAAAAAAAAAAAACTCTTTGACTTTACCCGCGCTATGGAAGGGTATCTTACTCCATAGGCAGCTGCAGCGGGTCCGATAGCTGCCGCGTGGTAGGGATCCGCGGCATAGTCCCTGGCGTAGGGGATGGCGTACGCCGCCGGGTACCTGCTGATGTAGTTACCATAGGAGGCCGCAGAGGCTGCAGCAGTCTGTAAGAGAAGATCGGTCTGCATGGATGGAAGGTGGTCCCAGAGGTTGCATGGGAGGGAGGGATGGGGGGGAAGGATGATGTGAGAATGAGATAAGGAGAGGGAGAGAGAAAAAAGAGAGAGACCAAAATGGATGGTTAGTACCACAGTCATGCCAACACATGCACAATTCAACCAAAAAAAAAAAGAAAAAAAATAGAGAAAAACAAAGAAGTTATGATTACATTATATGTTAATTCCCCGATGACAAATTAAATAACTAGCATGCAACCTTTGTTTCTGGTCTTCAGAACTAACACACAAGAGATTTAATAACAAGCATTAATATTAAAGAGAAACACAAGTTAAGTATGTATATATGTAAAGCTATGCACAAATAAAGCTATTCTCTGCTTTCACTTCAACAACAAAAAATAGATTGATTTTTTAAATATTTTTTGAGAAAAAAAATGCTACACCAGAAAATGCAAACAAAATGATCTCATAAAACTCTATGGTACGGTAACTTGGAAAAGTGTATGGGGTGATAAATAAAACATCCCCCCTCCCCACCCCTGCATTGCAAAGTGTCACTTTTGTCAAAACCAACTCTATTTCTAAGGTTTTTTGACATCTCAGTGATAGACCACATATTTATAGGGGCTAGGGAGAAGGATTGAAACAATCTCTTTGCACCATCCTCTGTATTTTTTCCTACCGATTAAGTCAGATTATCTCAACCAATAAACATTAGTGAGCCATTGACAATTTCCATGATCATGTGACAAGGTCGTATGTGTGTGAATGAGTTTTAAATACATAGCATGCAAGTACTAAATGGTATAATAAAAATTAAGTGGAAGGCACCAACAAAATACTCCCAAAAGTCACTTCACTCTATATCTGGACAATCTGATTGTAAAATTATCACAAATATCAGTATTAATATCAATATTATCAGTTTTCACTGGATTGTTACAACTTCACAAATGATTTCTGACAGCTACTAAATACAGTTTCATTTCAAATACTAGAGTTGACATATACTGCTAACATCAACAACCACAGAGTTAAAACAGGAGAACATTTTGAAAAACAGTTGTCAGAATTTTCATTTTCAGCTCCTACGGCTCCATCAATGTTCCTATCTCCCCTTCTCCTAAGCTTTAATTGTGAGCTTCTTAAAGTTCCTTCACAACTTTAATTTCTATTTTTAAGATGAGGTCAGAAGAGAATAGAGAACTACCTGTTTTCTTTTCAAATTTTTATAATTCGATATGTTATTTTTGCTAGTGAATACCGCACCCTCTTTGCACTGTTCTGGCTAGAATGTTTCTCCCAATCATGCACCTCCCCCCTCCTGCCCCCACCAATTGATTACAATGCGTTTATGTAATTTAAAATCATGCATAATTTTCACTGATATCCATATATCTATCGATTGAAGAATTTCTAAATAATTTTTAAAATGTGATATTGATGAAAGCAACATTATGTAATGAATCAGGTATATTACATAATAATCAAGATACACATATCCATGTTTTGTACAGCTAGCATGCCAACATGCACCTTAATTTATTACAACTGTATATGAACTAAATAATGTTGTCAATCTGTCCCTCCCTTAAAAAACAAATGGATGTATATGACACAATACACCAAATGAAAGGTAACATAGGGTGAGACAACCCACAAAAAACCTGCCACCACAACTACTTTTTCTCCCCCATAATTACACAATTTACTAATCCCCCACACCCCCAATCAATAGAAATGTTATCTGATTCAAATCCCATGGTAAATATCAGATCTCAATAATGATTATACCCTTGTAGAGCACTAAATATGCAAAATTACTGACAGATGTGTTTTTTTTCTCTTTACTAATTTAGATTTTGTTTGGAAAATTGCAATCAGACCATAAATTGGAAGTATGTATAACAAAGTGAAACATGGAGTTGTAAATAATAGAAGAAACAACATCACAGCATGCACACACGAGTAGTATCTCCATTGTCAGCCATTTTGGTTTAGCTATATACACTGAGAGACATTAACAGAGCTCAAGAATAAGATGCTCTTAATAACAATCTGGACACCGTCAAGGGCTGATTGCATCAAAATACAGATAGTGATTGCTTTGTGTTCGTCAGTTTAATTCTTTTCATTCCAAACACATAAACTTTAGATTAAAATATTCTAAGAAAGAGTAGAACTTCTATATTTATCGACAATATTGGGTACAAGAGAACAGAAGCTTTGTGAGTTGGTGTAAAACAATGGCTGACAGAGGAGATACTTTAAATGATATCAGTGTTTCTTCTGTGCAATTTTAACAACTCCATGGACCACAGCTGGTCATGCTCAATCTATGATATGGGTCATTAGTATATAGCCACTGAAATATGCTAAAAAATTCACACAATTGGTCACTCATTTTCAAACTTTTATAACAGTTTATACCGCCAGTCTCATTCTGCATTTTACTACACTGAGGCATTCAATAAATATACTGTATCTATTACTGGACAATCGGCAATATCCGATGAAAATTAAAGAGGAGCAGATGATTTTGCAAGGAGGTTCTTTTGAAAGACTTTGATTTGTTTTTTTAGCGAGGTTAAACTTAGGACCGCTACTGGTGACCGATACACATACAGAAGTCCCTTTACCTGGAATCGTTCCGCAGCTGCAGCAGGGTAGAGGGAGGCAGACGCTAATGCCGCGGCATCTGGATAGATGGCAGCAGTCGTTGGGAAGCCAGGTACAGGTGTGGGAAGTGCGATACGATGAGTGGCAAATGGACCTCTGACGGTACGACCTCTCCCTAACGCAGGTTGAACTCTCAGAGCACCTGCAAGGAACAAGAGAAGACAATATGCTTTCATTTCAATGGGACGACATTAAAGAAAAGAAAGGGGGGGGGGGGAGGGGGGGAGGAGGAGATATCAACAGTGGAAAGAAAAGAGAGTTAGATTAAAGAGCAACGAGAAGCTGCAATACATAAAGAGATACATTTATTGTGACCGATATTGAGATGGAATCCTGACCCAATGTTGAACACCATGAAAACAGTGTTGGCTACATCTCTCAATGGATCATTTTTGTTTTTTTTTAAATCATGACGGCAAGTTTTTGCTCTATTCGTTCGTAACTATATTTCTTCCTTAAGGATCAAAGCTTCTCGGAGTATTATACTAAGGTTGACGACCTTGAAGGAAAGAAGGAAGGAAAAAAGAAACTTGCCGAATACAACATAATTTATTCCGTGTAAATAAATAACTCTGCTCATACCATGATTATATAATCTTGTAACAACAAAGGCTATCAAAGGTGAACAGGGGGTGTGGGAATAGTGCAGTGAAAACACAAAGCGAAAAATATTGTAATTTTCATAATGACATCATATATATATATATATATGCGACACATGCACAAAATTTGGAAAAAAATTCTCTGCAACATACTGGATGGGTTTCACCTGACAATTTTTGTGACGTAACCTTTTGACCCTTCCTTACCATTTGGAGGAACAGCAGTATTCTTCTTTGTCATAACTCTCGCAGTAGCATTATTGACCTGTAGAGGAGAAAACTCAGGAGTCTTAGATCAGATAATTGCAACGAAAAAGATATGAAATGATTCTATCAAATTAACTGGGAATTGATCAAGAGGCATTAGACTCCTGAAGTCTGTCTAGAGAAAAGCTTGCATTTGAAAATTTGAGTTTTTATTTCAAAATAAAAGAATTTTTAAGACTAACTGTATCACCAAACATTATATTGGTGAAAAAAGATACTTCTCTATCTGTGAAATGATGATACACACCTCCCAATAATGAAATGAATAGAGGGGGGGGGGGGGGGAGAGGACGGAAGGAAGGGCTGTAATACTGAACAACTGAATGTGAGATAAACTGCCTCAGTACAGCTATATGGTCTATTTTCAAACTTATCCATCTAACCAAATGGTACCTTAGTCATTCCAGCTATGAATGACAATTTCAGAATCTTCCCAACAATATGAAGTTGGGTAGTTCTTGTCCAAACAGGGATCAAGGAAAAATCAATTCATCATTCAAATCCTATATAAATATCTCACTGGTCTATGCAACAAACACAAAAACACCTTTCTTTGCCTTTCTTGTTTTGCCAAAATAGAGTGATAAAATCAGTAGGGTTGGGCCCCCTTTTGCTATAAGGCAAATTTCTTTTAGTCTACCCATGCAAAGGAAATAGAATTTGGGAGAATATTTTATGCAAATTCAATCAAATCATCACTTCACAGACAAAGAGAAAATTGACATAAAAGGAGACGTTCACCATCATTAAATTGTTTAATTTTCAAGGCTGATGAGTCAAGGTAGAAACTCTAACATCGTTATGTAAATTTCCTCAAGAAAGTGATTATTAATACATTCCCTTCATTCACAAAATTTGGTAACGTTGGTAAAAACATCGCCAGTTTCGTTGACTAATTTTAAACACTTTTATGTTTTGTCTGGATGCATTATTGCAAATTCGCTTGTGCGTGTGTGTGTGCATGGTTGCGTTTTATGGGTGTTTCTAATTAATTAATTCTACAATCAGCCAAAAATAAGAGTGAAAGTAGAAAACTATTTTCATTTCATTCAAGGAAGTCAATATTGATTAACTGATGGTTTAATGATGAAAATATTTGTGGTTATGTGAAGAGATAATTAATCGGTATTAAAGAATTAGTTCTAGAGTCCTCGGAGCGGTTGCAATTTTTTGCATGTTTCGGGATCTACATCTTCACGGTTCTATTGCAAATACGACAGCATTGCTGGTTTAAATTGTGATCAATTTTCAAAATTTTTGGAGGAATATTTACTTTCACAACACCAACGTGTTTTGCAAGTGCAAACACTACACAATTACTACCGAAGCTAGATGTACTTTTTATTTGATACATCTGAACGTTTTTCAAATAATAAATTTTGAACATTTCTCGCTCCCAACTTGATTTTTTCTGTTTCCGTAATGACATAAGAAACAACTTTCCAAAATCAGCCACCAAAATTTATGGAGAGAGGATTTTTTTGGAACAAGAAATAAATTAAACTAGAGATTGGCAGCTTTTTTAAAATCTACACTTTTTCATCAAATTTACCATCGACGACGGCGGATTTTCAATTCAATGCATTGCCTTAAGGAACCAGAACGCATCGATTTCTTGAATCCTACACCATGCAAAGGGTTTGGAATCAAAAGATAAGAAATGGCTGTATTGCGTTATGCAACCCGTCAACAATTTACGAGCATTTGTTACAATTCTAGAATAGTTAAATTAAAACTCAACTTTGACATTTCATCACGTCGTCAACTACAACGTTATTTTTTTCCTTTCTTCCGCACACTCCAAAGTCTTTTTGTAGAATTTTTCTTCCCACTGGGGGAAATGCCATTTTCATAATATAATTTACTAATATGTCATTTATCAACCCACAGCCCTATAGCTGTCTCACCGTGTGATCGTACTTTTCGATTCTACTTCGTGTCCGTCCAAGGCTAGTGTTAGTTTCCCCACCATATTTAATCTAATAATCGCGACACTTTTTCACCGAATCAATGAAAACTACATATTTATTAGAACCGACCCAAGAACACTTTGTATTCAGGGATTCCATTGGCTCAAGGCTACTACGCTATATTTTCTTTCTTTCCAAGTTCATGAAAGGATGAATTTCTCTTTTTCTTTTGGCGAGGGGGCCGGGGGAGAGGGGTTAAAAGAACACCGTTGGCTGTTTAATTTTAAAATTAGTAACACACATCTTTGCCTTTCCTTTGTTTGCTCTGATAGCCCCGATTGTTTTTATGAGTCAGTATAATGCTTGGGCAGTGAGTATCACTTTTTCAATGATTTGGTTGATATTTTTCAAGTATTTACGGTTGACCTTTCACCTTTGACAGTTGTGTAGATGACTAACATTATACAGAATGGGAATCTGTATTTATCTACAATGTGTTCTGTAGTTTCTATTTCTATTTACTCATGTGTGTGTGTTTTATTATTGTTTTAAAATTTTCTTGATGTATTTGTGATGGCAAAGAATCATGTTTCATTTAAGAAAAGTTACCCATCGAAGATCAAGTTACCTTGTTTCGCTTCCCAAAATCAAACTAAATATTGCAACATTTGATTACGAGGTGAAATGACTTTCTTGACCTGCTTGAGGTATGATTTTAAAATGTGAGCGTTCATTAATATGCATGAATATGTAATTGGTAACACTAAAGTTCCACACTTGACTCATCAACCTACTCCGACCTCCCCCCCCCCAAAAAAAAAAGTGAAGAAGATAATGCTCTCTTGATATAGAACTTAAAGATATACATATACAATTATTTAACATATATAATAGTCCCCAAACTCACCTCTTATGATACTTTAGGTCACTTAAGGTTTAACGAGCAGTGTACTTAACACATGACTACAAACCGAGAGTGACTCAAAGTAACATTAGAGAGTAAAGTGTGGACCTTGAGATGCATTTTGGCAGGTATTTTATCGTAAAAACTTTAAAAAAAATATCATTTTGAAGTAGCTGGTTACATTTCGTACACACTTTACTCCTCTTAGTATCATAGGTCTAATGGAATAAAATAATGCAAATTACCAGGTATAAATTATATAAAATATTCCATGAAAATAATGAGTTATTACTGGTAAATTAGCATCATAAGTGATCAAAGTAGAACAACTTGAAACCAGCAACACACATGGAAAGCATGTATATAGGCTATTAAAATACTATGAATGTGTTGACATTCTGAGCTTTGTTTTAATGTTTCTTCTGAACAGTTTTCACCAGATTATATCTCAACTCTTTTAGCTTCTGCCCAGACTGATTAGTTCAGCATCCAAGCAAAACTTGACGGTGGGAGAAGCTATAGTGTGAAATGCAACCAACTACTTCTATACCCACACTTTGTCAAAAATATGAATAAAAATAAAAACTACATCATCGCATGACAGAAGTATAGCCTTGATAAGAAGCATACAGTGTAGATATGTAATTGCATACCTCCAGCGCTTCTGTGAAACACAACGGACTACTATGATAGTGTGGCTGTGTAAAACTCTAACTGCTAATACAAACAACAGCAATGCCAACTGATTAGATCTCTCATAGAGAAAAGAAATTCAGCATATTGCCATATGCTCATAGATTTGATAATCATAGTTTAAATTGAACTTATTAGCATATAATGGAAATCATATAGATTCATTTTGTGAGCTAGGGCAAATGTAGCAGCTAAAGTAATTGCTTTCTGATTAATTTTGGAAATGTGTCAGAAGTAAAATTAATCTCTTTCTATACTATACATCAATGAGCATCATAGATGGAAATCTTTTTAGTTGGGGATGTAGGACACCCTATTCTGTACCCCTCTCCAAAAAATGTCTAAATTCAAGAACAGGGCCTTTTGTTTCCTACATAAGTAAACAAACATGCTCCTCCTCAATTCCCCCCCCCCCCTCCACCTTTAGATTGGAGATTTTTCAGGGAGATCGAGAATTTAACTTTCCTACTGAAATAACAATTCCAAGCTGTTCCTCCTCCCCTCCTGACATGTATGGTGTCCTTATCATTCCCCCACCTTTCTCCCACCCCTTCCCCACTTTTTCAAATCCACATAAAATGATGATATATACTTTCATCTAGCTGTAGCTATTAAACTTAATTATCAAACTCACTCAAGGGCAGTTGATAGTTATACATTTTAGAAGTCAAAATAGTAATCAAATTTTAATGGCTTGCATTTAACATCACACCTTGCCACCATACTCTTTGCAAAATTTTAACCGTTTTTATGATCTCCGTTATTTGCGGAAATTGCGATCTGATGAGACTTATCAAGGCCACACTTTTCATGCACAGTTCATATGTACTAAGAGTCAATGAAAAAAGCAATAAACACATGAACATCAGGGGAAAAAAATGAAAAAATGAAAAAACTATCTTATGGTGGACAGTCTCTCATCAAGCAGTCACATGGGTTTAGGTATAAGGTTTAATATACCTAATGTCAATTATTTCAAGAAGAGGAAACCCACAGAGATGTTAAAGAATGTCAAAGCAATTAGACTTCAAAAGGTATGTCCATATATGGGATATATATATATTTTGGCATGAAACTCAATATCCAACAGTAATAATGCCTTTTACATGAATTTTAATGTTGACATAGGTAACCAAAATACAGTGTTGGCAAATCTTTTTATTCGTTTTTTTTTTTCAAAATATGTGAAGCATTTTTGATATCTGAAGTTTGTATCATTGATTAGCAAATTGATGATGAAATTATGCAGCTTATCAGCAGGTTTAGTTCTTAAAATCAATCTCTTTTTTTTTATAGAATAATTTCACATATCCCCCACCCCAAGAAAAACATTTCTGGAGAGAATAGCATATAACAATGTAACTACAATTATGAAATCAAACGTCTTTCAAACTTGACAAATTTGGGATAACATCATGATAACCACATCTTTGGGAGACATAGAAGTCTACTGTTTCCTATTGGATATCTGTGTTGCCTGTGAGGAACTGACCTACTAACAGCATGTGTGCTAGACTAGGTAGACCAGCCAATTTGAATAATGAGCTTTCAAATGTTTTAAATGTTAATTTCATTTCTCAAAAACTAAATGTAACATATAAGGAACATACCCTGTATTGATAATATATTTTTATAGATAATAATTATATAATTTTAATTTAAAGTCATTCTTTAACATGCTTGATGAGAGTACTACCTTAAATAATACACATAAATATATGTGTATATAATATATATATATTTATACATATGTGTATATAATATAAATATTTATATATATATAATAATATATATGTGTATATATATATGTATGTATATATATATATATATATACATACATATATATATATATATATATATATATATATATATATATACACACATATATATATATATACAATTATAAAATATACAAACACACATATGCAACAGTAACAAAACAATTCACAAAGTTGTATGATAGAAATAAAACATTGTGATGGAACTCGTTAATTTTTCCCACATATGGCATATGTCTTCCTCATTGGCAGGATACAGATCATCATCCTGTCTGTTAAAAAGAACTTTCATAAATTTAGCAAGTAATCAACAGATTACATTTCCCAGTATATTGATTTTTGGCTGGGTGTTTGGTGGTGAATTTGAGAATGTTTTGTTTAAAGATCGGGAAAGTCTGTTTATGACCAGAGCAATGCTACTGACTGTCAGAGTAGCATCGCTCTGGTTATTACTGACTTTAAGCATCTCATAAGATAGGAACACATATACCATACAGGTTTTCTGCATATGACAACAGAACTCAACTGATACTGCAAACCTGCCTATACTGAACCTCGATCATGAAAAACATGTCATTTACAGACATTGCATCAATTATAGTTTTAAAATCGGATTCCCACAAATAATTATTACAAACTAGCATCTCAGTGCCATACATACAATAATGACAGAGATTTGGAACAAAATTCATCACAAAAACTATAAGACAAGTTTTTTCTTGACTTGTAATCATCAGGAAGATAAATTTAATAATCTCAGCGAGAACATTTCACTAGTTTAGATAGTCAAGTGAAGATATTTGTACCGATGATAAAATTCTTCAAAGGCAGTGATTGGATAATTCCTTGCAGGACATACATCAGACACTTCCTGTTCATTTTCATAGTCTTGGAGGTTTCTCAGGAAATCCTGTTTTCTTTTTATATCAGTTATGTCAGAGGGTTAATGTGTAGGTGGTTTATCAGTATGTTGGTTGACCATAAACATATGCAGAATAAATCCTTTTAATCATATTAATATATACATTACCTTTCATACTGCACATCTTAAGCCTAGTCTAAACCTTCTTTTACAGACAGAAAGATTAAATTAGCTAATAACAACAAAAAACGAAAAAAATAAAAAATTATAAAAATATTAAAAAAATGAAAACACACAAGACAAATACAAGACAGTGGTAAGTCTATGGTTGGGGTTCATACATCATACATATACCTCTTCAGTGCCTCACATATTGTAAATCGGAAAATTGAAGCTAAAAGTGTTCAAGTAGTTTCAACCACAATGATGGTTAAGATGTGATTCTTGGCCTTGAAATAATTATCGCATCTAGCAGTGCAGTTCAGTTCACGACACACTTTCTTCCACAAAACATATATCTGTACGCTAAACTCTTTTGCAAAAAAATTTGAAATATGCCAACGACGCGAAACCTGAGCAAAACCATTTTCTATAGATAGCATCCCGGGGTAATTTTTGACATAAACCATACCTCCGCTCTCTGCGTACTCTGCTACTGGCATTCCAATCCATCATTTACGAGATTCCTCTCACTGTAATTAATTTGTGAACTCCTCCGTTGTCACACCGACAAAAGAACGTTAACTAACAGACTGTTGACTATTTCCAATTACTTTAATCACAGTCTGCTAGACCAACTTACAAATTGGATTATAGATTCAGCTTTGCCAAGCAAAGGTGTTTAGTAATCTAATACCCTCCTAACTTTCTCTGTAATTTAATATGCAATGCACCATAGATAAGTTCTAGATCCAATCTGAGCCAGTAAAAAAAAAAAATTAAAGAAAGTAGGTTCCAACATATATATATATATATATGTATATATATATATGTATATGTATATATATATATATATATATATATATATATATATAATAGGTATATACATATATATATATATATGTGTATGTATACACATATACATATATATGTATGCATATATATATATGTATATATATATATATACATACAAATATCCATCCTTATTACACATTGCGCTAAATTTATCTGATTTCTAATCTAACTAGCAGAAATTGGAATGTACTTGATTCACAAAGGCAGTTTCTGTCTTGCATTGATCTCCTGAGCAGACATATGTATATGGAAGGAAATATCAAAGGCATTGAAGGGGAAAAAATTAATAATGGTATCAAACAAATATAAAAAACAAATTCTCAAAAAGGTATCAAATGTCAAAGAACTATTTATGATTGAAGAGGGGGAGAAGATAAAGAATAATTTGGCAAACAACATCATTCATTGTCAAAAGTCTTCAAAAAAAGAAACAAAATGGACAGCAAGAGTTTTTCAATTACTGTTGTGACTCCCTGAACTTGATCAAAGTACACTGTTCCATTTAAATTAGGACAGCTAATTAAAACTGGAACATGGAAAATTTGGATAACAGGGTGCAGATATGATGTGTAAATTTTTTGGAACGAATGTGATCTTTTCTTCTTTAAATAACTGCACTAAATACACAGATACAGAAGAAATTTTGTTTCATCTTGTTGGTGAAAAAAAGCCTTATTATGATCTTTGTATAACCTATGAATACCATGAAAATGACCTTGAGTTTTAAATCTCATTTCAGACTTTTGACTATTAAACTGTATTAACTATGGCAACAGAATGTTCCGAAAACAAGGGTACCCACCGACGATAAAATTTCATGACAAACGTGACATCGATATGGATGACCAATGTGACATATGAATAATGAATCGATTTAACACTGACAGTCCTTCCTTATCATAGAACCGGAATAAGTCCATGAACCAAGCAACTAATGAATTATTAACATCAACAAAGACACTTTCCACGAAGACCACTTACGCAGTGAAGTTAACCTAGGAATACAGTGGTACAGCATACGTATGGCACGCTGTAATAGAATTTCTGTGAAATACTGACAATCCTACCCACAAAAACTGTTACAATATTTTATGTTTTATTTTATGTTGATTAAACTTTATACCGTACAACTGGGCTGGTTATCATTTCGAATAATAAATGGTTTCTTGTGGATCAACATATCCTACACATATCAAAGGGTAAAGGAACTGTTTAATACATGTATGTCTTCTCTTATTTTCTTTATAGTATATGTCAACCTATACAAAAGCCTTCCTTTGAAAAAGAAACAAATTGAGTTTTCAAAATGTTTCCTTTTTTTTTGGTCCTTTCTTGTATGATAATACTGATTAACTTTCCACTTTAGATGAATGCAGGTAAAATTGATCACTTTCAAGGACCCACAAAGATTATAAACCGTTTAACTAAACTGCTATAATAACTTTTGCAATCATCAGATGTACACATATCCAAAGTCAAAACCATCACATTCTGAAGCTCCTCCAGCTGTAAACTAGCAACACATCTCACCTAAAATGCCTAGCACTACATATACTTTTAAAAACAGATAAAAGCTTTACACCATGATCATTAGTTTTAATACCTAATTTATAGCTTGACACCTTTGCACCTGACAACCAGTTAGCTCGAAGATTGCCATTTTATTTTAGTGACAACACCTCGAGATTTAAGAACACTCTCTCTTCAACTGCAAAAACATGATGTGAATGTTTTTTAAACCACTATGAGAAGGAAAGAGAAGCCTCTGGTAATTTAAATCTACTGCTCCAAAGGTACAGATATGTTAAGGCTTAAAGCAGCTTTCTTAGTTGATTTTGAACCATTTTCTTCATAATTTTTTATTAATTTTAATTCTTTTTTTAAAATTTTGTTAATTCCCCCTTTAATATAAGGAGGAATTCAAACTGGGTGTTGTTTTGTTTAATTTTTGCTTTAGCCCACCTGTGATTTTGGGAAAACTGAGAGAAGAATGTTCAGAATCAAACATCATTTTACTAAATGATGGAAAGTTTGTACATTTGTAACCCTGATGTCCTTGGTTTGAATCCTGTTCTAGCCAAAACTTTCATTGCTTTTTTCCGTTGTTTATATTTTCCCAATGAGTGAATTTTTCTGTTGTTTGTTTACTTACATAACTATTATTTACCTCATAAATCTCCTTCACTTGGTATAACGGTCTATGAGAATGTCTTCGTTTGATCAAATGTAATGTTACTTTGAGTACCATTAACTATAATGTTACTCTGACTACCAGTAATTTAACTGGTAGGTTTGACGAAAATGTTAACCACAAAATATGGTGGAATGGTTGTAGTGGGTTTTAAATACACCTAGGTCACATTTATTACCATAATTGGGCATAGATGTAACTAATAATCATAATCATATGATTTCCATGGACAAAGCAATGTATTGTTATCATTCCTGTAGCTATTTGCAAGTTAAGATGTCAAAGACTGGGTGCCTATTGTATGTTACCCTGTAACCAAAAAGTAATGGCATGTAAACTACATACTGGGCCTCCCATGGGTTTATATTAACTATTGATATAAACGGGTATATCTCTTCAGTGATATTTGCATATTAAGATATGAATGACTGGGTGCCCATACAGTATGTTACCCTATAACCCCTTATTTGGTGAATGCCTCTTTTGAATCTGGTGGGTCCAATTGAAACCCCTACGTCACTTAAAATTCCCCCAACGACAGGATCTTTTCATCTAGAATATTTTTTTCATTTTGGAGGGAAAATATTTGCATCAACCAACGGTGGTGAAGCTTATAGTCATCAAACCATGAATAGTCTATAACAACTTTGTTTGCATATCATCTTAAAATTTCAATGTTTTATAATGTCACAGAATATTATCCCTGCCCCCCCCCTTTTACTAGGACCATAGGTTCCAATTTTATATTAGAATACATGGCACGTATCAGGTAGAGAAGACCGCGAGACATTTGCAAGGATTGTGCGAAACTTACCAATAATACCAACATATGGTGGAAAACAGGAGGATTACCAGTAGTAATTTATGCAACATCAGCAAATTCAGCATCGTCATCTCGTTAAGATACTTTCAACCATTAGTACCCGCTAGGATGGTGCTATTAAACTGTTTACAGTGTAATCTAGTATTAATTCCAGTACTGTTTGTGTTTTACATCATTCCACCATGCAGTGCAATTTCATACAGTCAATATGAGACTCATCCATCTTAAGGCACACACATACAGGCCCGTACTGGCAAAATCAGCGAATAAAATATCATCAAATGGGCGACAGTGCATAAATTATAAATTGTTGTGATAATCTGGAGCCAGTGGTTATGGTTTCCAGCTTTGTGTAATATTCAATGCTTAAAAATTCTCGAGTGTATATATAGATCAGTGCAAACTTCACGATAAAAGTAATTTCTCCCTAACACCGGTTATGAACTTCAAATTTACCATGCAGGTCTAACTAAAAAGTAACTATACAAAACTTATAATCAGTGCCAGCTGTACATGAAAAGTCTCTCTTTTGTTGCAAAAAGGTAGCAATAAAAAAAAAAAGGTGATGATGCACTGTGAATCAATTTGCTGTAGCCTAATTACACATCATACACAGAATGTTAGGTAAGTTGATAGTAAGAGCTACAAAGATCACTTTTTTCTATAACTTACAGGCGCGCAGCTAATGTATTCCTCTATCTGTAGTTAAGTGCTAGGAAAGAAAGCTTGCTTGCCATGACAAAATCCAAAACATGCATGAACATCACTGATGCAATTTAAGTTTGTATAATCTGAACATACAGATTCCATTAACAATCTGTCCTAAGCTGTAGCCTAACATAAATTAATCTTTAATATACAAATTTGTCAAAACTTCACATTGTTAGGTGCATTATCTATTATTACTCTTGATTTACTGCACAAAGTGACTGCCATATGAGGGATGATGCACTAATTAATAATATACAGCCTACTGTTGTTGGTTCAACTAACACAGTACACTACAAAATGTTAACATCTAAGAGAAAAAAGACAGATTGACTGGTTATTGCATCTAGCAGAATTTGCACACGCACACACACACCGACTGCAGGTGGGTGAAAATGGAACCCCAAAAATGACCGGATGTTAACTCCTTCGATCGGTAACCGCAGCAAACATGCATGAACGTACCTTCACAAGGGGCACACCATTATGTAACGGGGTACAAAAAAAAACAGAAATAGTTCAGTACATCCTTTTTCCCGACGAGCAGCAAGTTCACATCAAGTATCACAAGCTCAAAATTAATAGTTTGTTCTTTTTGCACACATACCACAGGAAAATTAAAAAAAAAGAGAAAAAAAAAGGTCCAAACAAAAGGTAAAAATTCCTTACAAAAAAAAAGAAGGAGGTGTCATGACTGGTGATTTCAAGATACAGTAGGGCAACCACGGACATAACCATGCCTGATTCCACAAGTTCATTCTCCACTGGTGGTGTCAGTCAAGACTACAAAACATTCTAAAAGTTCTGGTCAGTATACGGATTTTTTTGTTTTCCACTTACCCATCACCTAAGTGGACACCTCCAACTAGGTGTACCGGTCCAAGATGGAAGGGTTTATTAAGCTCTCTTTAAAACCCCTCTCATTGGCGCCTCTGGCAGGAACAAAAAATAGAGCAGAAAGTAGACATTTTTTCCCAATTTCCGTCGGCTCAACATCCCCCGTTCTGCGCATTCTTTTTTTTTTTTAATTTCTTGTCAATCCTTTAATTATCCATTTCTAATTATTTCTCTTCTACCTCTTCTTTTTTTTTTTTAGTATCTTTCTTCTCCGAATAACATTTTCTTTATTTCACGAGCAATAAATACTGGACTAAACTAGATGTCATATGTGAGTATGACCATGTGTGAAATGAAATAATTATCGTTATGTTTTTGGTTAATAAGCAGGCATAAAATAATAAATTGGTATATAATCCAAAGCGTATTTATTTTTATTGATTTATTATTTTTTGTGAGAGAGAGATTAATTATAGAGAGTAATAATTTGCTGATGAAATATTAAAAAATGAGGGTTGTTTGTAATTCTTGGGTGATTTTTTTTTTTCTTTTCTTCTTCTTCTTTGAGTATGAGTCTTTGAAAATGGGATTGCTTGATAAATTGAAAGAAAAACGAAAATATGAGCTACCAAAAAAAAAAACAGAAATAAAAAGCACAGAAGAGGGGTGCATAACATTTAAAAAATTGAGAGCATGTATGGTGCAGTTTGTAGTAGGTGATAATAAGGACATGAAAAACCTCCCAAAAGCCGAAAGTCAGTCTGGACGGACAGACAGACAGACAGACTTCAGTACACAAGCATAAAGAAACATTTGCTAGTATACTAATGTTAGGCATGAGCTACTTTGAACAGACAAGAGGCACGCCAATTACGTACATGCACATATGTACACCCCAACCATACCACACGTAGAATAATAATAATGGGAAAAAAAAAAACGAACAGTCTTTATAACGTAAGAAAAAAAAATTAACCTTAAGTCTTGATAAAAAATTGAAAAATTAAAAACATAGGTAAGAAAAAAAAGAACAATTGAGAATGAAAGGTAAACTTTGAAGATATATTAAGTAATAACTGTACGAAGACTGGACATGCACCTCAATTTTTCTCCCTTCGACAATTGTGCCATTCAGTTTCTCACGTGCTCGGTCGGCGTCCGAACTATTTTGGAACGTAACAAAGCCGAAGCCCTGCATGCATGGGGAAAAAGTAAACAAGACAGAGAAAAACATGCATCACTTTTAATCATAATTGTTGATTTTTTAATTTTTTTTTATTTGTTTGTCGATAAAATTTCAGGAAAAAAAACATGCAATGTGATTGGCTGTTGGTCTCTCTCATCCCACTTTAAAAAAAATCAGAAACGAGTCTCTTTTTTTGTGGGGGTGGAAGAAAAAAAAACATTGTAGAAAATTAGGCGTTACAAGTCTCTCTATCGATGAATATTCACACATTTGGCAAGTCAAAAGTTAGGATAGACATTTTTTTTTTTACAAAAGCTGACATGGAATTACGGTCGACCAGAGAGTGAGCGATGGATGAGTTGATTGGCTAATCGACCAGCAATGATTAATCTTGTCTCATATATGTCAGAATGTCATTTTCACACTCCAGGCAAAATGAAGTTCTCTTCGTATCAAAGTGTAGAATGATTTGAAGTATATACCAAAGTGAATGACAATAATAGAATGTTCCATCAACTTGGCAAACACATAGAATACTGTTTCCCTGTCTTGGTATGATGTGTTCATCCATATTCATTCTGTATGTAGTGTATATATAATTGAGCATGCCACATTGCCACAGCAGTGCAAACCATCATCATCATCATATATCAGAGACATCAAGAAACGGCTGACATACCAACTACCCTAGACCAGGTCACCCGCGTCCTCCAAGACCTTTTGACCATTGTTTTTTTCTGCAATTATTCTCGAGTGCAATAATTCAAGTTTTGCGATTCATTCAGATAAAACCAATCATTAATCAGTCAATAAAATTTTGCTTGATTCTTTAAGCAAAATTATCAAGAATGGCAATAACCATGACGCAAATACGCAACCCAAGTGCTTATTACAGGAGAAATTTAGAAGGGAAAATATAACAGAGAAAACGAAAGACGAAGACTAAAAACAATATTTTAAAAGTGATATAATAATAGACTTTATTTTTCACTGAAAAAAAACACAGTTTTACTAAAATAGGTATATAAAATCTTTGACTGTTGACCAACTAACTACAATTTTTGAAATTCTTTGTTCCCCTCTCTGTTGATTTCAAAGGTATTCAATAACTTTGAACAATTTTGTGATATTAATTGATTATGTATTATGCCTGACTCATGGAAATCAAACTACTGTAAAACAAAGCAAGCCAATAGCAAACTAGCAAACTAATTAACAAGGTCAATACCTCAACTTCCCTCCTTACTTATACGACACTTGACACATGTACACCCAATCAACATAACTAATAGAGTTTTGAAATATTAATATCCACCTTGTCACAAAATTTGCCACTTTGGAAACTAAATATCAAACTTTGAGATATGCCTCATCGGGACTTCTTTGCCATTTTGTCCTTTTTTTTTTTTTTTTCCCTCATTTTGAGTCATAACTTTCGGTTTCTCTGGCTGTAACAGTGGATTTTATTGCTAATTTAGTTGCAAAATTGTATATGATCCTTTCCTTCTTTTACTTCTGATCTATATTACTTTCATATTCTTTTTCTAAATAACTTTCCTTTTTCCTTTTTCGTTCTTATTTCGTTCTTATTTCCTACTCTGCTGTGTTTGCTATGCTGTAGTTACATCTGCAGACAAGGGCAGTCCATACAATATTTATATTACAGAGGTAAAACGAGCACTTGTACAAAATTGGGACTTAACCAGCAAATGATTATGATTTGATGGAATTAATCTATGGATGACAGACATAATGCAAAGTATTAAACAAGAACAAACTTAAAATTTTTGATGTTGAAATTATGAGGAAGGGGGGGGGGATGGGAGGAAGCACTTGGGTTGCTCTCTTATTTTAGCCCATGCCTGCAAGGCGCTGTAATTCAGACTGCTGTCACCTAGTTAATAAGAGGAGAGCCATTGACTTAGTTTTAAATTAATTCAGATCCTTTGCTAGCAGAGTCCACTCAAGAAAACCGTAAAGTAAATTTGGCAGGTGACCTTCTGCCATAAATTCTCCAATCAATTGGTAAATTTTCATCCCCAGTTGAGAGATTGATTGTGAAGATAATATTCAGATAACATCAAGAAAGGCATATCTAATATTAGCCAACCAACCCACATGTCACATGGCTCAATTCTCTGCCTCTGTACTGGCTATGAACAAGATATGCATGCCTGTATTAGCCAACCATCCTCTAACACTTGTATGGCTCAATTCTCTAGTCTGTAGTTGATATAACCAAGATATGCATGCCTGCATTAGCCAACCAACCTCTGAAACTTGCATGGCTCAATTATCTAGTTGCTATGACCAAGATTATTCATGCCATATTAGCCAACCAACCTTTGACACTTGCATGGCTCAATTCTCTAGTCTGTAGTTGCTATGGACAAGATGGCTGCCATTATAGAAACCTTGCCACAAATGCATGCTCATGTGCAGCTTGAATCAGATTTCAGAGTCTATACCAAATATCAACTGACATGACATGATTTAGGATATTATTCATAAGACCTTATGTAATAAACAGCTATAGTGGTGGCCTTCACATTGATATATATGTTTATTATATATATTCTTTTGTTTCATGACAAAGTTACACTTATTAAAGTTTTGGTCGTTTTCAAAACAATTAACAAAAATAAGTGACATATTGTGATCCTCTCGATTGAACTTTGAGTTGAATGTTACTTTGCAAGATGTTTGGCATCAGAAAAACAGAACACATTCTTTTCTTAACTCATTATCTGGTTTGGTTTTTAGAAACAATGATTCTTGGTGCAGTATCATCCTCAGATGCCTGCCTTGAAACCTAATAGAAAAATATAATGAATACATTTTCAATAACCTACTTATTTTTCAACAAATACTATTTAATTATTCGTCCTCAGATTCTCAAATGAGATGTTGTAGTGGAATTGATCAAGCATTTTTTCCATGTAATTTATGTAAATAACATTAACAAAATATGAATTTCACTCAATCAATGAATAAGTAATGAATGTTCAAATAAACTTGATCCAAAGGATAAATCTACCAAATGTCTGTTGCAAAATGAAACTGAGAAAAATGAAATTCATATAGCACCCGTCAACAAACAATTTCAACAACCGTATGCCATGGCTAAGAGTTTTGATATAAATCAAGTAATCAATTCACAGAATGTTATGAATTTCTGATAACATATTTTCTCTTCAACTATATTTTATTCATCAATTCAAAGAAGAGCAAAAGAGAGGATTTCTGGGTTTGCATCTTGAATATTGTAAAGTAGGACTTTAATCAGTTCTAGGAAAGAATCACTTATCAGAAAAGTTAAAGAGCCTAAATTCCTTCCATGACATTCTTCAACATAGACAGTATAATCGTGACCATTTTCCCATTGTATTGTAATGCCATGTACTTCCATATTTGGTCGTCACTAATGAATCAAAAGTTTTTCATGAATATATTATTGACAAACATCATGAAAAGTATTGGTTGATCAGATGATTTGACTCTTAGCGATGTCATAGTTCCACATAATTCATCCTGCTTAAGACAAAAATCTCACTAGCAAAACAAAATCATTAAGTACAAGGATTGTGAAAAGTTGATTCTAATCCCCTCCCAGAGTAATTAACATCTAGGCTGTATGTAAAATGTAACGCCTTAACACTAAATGGAATGAAAATAAAATAAAAACATCATGACGGAAATAGAATAGATTTTTTCTAATCAAGAAAAAAAAAACAGAAATAAGACTATTCTCAGTAAAAATGATATTATCTTGATGTAAATTTTGATTTTTGCATTTCAATTGATCATTTCTCACAAATGCTTCCAAATGTTACCTCTGACATTTAAATGACACTAGGAACAAGGAAGTATGAGGAGCAAGGTGCATTTCCTTCAAAAATTTAGGTGGAAGCCTCTTGTTCTACATTGCATTTGACTACAAGTGTCAAAAAGACCCCAAACTTAGTAAGTGTATTAGTATTTGGGACAGGTAACAGAGGAATAAAGTAAACATAATTTTCAGCGGAAAACAAAACAAATCATGTTTTTTTTTCTTTGGGGGGAGGAGGGGAAGGGGATAAGTTGAAATCTTAAAATGCACATAGCTCCTCTATCCCAGTCCTATGTCACTAATTTTAGTCACTGAAATTTGAACCTTCTTTACTACATTCAGCCTTCAGGATACTAGTTATTTCAAAGATGATGTTTGAAATGATCAAAGCCAGCAATATAGCTCCTGCATTTGTTGTTTTGATAAGATAAAAAAAAAACCCCCAAAAAAACATTATTATGAATATTGTCATTATCTCTATGAGTGACTGACAAAAACATCATTTCATTCACCTCTCCCTCACTGTCAACCAATAATGCTCATCCACATTGTTTCAAAAGTGAAATGTCATAACAGTACAAAATGATGAACAAGATTCTAAGGGTCTCTTCTCCGATCAAAATAATCAGACAAAGGACCCCTCTGTCATGCAAGGAGCTATATGTTAAACAATGTTATGCTTCCAGTCACGTTCACTGAGCCAGTCTTTCAACATTCCGCATAAACTCCTGTTGAGACAAGTTTAGTTCTGAAAATGCACACGCCATCACCATGAGAGGTTATAACACATCAACTGTATTTATCATTCATTCAAATGTTTGTTAGTATTCAAAAACTCTGAGCAAGAGAAACAGAGATGGCGCTCTTCCATCATGCAACATTCTAATAAATTCAAGTCTCACTGCTAATTCTTCCAAAAGATGAACAAAATGCCAAGTTTGGATGATGTCTTCATAAAATCTTCATATCCAAGTCTCCCATGATCACATGACCTTTGTCAATCAACCCCAATGACGGTCACCTCTGGCAGAATTCATGTGATCATTATAGACCCTCTTACCATCATAACAATATATTTATTATTCCCTTAAAGTAGCTTT
Source organism: Apostichopus japonicus (assembly GCF_037975245.1). NCBI lineage: Eukaryota > Metazoa > Echinodermata > Holothuroidea > Aspidochirotida > Stichopodidae > Apostichopus > Apostichopus japonicus. The sequence goes on from NC_092579.1 coordinate 11,702,191, forward strand.
CCCCAGGTGACAAATTCTATTTTATTCCATACTGAAATCCCATGACAATGCAGTTGATCAGGCATGTACAGTCAACATTCTTTTCAAATTTTCAGGAAATAAGTTATTTATATTTAGTTTCTCACATTTTGGAGTTTTTCCAATCCAATGTTGGGCTAATAAACTATTAAATATGGCAATTTTCTGGTCAACAGGAAAGTCAAGGAAGAACTCATTTCTTTAATATGAACTTGGTGATCAGGAGTTGTCTCAGAATGATTTTATTTTGCAATCTCATTTGGAGTAATACTCTGTAGTTTCAGCAAAATTTGTCCACTACAAGCAAGCGGCCACTTTTAATAAAAGCAAGCCATGTTTAGTCCATGTGTAGAATTTCAAAATGAGTTAACCAACATATCTCCACCATTTTGTTATCCCTGTAGCACTACATCAAAAACAAAGCTTATAACATAACAGGAAGTAATTTTCTCTCCCACAGTGATTTGAAACAAGGAATGTAATAGTTTTTTATCCACCCACCCTTCTCCACTGGTTTGTTTACAAAACAGTTAAACAGATTAATTTTTTTTAGGCAATCTAAAGGTAGGCCAGATCTGTGAGCAAGATAATTTATTTCTTTAGGTTAATGTATAAACAACAACGGTAGGATACAGCTTTCGGCTAAATGAGAAGTCGTCGTTGTGATTTTTAAAACCGGTAGAAGCGAAATTATGAAAACTTTGACGAGGATATATTTCTCCTTTGGGAAATTAAGAAACACTAGCACCATTTATGTTCTGATTTCTCACATTGGCACATGACTCTTTCCTCTTCTGTTTCAACTAGTTGATGTAAATGTTCAGGTTACGAAATGTCACCGCTGGTAACTTGTACATTTGCAACATTTTAGTACCTTTCTGTTTTTTCACTTGAAGTTTTAACAGATATAACTGATACGTTTTCGGACAATAATCAAAGTTTTCTTCCTTCTTTGTGTTTTCTGAACTTTTTACTTTAATTTCAAATTTCAACATAACAATTTTTTTTTTTTGGGGGGGGGGAGCAAAATGATTGAAATTTCACTTTCAAGTGTTTCTGTGTTTACAATTTGATACATTGCTGTGGATATTTTGAAATATCAGCTCTTAAACGGGATGTACTTACTTTTCTAGTGTCACAACAAATTTTAAAAGCAATATTTTTTGTAACATTTTGCTCTTATAAAGAGATCATGCCAGATGCAAAATTTCCTTGATTAATTCAAATTATAAGTTTTTGTAAGTTTTTTATACCCACTATGACAACTGTTCCAAATTCAATTTTGCTTTCATATTCTCTTTTCTCATCAACGTCCATCTCATGTGGACGTCACCGTCGAGCACAATGCATGTCGTATAGTAAACAGTGTATAAGAAAGATACGCATACTCATTAGCAGCTCTTTCCATGAAAGAGGCAGGCAACACAAGTCCCATGCAAAGTAGTTTCATCTCTCACAAGTATTTTCACTGTTTTGAGTTTTTTGAATAATTTCAACTACTTTTACTCTATCCTTCTAGGCTGATTTAAATTTCTACCATACTTTCAAGATACAGGTTGAATTTTCTAGCTAATATTTATTTTCTACCATACTTTCTACCTAGGCTGAATTTTCTAGCTAATATTTATTTTCTACCATACTTTCTAACTAGGATGAATTTTCTAGCTAAGAAATATTTTCTACCATACTTTCTAACTAGGTTTAATTTTCTAGCTAAGATTTATTTTCTACCATACTTTCTAGCGAGTACTATTCATAGGCTATTTTCTATGGTTTTGTAGCTCAAATTAACTACCCAGCTATAAGCTGTTATCATTTCTACTGCAGTCAAACACAGCCATTTTTGTCCTCACCTTTTGAAATAACTAGAGATGGCATTCCTTTTCAATTATTTACCTCTCTGCTTTCAAGAAATTAATACGTTATCCATAAGGTTACACCATCCAGGACTGTTACATGAGGTTTTCTTGCATTTTTACCTTAATCCTATTATGAAACACTGTTTAATGATCCATATTGCCATTAAAGAAATGAACAACATTGACTCTATATATGTCTCAATATTTATGCAAATAAAAAAAAACCCATTTCCTGCACATGAACTCTGTAATAACAAACTAAACTATTTTTCTAAACAATAATATACAACTTTGAAGAAAAAGAAAATAGGTCACAGCTGATAAAGGAAAAAAAGTGAATTTTAAAATAGTAATGATAAATAAAAAAAATCAATTTAATCAATTTAAATGATTGAGACAAAGTTCTACAAAAAAGGGGAATATTTTGACTTGCCAAAGAGTGTGAATACTCATGAAATATCCGTTAACTCAGACAGGAACAAACGAAGACGACGACCATGTTATATAAACACATGAATGTTGAGATGTTACTCAAAACACACCCCATGCCTGTTAGTTATTTGATTTTTATAATCATCTGTGTGGTATTTCCATCTGACAGGAACTCAGCAATTCATACAGTCTACATCATCAGTCATGTAACTCCTGGAAATTGGGAAGGGAGGGAGGGGGGAGAGGGGTAATTCAAAGGAATTAACAGTTTTCATAACCAGTTTTACTTTGGTTTTTATTTTGTCTATTTTGCCAAAACTGTTTATGATATCACTACCAGGAAAATGATTGTTTTCATGTTAAGTAAATAGCAGCAAATACCTTTTTTAAGAATCACTCATCGTTTGAATAAGACCTTCCTAACCCCCCCTCCCACCCTTCCCATCCCTTTGAGTAGAACCCTGTCATGGGCGTTCACTTCCTTTGTACAATTAGGCAAGGCAATGATGAATTGTTTTGTAATAGTTACACAAACTGCTGTTTCATTTTCGTTTTTTTCATATTCATCTCACAGTTCTTGATCACGCAGTTACAAAAAGTTCTACGATGACTTTTCCCTCTCCTTTTTGGATATTGTATTCCGCACATTGATAAAGTATTGATTTAGTTTTGATGAAATCTGCTCAAAAATTGATTGAATTTGACAGAGGAAATTTTCCAAAAAGTAAGGAGGCCTCTAAAGTACAACCACCTGGTATTAATTAATAATGTGTATAGCATGGTTAGAGAGAAGAATGCCCTAATGCCCCACCCATACAATGCTGATTATCAAATTTCTGAACTTTTGGACAAGTGATCAATATTCATATGAGAATACAATTAGCCATCAAGGCATACATATATCAGAAGTTTTTTTCATTTTTTTTTCATATTGATCTGCGCTAAAGGGTGTTTAGAAGTTAGGACATTGAATGGATGGGTAGATGCTGGAAAACGGTACGGTACGACCGCTGAGAACCTGTCCGTATTGATATACCACACAGGCTGGTTTGATTGAGCTTAAATGACATCAAATCCAGCAAGCATGCCTCCATGCACGGCCTCGGAGCATGCTCATTCCAAAAAGAAACCGCGGTTAAGTCAGGAATAGTAGCAAATTACAGGAAGGTAAAAAAAGTACCTTTCTTCAACCGACTGGCATGCAATTAGAGACAAACCAATGTGTGGTGAGAGAAAGGTGTGAAGTTTGGCTTGAATCTAAATGGAACACCATGCACATTAATTAAATGAAATCATCTTAGAATCTTCAAAATGGCAACCTTGCAGTTTCCAATTCTACGCCCGACGAATCGATTCAACACCGACCTGAACTGCGACCCTTTGAATAACCGGGTGTACAGTTTCGTGGAAACCGGACCGGTATGTATCAAATTGAACACGTTTGGTCCAAGTTTATCAATTATAGTCTCTTTTTATTTATTTATATGTATTAACTGCGGGAAGGGGGAAAAATCTGAAAACCATCACAACAAGGTCATCACATCATACTAGGCTAAAATATGATTATTTCTAAACTGATTAATTAAGAAATAATCATATCTTTCTTTTGTTCTAATTCGCTTGGTATTAAATGATGCACCGTCATGTAGTAATATTGTTGATATTCAGAAATGAAAACTGACTAATTAATATAATTAATTGACAAACTTTGAAATCAGAAAGAAATTATAGATCTGCTAGAATGCCATGCCAACATTTATCTTCAGCATAAGACTTTCAGTTTCCAGAGTTTATACTGAGTCAAATTCTCATGCAATGAATTATAAACTCTCCCACACTCTTTAAAAATTTATGAGTGAAAATTTTAGGTTTCATGTTTCGTGACATTTGCGATTTAAAATCTTCACCTTGTCTTTTCAGTCGCTTTGTCAAAAGACATCTCAATTTTTTTTTTTTTTTTCCAGAATCAAGAAAATGGTTTACTGCTAAATGCTATCGAGACAAGAATAAATGCTTCCCGTGGCATTTAATAACATCCACATCAAGTTTAAATTTGTCACATGGATTTATTTTATTTCCTCCCCCCCTCCCTCCCCCCGGCTGATTCATACCATAAACTATCAAAAAACCCTTCGAGGGTCCCACTGGATACACCTGAAAATCTCGTAAAGTGAGATTTATATTAGTTTTGAGAGAAGGAATTTGTCTCCTGACTATGGGAGGCCTCCTCTTTCAGCGACCGACACTTGACAATGACTCACTGTTTATTGAGAGAATCATCAAGTAATTCCGTTCCAAATTATTCATACGATAGAATCTCACATGCACAACTCCTCCGAGCAAGAAACCATTTTTTTTGTTTCGTTTGGTGCTTTATGCATCCTGGTTTGCAAGCGTTAGTTGTCGCAACACCAATCACAAAGGTCCTGAAGTAACGTTGGCCAGGAATCTGCAAGGTTGCCATGGATCAAATTTGAAACTATTTTGCATAAAAGCACATAAAATTGATGAAAGGCTTGATCTGAGATATCAATGCTATTTCCCATATGTTACTAAATGAGGCACGCGAAAGGAAAGTCCAATTTTTAGTTTGAACGAAAAAAAAGGAAATCATTTTATAGACGACAGAATCATAAAGGATAATGCCTCTACCCTCACACATTGAAAGTCAGTTAAATTTAGACTGACCTGGTCAACTGACAATACCAGATATGACAATTGTTCTCATTAATTATCATTACTTGTTGCAGAACATTTCAATCTGTGGATGAAGTCAAGGGTTCTGTTGCTAACGTCAGTTGTAACTATTTATTTTTCATTTTCCTTTTAAAAACAAATCGTATTGACGACACAAATTTCCTGTTCAATTTTTTTTTTGGCTGTTTTTTTGGGGGGTTTATTATCTCAGATCCAACCATTTGTTTTGAATTATAAATCAAAAAGGACACTCACCTTCGATCCTCGTTCATTGAATATAATCTCAACATCAAGAATTGGACCAAATGGCTGGAAAAAAAAACAAAACAAGAATAGATTCACTTCAAAAAGTAATCTCGTACCTGAGAAATATGAAATTTGTGGTTAATGTAAACCTTACTGATGACCACTAATACACTTGGATGGCAGTCCCAGATGGGTATTAAGAAGACCGGATGGGATGAGGGTGGAAATGGTGTGCTTTAGGCCTGCATATTCATCTGAGATAAGCAAAGTTACACAAAGATATACTTTTTGTTCCCCAAATTACAACTGAACTTCACAGAACTCAATACGACAGACCCACATACTAAGTATGAAGTTAATCCACCATGAAGTATTTGAGTTATCGTGTTTACAAAGCAAGTGTCACACACACAGACACATTCACAACATCATCAACATCACATACATTCCTTCTACCTCAGGCAAGGGAACCAATGAAAGTAAAATATTTTCACATTTGAGATGATTAAACTATAAACATACTAGTCAGTATGCTGTAGTCAGTGTAGCCTACAAGCCTTCAGCACCTCTCTTCATGCAATCACATAGAATTTCATGACACTTTGACGGTAAGTCAATTTTGAACATTTCAATTATGAAACGAAAGCACCATTTTTTTCTGTTCTTTTTTCGTTTTTTCCTTTATTTCAAAATGTGGGACAGACCATTCTGTCTCTACAACTGCCTGCGTAATAATACTTCAAATGTTGGCCTGGAGAGACATAACTGTTTTCTTGGTTGGAGAAGTTTGTAACCACGGTCAAGTAGTTCAGAGAGTGCGTCTTTCGTCGGTTTCTCATACCGTTTTGACTATTTCTGGGGTACCCCAACCGCTGGTAAGTACATCCTTAAATCACTCATCTCCAGTCCTCACTTGGGAAATAACTCCAATTTAAAGGCATCTCCATCCCAACTTTCTCCAGAAAGCTGATCTGGTTGTGAAGAGACTGAGAGGCTGCTATGTCACGGTGACGAGTCTTCAATACCATTACAGCCATCAAATTTACAACTTGAGAGATATTTTAAAATTAAGGGGGGGGGGGGGAATTGAAATGAATTACCGGATTGGAAATAATTGTCTCCTTGCAAATTTTCGTACCCTTTGAGCATTTAAAAAGTTTTTAGCAACCATCTCGTGTGACAATGAAAGTCTCTCTAATGGCTATAAAATTTCGTTCAGACCGATTCATCAACTACACTAGAAAACATGGCATTTATCGAATAAAAATCTGTGTTTTGTCATTTTGCGTACAAGCCTTGGGATGGGATGTTTTCTCTGATAATATGATGGCAAGAAAATTCATGAGTGAATAATGCACAAGACAACAACACAAGGTTCGATACCATACAAAGACTATAGATGTTGAGTGAATCACTTCTATTAATATTTGGACAGCTGACAGAATCTTCCTCAGCCTAAGGGTGCTGGTGTGTTCAGTTATAAAGCTGGATGGGCCACTAGGGTGAGCAGTAAACCATACTGCCTGAGGCACCAGTGCGAGTGCATGTACAAGTGGCAAAAGAGGGCTCGGATTCGTTGACGATGATATTGATGGCGAGATGAGATGTTGGATGATCAAATTTGGCAGACTAACAGGGGTTGGTTTACAAAATCCATGGTCAAGCACAGAAATATGAAATTATTCCACGTTTAACTTCTGCAGTGGACTAAGTGCATGCCGCTTATATATATAATATATTTTATATAATATAAAAGACAGATCACCTTGCAAAAAAACTTAATAAAGCATCTCTGTTTGTTCCTAATATTAAAACTGCCAAATAAAAGATTTGTAGGTACACTTTTACTACATGATAAGAGTCACGATCAAGTTTATTCTAAGCATTACATGTTGGTGAAGTACATAGTTTTTCTGCCCACCACTTTATTATCTGGGTTAAAATGTCCGGATACTCAATATAATAGAGAAACAATTAAATGCTAACAGTTCAGTTAAAAATGTACAAAACCCAGTTTTCATTCCTCATAGTGCAGCAATACAATTTGATCTTTTTCAAGAATGGGAGTAAGTCATTTTTAGGTCTCAAATCGAGGAAGAAAGGAAGGGATGGTGAGGGGGGGTGGGGGGGGTGGAAATTATAAATTAAATTTCAGACAGTTTCATCACTTACCCCAAAAAGTTGCCTCAGATCTGGATCTCTAAACTTAAAAGGGATATTAGAGACATGTAGCCTCTTTGGGGTTTCACCGAGCCTCGCTACAGTCGTGACTGTCGACAAGGGCTGGCCGTCTGACCCAGTAGTAGTCTGTGTGCTTACTGTAGGTGAATCACCCTGCGAAAATTAGAAAAGGAAAAACAAAAAAAAATAGGTCAAAAAAAAGGCTTTCCTTCTGTTTGTCAGTGGAAAAACTATAATGAATATATGAAGCATTTCAAAAGTCTTTATTTGTTCATTTTGATATTTGGTAAACGAGAGAAGAATTATTTACTTGAGATTTTGCCAGGCAGGATGAAGGGTACAGTTGATGGCAATAGTACATGGAGCGCAAGGCCTGGTATAATAAAGAGAGTATTAGTGTTATCAGAGTTAGATTACAGCCATCAACATATGTAACATATACCTACTCTGTTGAAGCAATGTTAATCAGAGTTACATTACAGCCATTAAGTATGTAACATATTCCTACTCTGTTGAAGCAATGTTAATGTTATCACTAGTATAAAGAAAAGAAAAGGAACTATGCACTTGTCATGTGTAGAACTCCCAGATGTGGCTCTGAACCCCCCCCCCCTCCCCCTCCATTTATAGAAAATTCTTCCACAATTGAAACTTATAATGCATTGAAACACATCTTGCAAATTACATTGGGCACATAATGTTTCTTTTCATGGAGAAACCTATTAAATTACTTATATTGTATAATTACCAGTCTGTTGGATATACCGTTATATTTATTAAAAAATTGTGGGGTGGAGGGGGGGGGGAAGGGTAGAGGAAGGGAGGAGTATATCTGTCCTTTGTTTAAACATTAAATGACAAACATCCTATATTAACACCACATTTCTTCAACTTGACCACTGTAAGTGCTTTATCTGATATAATCTGGTTTTAACCACTTATCACTGATATAGCTAATCAATACATCAATAATCAGAACACCTGATGAAGTGACATGGAACTGAATACAAATAACTCTGATTAATGTGAAAAATCAATACTTGAATAATGGATCCTCTTCATGGGAAGGGAAAAAATGGTTGATACAAACTGCAAATTATACTTTTCACATATGTTTTATGGTTTTAATTTTTTAATTTTTTTATGAGATTACATACACTCCATTAAAATTCCCTTCATTACTATATATATCATACATCCATTTATGGCATTGCAATCAAACTGCTTCTAAGATAATTTGAGTAAGATCAATCTAAAAGTCCTCAGGGAAATCCCACAACAAAGGCCAAATCATGCAGTATGAAAAACAACGTTTCTTCAAGAGTTGTTTTAAAAATAATATTAAAAAAAAAAAAATGAAGAAAAAATATTAAAAAATCCTAATGGAGAAAAATATCAAAAGGTTAAGTCATTGATATTCAGATATTATAATAGAGACTTAGTTTCTTGTTGACTTTCAAAGTTATCTTTGAATGAAGGAAATTTGAAGGCATAATTATCATTATACTGAATGATGTATATATGTACTTGGTTTAATTGTGTGCACTCAACATAATGTTTACGGTGATCCTGTTGTGAGAATCCAACTAAGAACACATCAAACTGATGTAGTACAAAGAAATATGCAAATTTACGTAAACATCTGAAGGTTAAATCGACTTGTGTTTGCTGCGACCAATTTCATTCAGACATATCCTCCCAATTAGTTCAACCTCTCTCTCTCTGTCTACAGTAGTTTTTTAATTATCAAACCAATCTGTAAGAATTATGTTAATAACCATATTTGGTATTTATTTTATAGTTATGTTTAATACCATATATAGAAGAGCTCATTATGCGTAATCAGGGTACAGTAACTACTGTACTTGTTGGTAGTTTAATACAGCGTGCGATATTTACCTTTGTACATGTACCATATGAGCTGTGTTATACAAGGCAATAATTATAACTGCATAAATAAAATAAAATTCTCACTCTCTCTCTCTCTTTCTCACACCTCTTACACAAAGCCAGATATGATTAAAACAGTTCGAGTTTGTTTCAATGACGTGGCACTAATTTTCTGCATAATTCTAGGAGTCACATCTAACATTTAAGCTTCTTAATGGAAACAAACCCAAAGAAGATCTTGTTCATTAATTTACTTCAGAAAAAAAAACAAATTTTGTTGGCTCCACAGAATTTATAGTAGTAATAGATACTTTATGTATTATTCACTAAGTTTGCAAACGTTTCTGGAATAACAAAAAGATAATTCTGGCGTGATACAGCTTTGACGTCATGCATACAATCTTATTTTTGGAAAAAAAAACTGACATGCGAGGTGAAAGTCAGCAAATAGAACAACTTTCTGAATTTTTGGATGGCTCAGTCTACAAAAAATTGAAGCTTTAGCAAGGTGTGGCAGGTTTTCGCATGGAATTTAACTTTCTTTAAATTTCCACTGAGCAAAATTCTCTGGTAATGATAATATCTTTCTCTGCTTGAAACATGATACACAGAAACATGAAGTACCTTCTGCAACAAACATGGCGGCAACACTCCCTTCATCTTCAGTTGTTGACTGGCATTCATTTTGTATAGAGTATAAAATTGGCTTTCGATCATTAAATGGTTACTAGGTTGACTGCATGGACAATGTTTAATAGGATGATTTTTATACAGTTAAATGCACATTCCCATAGCAAACGAAAACACAGCTCCGGTATTCGAAAGGTTCATGAATATATTGATGCCTGCAGTAACAGAGGCCAATCACGTTGTTTACTTCCCGATTTCTTAATATTTACCGTAGACCAACATGTAGTAGACAGTAATATCAAAGATTCCAAAACAGGAAATAGCTGTCAAATTCTGCTGAAATTTATGAAATCCTCGGAGGAAGCTACGAACCAAATAGTACATAGGAAACTGAAAAAATAGCTTCTCTTGAGATGTGTGAACCCGGAATGATAAGCGATCCATCTAAATGATGAGTGATACCTGGCATGAACCAAGGTTTTTGTTTCAACGATTAGACGAAATGCGAGTATCTGACAAATATGAAACCTTCTGGCAAAAGAAAAGTCAATTCCCAGTTCTAATCTTGGGAAATGAACTCACAATTTTCTGGACGGAGAATTAACCTGGGCTATTCTTCTAAGTTACGTGTATCAGCAGTGTTGATGACACCCGAAACTTGGTTTAATAAGAGGCAGTCTCAATTGATAATAATTGCAAGTTTTCTTCTTTCTTACCATCTGGTACCAAACAACTTGTGATTGAAAATCCAGATTCCTAAACGGCCTTGATGGATACAATCCACTACATATAGACTAAAATAGCTTTGATTTTTAACAGAGAGAAAAGAATGAGATAAAGTAGAAGAGAATGTTTGGAGTTGCCGAGAGCAGACTGAAATATACTACCTCCAGGATACAAAGGAAGAGGTTAAAAAAAACTACGAAAAATTACTCGATCAAAGAGATGAGACCATATATGATGCATTAAGCATTAATTACATAAAACAAAAAAATTCAAAAAACCTGTCATTGGAATTAATCATGTGACATTTGGAACTCGGCTGTAACTGATTGTGCTGCCAACTGTGACAAGTTAACACATGTTGCCGTTTGAGAACAGGTTAGGAGAAAAATGAAAAAAAATAAAACAATAATGTCAACGACATCAAAATAATAATAATAATAATAATAATAAAGGAATGAGATATAGCTATGAATTTAGAGGTTTTCAAACTGTTTTCTGATTAATTGTGGTGCAACAGAGATAGTTGTATGTAATCACCTTCCCCCACCCCCCCCCAAAAATAGATATGAGATAAACATATAAGTATATTTTCTTCCCTTGCCCCCTTCCCATAAAGAGTCATTTACAGTAGTATTTGAAGGAGTATCCAATATTTAATGGACTTTGTGGTTTTGATGCTCTGTAATTCTGTTTCAGATTGCATGCCACATGTTTCTTCTTGACCCACACTTGACCTATGACTCACACTCTTACATTAATGTCACCATATGGTAAGTAGTTGAAGATTGTCAAGTTACACATTGTAGAAGATATGAAATTTAAGTTACCCAGTAATGATATTTACACATACCCAAGCCAATACCCATAATGACAGTATACAGTTAAAAAGAGTTCTTGAACTTTTTTTAGTTGCCATCTTTGGATAAAAGCCTTGGTGGTTCTTCCTGTGAGGTTTATTATGCCTGTTTACCTCATCAGTCAAGCCTTGATCCAGGGGAGAGACCTTGGCATGAAGACCATTATGATGATGATTAAAAACAGAACAAGTTGGTATGTTGCCTGCGCATCTAATACTCATAACCATATAAAGACACAACAACAAACGACAGCCTGGAAATCATCCCTTCGTTACACTCAGCTGAGGAAAATAGCAATTATGGGATTTACAGCCCCAACCATCACTTACAATTAGATATTTTAATACCAGATGTTTATAGCACGGTCAGGATATTTCTCATATCCGAGGCAATGGAGCACAAAAAGCCGGAGATCTTGGGAGCAATTAAGCGTGGCAGAAACATGTTACTATATAAAACTCTAAAACATGAATACTGTAATATTAAAGCGAACAACTAATGCAGCAGCTCAAATATATACCAGAATAAATGGACCCCAAAATAACACACTTTGGATTCAAGGGTGGAAATAAGCAGGGGCCAATTAAGGTCTGAATTCTTCCTCCCCTTCTTCTCTCCCTCCCTATTTCTCTTTCCATAACTTCCCAACAAGTCCAACTACTCTAAAACAGTTTGCCTTATCTGAGAAGATTGTAAATGTGATGCCTTAAACCCTTTGTGCTTATCATCAAAGATGGGAATGACCTTCCAATTGCTTCTTCCACACACCTTTTCTTATCCACTTTCATTATGCACTTTTTCCTGTTCTCTTCACCACATATCCAATACATATACATACACATAAATACTCCCATCTAATCCCCCTTTAATCTCTTTACCCTCCCCATCACTTCTTATCCTCCTTAGCTATTAACTCTCCCTCTCTACTTTACAAAGTTTATTATCAGCTTATCTCCTACAGCCCTCTCCTCTTTAGCTCAGCTTCCTTTTCCTTCACTGCCTATTGTTCGTGTCTATTGTTCCTGTCGATTGTTCCTGTCCTCTGTTCCTGTCTATTGTTCCTGCCTAACTTCAAGTCTATACTCATTTGTTCAATGTCGCAATCAACCTGATCTGTATCGTCTGTGTACCCATGGAGGTTTACCTACATGGTGTACCTAACCAGTATTCTCCGTTTACACTTTTGTCTGCTTTGGTTAATTTCAGTATAAAATAAAACATTTTGTTCTCACTGCCCTCAAACCCCTTCCCCCACCCCCCCCCCATTCACTTCAAGTCATTCCCAAATATAGATGGTTCAATTTGAGGTCAAAGATTACATCAATGCAGAAAACAACTACTGTAAGGGCGACAGTAGGAATGTTGGTTGAAGTTTGAGCAAGGGTGACCATTTTGTTTTGATATCTAGCATATGTGAGGACAATCCTAATGGGAGTTTAGACGTTTTGTCTATCTATACACAGCCGTAGTCGATGTACGTTCGCAGACGAGGAGGAGGGGCCTCCCGTCTCTCAGGGATACAGTAGTGTCCTTCGAACCACATATTGCTGCAGTCTCGCAGGCATTTGCAGTAATTGCGAATCTACCGAAAGGAGTCTCAATCCTGATTTGCTCTCAGATGGCAGAAAGCTATGGACAGATCGGATATCCGATCCCCAAAGGATCAATGGACGGAGAGATTTGTTAAGTTTTACCTTTCATCCTTGAAGGAACGAAGCCTTAAAAATTTTGATCAACGATGAGAAAGATAAAATCAGGAAACCTGACCTGTTCACCGCAAGAAATTTGTAGCAATTACTGGCCTTCCAAGGTTTAACCATGAGATTACAAATACTTGTAATAGTTGAGATTAAATCCCATCCTCAATTTAGAGTTAATCTCCAGAGGATCAGTGCTAATCATGACTGTGTTTATGCGTTATAAAAGTAAAACAACTTGTCTCTCTTAACAGATTGGAAGACGCGATCGGTAACATGGAATAAATGAACAGTAAAATTGAATAAAACAAACAGCCAACCTCTCCTGAGTAACCTAGCCCATACAGATGTTTAAATCCCTTAATTGGTATTACAGAAACAGCACAAGATGTTGTATGAACTGATTCAAAATATATATTGTAAAATTTATATTAAAAGAATATAAAAGTTTTTAATATTTTGTTCATTTTAATTGCTTATGAAAATTATTTGTGATATCATACATGTAGACAACACATGCATCAAATTTTGTGCATCACCAGACTGATGTAATATTATATTAGTGTCACTATTTAATTTTGATAAAGTCACAGTTTTAACAAAGAGCAAAAGATGGTTGACTTTTTAATACCAAGGTTTGAAACTACTCATCTCATTGATCGATCTAATTTCTGCACGAATTACATACATGTACTAAACTAATTATACAAACATGGGTGACTTGTTGCAAAGGTCTCCTTGGTATTTATTTGTTGATCTATCGTATTTCAAGACCCCAAATATGAAAGGTATATTATTAATTTTTGCATTTCGACAAGTTGTGCAGTTAACACCACTAACCCTCATAAATTTCTTGTTCACCGAAGGCAATAACTTAACAATGAGACATGATCCCTAATATGATCACGGGCAGCAATGTTTGGTAACAAAATGGATCATTCCATAAATTAGAGCTTCACTTCATCACACCTCTAGCTTGTTTCTCCTACATATATATCATTGGTGGCAGACAATAACAGACTTCCTCAATCATAACTCACCTTGGCTCATATTGAGGAGACTTCAAGCATACATAAACACTAACCAACATCTTCTCCTGACTTAATATTTGATAGAAAAGTAAAATGATGAATAGTTGACATGAGAAAACTCTAAGAAAAAGTTTTTTGGAGTGAAAAATATTCAAATGCGTATAGTCACATCAGAATGGCTGCCGTTGTTTCTAATGTGTGATGCGATTAACCCATACGGAAAATAATAAAATGACATAGCATATGAGCCTGCTATGAATAGTCATCAGGCATTGTGTTTTTGAAATTTTATGAAACGTACAGCTCATTTGGAGAGGGCAAGTTAAAAGACGAATAAGGAAGATGACTTTGCCTTGGACAATGTCTGAAACTCCACTGTTTTGAGAGATGCATTAAACGTACAAGAATAAGTACAGTTCTTCTAAACATATTTTGGCTTAAAAGGTTGGCCTATTCAAATGCCTGTAGTGTCCCTTAATATAAATTTGAGGACATAATCTACTTTTTCATCCATTCATCAGTTTCATGCAAAACCTACATGTATATCCACAGCACAAAATTTGAATGTATATATCACAAAGTTGTAAGGGTCAGGGGACAGTGTGTGTATACTATTCTGTTGGTATATATTTACAAGGCTATGTTAAAGTGGTTCAGAGTTAAATACAACCCTCTGCAAAATGGGGCTTTAAAAGAGTGAAAACCATCACTTACCGCTGATGGACTGAGAATGCCTGACTGGTTACTCCCAGGCGGTTCGGCCCCCGACGGCTGCGTTGATATTAACTGTTCGCCCGCTGCTTGTGTGTATGTGACTGGTACTTCTTGAGGTGCGCTACCAAATACCGCCCCGGCTTCTGGACCCTGGGGCTGGGGTATTGTCCCTGCCATAGCAGCGTGGGTGTAGATGGTGGGTTGTCCCTGACTGATTGGCTGTTGTTGGTACGCCTCAAGGCTTGTTGGTGGAAGAAACTGTGCTTGGTAGGCAGCGGCAGCATGGGGGACTTGGGCCTGGCCGGCCATTGCAAGAGGATGCTGCAAAAAGAAGGAGAAGAGATACGACCATTTAAAGACAACGTTCCATTGGACTACTTAATGTCACATTTCTTTTGTTATCGTACCTGACAATTTCTGAAAAATTTCCGACTTCCGACTGGTATAGACTTTTGAGTATCGTGGAGAAGCATGTTCTATTGATCTAGCTACATGCACCACTAAACTATAATTATATTAATTATATTAAAATTTACAGAAACTGTGGTAGCAATGAGGCATTTACTGCAGTAGAGCAATATGGAACATTTTACTCCAGGTAGCAAAATTGTTATTCTGCCCATTTTCTCATGTTCCTACAAAACAGATTTCTCCAAAAATATGCAAAAGTCCACATTTGTCGTTTCAGGGAGTTCATTTATCTATCCATTCTCTCTACACATGAGAAAGATTGACAATCTGGCAATCAAAACCATACTGTACTCCCAAGAAAAGAGAAGACCGAAAGACCAAACACTATTTAACCAAGATACCGATATATAACATTTAAGGCAAAAATTGATGTATCGAAATAACACAGCAGCGTACCATTCCGCAAGTGTACTTAAAGGTGCCGGAGTGTATAAAGCTTGTTGTTTTCTCTCTTGCCTGTGCTGAAGCCAAGTCTAACACGAAACATTGAATGATTAACAAGTCTTAATCCCGGGCAGACTGCAGTACGTGCCTTAATAACCCACACATCATCACTCTTAACAACGAAACAAGAATATCTCGTGCATAATTCATTGTAATAGCTGCAGCCATGCAAAGCTCCCTCAATTACTTCTCGTGGGCATGGGAAAGCCGACTTAATTACAGAAGAGTTTTGTGGCCAAGGTTTTTCCTGCAATCAAAATTCAGGATGATTAGAAACAGGGTGATATATATGTAGTTTACTCCTGCTACGTTTCTTTCTTCTATTGGGGGGGGGGAGTGGTTTTGTGAGGCATGTATGTAGTCAGTCAACCTTAAAATATGTACAAAGGTAAGAGAATCATAGACCACATCAACCCATTAAAATATAAACTTCTGAGCTTGAGGCAGTTAACGTAATGTTATATTCTAAATGTCTCTTTGTTTCCTTCTTCTATGTTGCTTCCCTTCTTCATGCAACGATACTCTCTCCTAACTCAGAAGAAGCATACAATGAAAAATAAAATAGAGAAAAGATATATATGCAAGAAAAAAGATATGAAAATTACCATGCCATCTGGGAGATGGAAGATAGGAGCCCCGAGCATGATGACAGAATATAAGACTTGTTTGTTAGTGATCAGAAGAATATACTAATGAAGACTGCCTTTACAGCGGTACACTCAGCACTGTGTGCGACTAACTAATGCCCTGTTTCAGCATAAGAAGAACTGCTATAATCAACACTCCCAAAAGATACCCTTTAAATTTATTAACTTGTAGCATTGGAAATTGAAAAGCTCACCAATAGCAGCAGAGATGGGGGACATTTTCTGTACGAGAAAATACCTGCAACTTTGTACAAAAATCTACTGTGTGAAGTCAGTAGCAACAGCTGTGTGCTCTTTTGATCAGAAAAGATAGGCAAGGGTGCACAGTAGCAAATAGGTGAAGGCATATATACAGCATAGATATACTGTTGCTAGGTAGATTACCAGCTGTTAGAATTTGTTGCGGAATTTTAGCGCTATAACGTCATTATGACCTTTACATATATATACCGTACAAAGTGAATAGGTTGTGTGTAGTCTCTCAAGTGTCCCAAACATTTGATGCTATGGATGAGTAAGAGTTCATTGTGACACTATTTAGAATTTTGTAAATTTAACCAGGTTTGACCAAAATTGACCACTGTTCTATTGGCAGTGTATAATGCCTTATATATTAAAGCTATAGGAATATACTGTATCATCATTCCAACTAGGAATATGAATGCTGCAATCGAATGATTGATGTTGAAAGTGCTTAAGAATTTAAGATAAATTCTATTTTTATAATCTGTTCTTTAAATATAGCAATTTCACTCTAATAAGCATAATCTTTATGAATCTTTGGTAAATTATTCAAACTAAACCTTGGTTTACAATCAGTCTAATTTATGCCATCATAACCATGTTGACATCAAATTCTTAAGTTACTCTGAAGTCTGATCTCATATTAGCCTACTATATATTGCTATATAGTTAATACAGCATATAGTAAGTCACAGTGATGTAACAATTAATAATTAATAAAAATACATAAATCATACACCATTGCTAATCTACTTTATAACGTTAACTTTTATACATGCTGCATGAGATCCTTAAAACGAAAACAACCAAAACACAGCTGTGATTTAATAAAAGAACAAAAATAACCTTTGCCCTATAAATTCATATTTACTCTGCCACCCTTCAGCTTTAAGTTTTTATTATCTATAAACAGAGGCAGGTGCATAATTATGAAAAGTCTCTGCTTGTCTCTTGTTAGTTTAGAAACTGTATCTACATCAAGCATGGATGGTAAGTTTATCTGTCACAAACTTATAAATAATAATGTGCCCTGCCAGAGCCTGCTATGCATAAAATTTGAAATATGTTTGATTGTAATTCATCCACAGACATTCTAGCCTCTGCTGGCTATAGCTCTGCATCATAATGAGAGAGAATTGGACATGTGTGTGCACTGTGTCCTAAGCTGACTCTCTCAGGCAGAATACATACCAGGGATGAGTTGTGCAAATGCTGGAGGAGACAAATATCTTGTATATAAATGTCAAAACCACTAGCCTAGCTATGAGATGGTTCAGCAGTGAAAGTGCTTTATATATATACGGTATTAAACAGCACTGTGTCAGTCCTGATCTTTAAATAGTCTCACTATTTAAGATTTTGCTGTTTTTTCGATGACGGTATTGAAGAGATGATCCCCAGTTGCTGAGAGATAGGAATTGAGAGCAAATTTTCCTTAATAGCAAATGTTTGCATATTCACTTGCCCGAGTTGTATTTTTTATACAGAGAAACTGTATCCCTGAGTAGTTAATACAGTTCACAGTAAAAAAAAATGGAGTGGAAGGTTAAACAATTTCATGATGGAATGACTGTACTCGTTAACATGATTAAACAATAAGGAAGAATTAACTTCAATTGTACGTTAATAAAGGCTACTGGCTTATGAAAAGAAAGCCTGCCAATATATGCTAATATTAAGGAAATGATACTAATAAAGATCACTACAATTTTACAGTCTTGTGAAGAGAAGTTCCAAATAATTAACCAATCAAATGGAAAGATTCTTGTAATTTACATAAATTTTCCAAAGAATCCCCAATTTAAATGTATTGTTATTCAATCAAGAAATAAGAGCAGTTAAAAATATTTTTTTGCTGAGATAGGGTTTATGTAATACAAAACTCACAAAAAGCGAAATTAACAATTAGCTTGATTATTCATGTTTGTATTTAAAATCATGAATATAAAATGTTTAAAATTGCTGAGTTTGCTGCTTACATGTGATTATAATGTGCCATTAAGAAGTGTTTGCATGGAAGATGAAATTAAGTTGCAATCGAATGGAATCATTTCTAATTATTATTCATACTTCCCTCTTAATATTTATTGTGTGATACAAATATCCTATAGTAAGACGTTTTACAATTTCATTAATTGTTACATGTTTACTTGAGCAATATATTAGGTTTTAATCATTTTTAGGTTTTTTTAGGTTTTTAGGTAATTTTTAGGTTTTTAAGGGTTTTTTTTTTTTAGGTTTTTAGGTAATTTTTAGGTAATCATATTAGGTTTTAATAATTTTAAAAATCATGCAAAAAACATGTTTATGAAAGCTTTTCAGAAAATGAACATCAGTATTCTGGAAACTAATATCAGTTTAATAGCCACATTTGTCCAAAAACAACTTGATACTTTCTTTCATAGAGTAAAACACACAGATCTTTAAAAACAAAATATTGCTTCTAGCTGTGACATTTCCTGTCAGTAATTGGTATAAATGGAATACAAAGCCATCTGTTTTTACTCTGAATGTGCATTGGTAGTGCGAATAATTGTGGCGATATATTTATTGAAAGGAACAACATTTTGTGCTATATATGCTGCTGCGTGTAAGATACTGCAAGCATTGCAATATGGTTTTCTTGGTGTCTTCACTGTTAGAGAATGTTGAGAAAAATCATCGTGAGCCTTTTGTGATTTCATAAACTCTATTCCTTCCAGATATAAACAGCCGTCATTAGGGTTTAGGATATGGTAGGTTAACCTGCTCGTGGAGGAAGGAGTCAAGAGGAGGAAGGGGGAGGGGACCCCTTTACTGAGAGACATACAAGATACATACCTACAAACCTCTATCTTTACATCTCTCATATTCCAAAGTTCTAATCTCTTCCCGAATAACAATAAAATCACGTTTTCATTATTTTGTAGGCACACAGCATTCTTCATAGAGTAATATTCTACCATCATAATTAACTTCAAAGGCCTTTGCCTATCTTGTACATTCTTCAGATACAAAAAGAAAACACATAACCTTGAGAGGTGACAGTCTTAATTAGTCATGATTGAATAATGTAGATTTAGGTAACTATGTTTATATAGTTCAAGAGATGCTTAATCATCATCCCTCAACAGTTCTCAGTATAGTTGTATGCCTCCAAAGAGTGGTTTATTTCTTCACACATCACTCTGACATGTATGCAAATTAAATTCATACTGAAACAAATTTGAATATAATATTCTACACACAGTAGAGAGAGAGAGTGCATATATGCTATGAGGTGAAAGGTTAAAGCCAAGAATGAAAAATAAACATACTATTCTTCCAATCTGCTGAAAACTAGCAAAAATGCTACACAATTAATGGAAACGACTAAGCACACATGTTTAACAAAACAAAACAAAACATGCAAGCAGCACAGACTAATCTCAGTAAAAGTTTCATTCAACATAGAAACAAGTCTCAATCTTGAAGTCTAAAGGGCAAGGATTAAATAAGTTATCATAGTTTCTTGAATAATACATGGAATTTGGATATTCCTTGCTATCGTGTGAGACATAATTTACAGCGCGGGCGTGTGCACTAGAAGGTTGAGTGTTATTTTGCTACAATGAATGATGGAGGGCTCAAATAAGTTATAAATTGTTAAATTGTGACAAACAGAACATTTCACGTTGTGCCAGATCTCAAAATGATAGTCGTATGACTCAAATGAAGATAAAATGGAATCATTAATATTGCATACATTCAAATAACATTAGGCAAGCGAATGAATGCAGTTGTATGTAGTAGTCTCTCTATATATATTAACTAAGTTAAAGAGATAAAAACTGTTAGCATTAACAGCTTATGTACTGCAAAAGGCCTGTGTAGGTAAATATGCGAAAGTAAGACAGTCTGATGTTTGATTCCAGCAGGATCTTCTTTCAGAGGTTAACACATAACTGACGTTACATCTGGACTGTAAATGTATCCTACTTAAACGACTGAATCGAATCACAATCCTTGCATAGCTGACTTACAGTAGTATAATGAAGTCATTGAGGGTTTATGTTAGCTTTTGTTTGCACTGAGCACTGTGTCAATTCCTAAGCTTATAATATATGTGAATAAAGTTTACGACACGATAACAACATTGGTTGCAAGCATCTTCGACAAAGTTATCTCAACATTGAAATGAAAAGATCAGAAGAAATATAAATAAACAACTAAGGTAATAACGACAGGATGCAAGCGTGGTCAATGAGGTAGAAATATAACAAATGTCCGCTGGCAAAGAACAGAAGAACTTTCCATGACTTTTTTTCTACTATCGGTATTTCTGTCCTACGTCGATTATAAAACGTCTCTGTGAGAAGAGACAATGCATACAGTACCTGTTGGACGAACATATGAGGATTAACGTGAAAGAAATGTTGCTGAGGGTGGTACTGCATTATAGAGGTGGTCGCTGGACTTGTACAATTGGTAAGTAGTCGCTTCTTTCTAGTTATTACGGCAAGGCTTTAATGGACTGAGGGAGTTTATCACACGTACAGTATAGCAATAAGGAGCTTCTACACATTGAGTTCAAATATGATCAAAGATCTTTATTACTTTGTTGGGTAGTGAGACACAAAGCTGGTACCAGCTAATGTAACTTGGAATAAACCATAAACAGATCCTTGCTGCCAATATCATCCAGGCTGTGACTTGACTATCATCTCACCCATCTGGAAAGTTACCATGATGCATGTCTTGATCAGAATATAGACTATATATGAAACATGAGGGTACATCAAAGTGTGATACATATATGTATACATACTAGAATGAACCAATGTATGTTAATATATTGTACGAGCATTTATCTATGCATATGTTAGGTGAATTGTCAGGAACAGATGCACTGTCATATGTACAACATCTCCATAGTACTTTGAACCACAAGAATTTTCTAGAATCTTAAGGCTTGGTACATGCATGAGGGGGTGGGGTGGGAGGGGGGAGCATTACAAAACAAACTCTCCAACTCCCTGTAGAACATGTTACAGTACAACAGACTCTGAATTAGAGAGTCCTGCAGGGCTGGTATATGAGGAAAGTGTACACAGTAGATTGGTAGATAAGGAGAGAGAGGAGTGAAGCAAATTCTATGTTTTCTAGAAAAGCATTGTTAGCCTACATTATGCTTATATGCATGTGACCATCCAGGTAATTTAACATCTTACCATCTAGTAATTATAATAATCTGTTTGCTAATTATGCATCTATCCTTTCATTTTGAAGTATGATTGACTGAAGTATGACGTTCTATTGTTCACATGTATTACTGTGACAAGTAACAGTCAAGTAACAGTCACACATTTCAAAAATTTCTGACAGTTTGGTAACCATGCCAACACAAAACAACAGCAGAGTATTCTCCTCGTTGGTTCCTATACTGAACGAATAGTATAAACAGTAAACATGTCCATATTATATGTAAACATGCTGGCATGATTAACTTAAACTTGCTTCATCGGTTAAAATAATCTACATATTTACGGCGACATATGTATACAGTTGTGTATCGTTGTGATACCGATAATCATAATCGGCTCAGCTCAATATGTACTGTTCGATCATTGACATCAGTCAAGGAAAAAATATTTTATGAGCTTGTGTATATGATTAGTAGGCATATATACCCCAAATATTGCATAATATATGTAGATTATAGCCATTATGACCATTTATCCAGGCTGGTTGTCACAACGGCGTTATTGCGAGTTAATCTTGATAAAATGTCTGATATTATTCCGTACAAAAGATTCCAAAACAATGCAGTGTTATTTCCAATAAAAATCAAAACTT
The DNA here is from genome assembly GCF_037975245.1 of Apostichopus japonicus. Classification (NCBI taxonomy): domain Eukaryota; kingdom Metazoa; phylum Echinodermata; class Holothuroidea; order Aspidochirotida; family Stichopodidae; genus Apostichopus; species Apostichopus japonicus. Next base: position 11,724,788 of record NC_092579.1, read on the forward strand.
TTGTAGCATAGATACTTTTTGAATATCAATATTGAATTACTATGCATTTAAATGTCAGTATTAATCATATGGAAAAGTAGATTGGAATTCTCCCCCCACCCCCCTCCCCCCACATTTTAACTTTGTTTTCTAAAATGAAAATTGACTAGTCATGCTTAAAGCTAATGACCTACTGCACATTGTCATGGGCTATTGTAGTATGAGATTTAGCATTTAATTTATACAATATCTATCAATTTTCAGGCAATTTAGTATTAAAGCAGTCTTGAATATGCAGTTTACTCACCATCAAATGACTCGATGTCAATAGGTTCTTTCTCAACATGAATAACTTGTTGATAGTTTAGGAGGCAAAGAGCCTTTCAGTACCTACTTAATAACGATAACTTCCTAGATGTGTGTTCGTCCTGAGACCCCTGTGACACCATTCCTTGGACTGCTGCTTGTTAATAACAGAGTTTCCAACGATTTCAATAGTAAAGTACGTACCAGCTGTCTCTTTACTCAAACAACTGAGAACTGTTAATCCTCAAAAGCTGGTTTAATCCTTTGTGTATGTACATTTGAAAATCTTAATCAAAACAAGACAGCCATCAGGAGAGATAACCATGCTTCTCTTAAATCATCTGTTTAATACTGCCAACAGAGGACGATGAAAGTCATTAATGCGACGACGATATCGTTGAAATGGATAGTATGTACCCGCCGGATGTTCGTAGGATATCTCGAGGATCTACGCATTCAAAGAATTTGAATCCGAAAGATAACGCAGAGATCAACAAAAAGAGAACGTGCCAACCAACCTTAATACAAAGAAACAAATCAAAAATTACAAAATTGGCATTTTCTCTGGCATGTCAAATTCCTCTATCAGATGTAACGGAATAGGTCATCGATAGTTAAAATGAATGTCAATGCAGAAATCCAAGAGGCTCGAGGCGAGGCGTACGTAGTAAAGTGAAACTACCGAAAAACATTATTGCCCAGATTAAAATGGGGCCCTCAGATGACACACAACGAGAGAGCTAAAAAATTATTGCAAGTACAACAAAAAAGAAAGAAAAACCGGAAAAAAAGAGGAGATATTCCCAACGAGTTAGACAAAGCGATCAGATGTTACGTTGTGCTAATTATCTCTGCAAATGACTTTCACAACTATAAGGCTACTGGCTGCACAGAGCTCGTTTGTCATTGCAATACCCTTAGGAGGGGCACAGATTAAACCATCAATTTGAAGGATCAATTTCTTCCCTCTCTTTTTTTAATTCTTCCTCCAGCTCTGATGGCCGTAATTTAGAAATATATTACCAAGTCTGTGATTGATACGTTTTTGCATAACTTAACTTGGCTGGAAAGAAAACAAATCCACTGGCCACAGGAATCGATGAGTCAGACATTTTGCAAACTCTTGAAAGGCACAAATGTTGTTTTTTCTCTGCCTCTCACAAATATTTTTCCTTACATGAGATGCAAGAAAATTTCAACAATTTTGAAAATGCATCCCCCCCCCCCTCACAGGAAAGATAATAACAGGCCTTCACCTTTTATGAGCCATTTTAGATTTAATGGGCTGCACACACTCTTCCCTACCTTTTACGTGGCCCAGTTTTAAAAGTCAGGGAAGGCTGTGACCGAAAGGAACTTGACATTCCAAGGAACCCCAAAAGATAAACTGACAGATTATCAATAAAGCTGTCACCAGGAACGCAAGGCAAAGATTGAGTACACCAAACTCAGAGAATATAAAATGCATGCAGTTGAAGATATATATCTCTGAGGAAACAAACAAGGACATTTATCCTTCCTCTAAATGGCCATAGTTTTTACTTCAGCCATAGTTTACTTCAGAGAGGTGAAAAAAACAGAATGCGAAACTGTTTAATTATACAGCTGCAATGGCTTTTTAATTACATTAAAGGGAAAGTATAATCCCTTTTAAGCTTCTTATTATTTGTTATAATCTGTTTTTCTGCAATTATATGAATAATCACTTAGAATGAGTTCAGAATATGAAAGCATTGTCAGCCTTATAATTTTGGAATATTATCATATTCTAATATGCTTGTAACTTCTCTTTGCGACTAGACTATGAAGTGTGTTTGAAAACTGTATTGTGCATTTTGCCATTTTCTATATTGCTTTTATACTTTGCTATTAACTGTAATGTTTTCATTTACAGTAACATACTGCAATGTAACCACTTATATATATATTTTACACAAGAAGAATGCCAATTTAAAACTGCAATGTTTCTTCTGAATGGTTTAGTATGCTTTTGTTCGGCATAGTATACTTATACAGTTACTTCATATAGAGCTGTTGAAATGTATTAGAACACTGCTATTACGTTTGTCATGAATCATGTAACATGTTTTAGAGTTTGCAATCACTAGCAATATTTGTTTTATAAATATACTGTCTACTTTGTACACAGCATTTATGATTATTTTAACATATGGAAACATATGATAACATATCCTATGCTACACCATATGCTACAGTAATTGGAGCATACTGACGAGGTACTGTAGGTCCTTGAATACATTGATTTTTCTTCCACATTTTAGAAGGATAATATGCTATTTGAAGCAGAGAACTAACATGAAAGGTAATCAGTATTATGACATATATATGCTATGCTTCACCATATGCTACTTGGAGAACACTAACAAGGTACTGTATGTCCTTTTAATTTAAATTAAAATATCTCAGTGAGGATAAAATACTTCAAGGGTGGCAGTACAAAAAAGAAGAAAAAAACACTTGCCCTTTAATAACGCTTCAAACTGGGTATGAGTGACCATTGATTTGAATTTCTCACAAATTTAGGAGCAATAATGATCAAGACCTTTAATTGGCTACAAATAGCAAAATCTCTCAGACTGAAAACAAAACTGGAAAATGACCATTTTTTAAAATTAAATTAATAAATATTTGCAGGACTTACTACATGTAAAAGATGAACAACAAGCTTAAAACAATCCAAAATATCAATTTTTTTGGTAAAAAACAAATCATTTCTAATGGTTCTTACCACTGACATGGTTAGCTCAAATAACGGCATTACATCTACACTCAAATACCACAATTATCCATCAATTATCCTTGGTATTGTTTTGGTCATTTATCCTCTCTACAGGTTATTTTTCTCCACTTCACATGTAACGTTAGACTGTCCTAGCTACTGTATAATAGCAACTCAATAGTATACATATAACTAGGCAGATCAATGCAGTACCAATTTATTTCTCCAGTACAGGGTGACAGCCTAATGGTGAAAATTAGAGACGAAATGTTTAACAGGAGTTGTCAGCATATGGTTAATATAAGCAGCATGCATACTGTATGTGATCTTTTAAGTGACATTATCATATCTGAAGTTTGCACTTATGTGTACTGACAGTATTCAGTAAGATTAATATTAAAAGAGAGTAAGAAAGACTTGTTTGCATCTATTCAAATACTTGAACATATTATTTAGTTATTATATCTGCTGAACTTTTTCAGTGATGTCATTTACAAAAATATATAAATGACTAAACAGGGCCATGTGATGATATGTCTGCCAGACTATTGCAAATATAAGTAACCATGTATAAACATGAGTTCATAATCACAAATTATGTCATAAATCACTAAAATTAGTATTATTTTCTAAACATCCAGACAAAAATTTAGACTTGAAAAAAAAACATTTAGAAAACAAGAATGGATTATTACAAAGTAGCAAAGTAGAAGGGAAAGAAAGGTTAAAGCCCCATCTTATCTTATGATAATTGGCTGAACAAGTGAACCATATGGACAAAGAAAAACAATGATGTCACTAAAGCCTTATGAATATTCAACAGGATACATCAGATGACACATACAGTATGACAGCTTGTGTGGCTTTGTCACCTGTATAGTGGCTAGTACAATCACTGTGGGAACAAATAATGAGCATTTTCCATGTGCGTACTACTGTAATATTCTTTCAAATGTCATTGCTCAACTTTGTTTATCTTGTTGAAGGAACTAAATATCGCTATATAAGGATAACTTTTCCGTTATTTATCAAATTAGGAAATCTTACATACTTCCAGCGACCATGAAACCCCTCGAAACATCTGGGATTCTCATTAACAAGCAGAGCGAAGACTTTTCAAATGATTAAGGTAAACAAGAAACAAGGTTATCATTCTCTAAAACTAAAACTCAACAAGACTTGACATGATTTTTTACAATCTGGCAAAATTGAATTTATTTCTCCTTAATACTTTTTGACATTCATTCTACTTGATAAAGTTTCTAAATGTTTAAATCAGCTTTTCCCTTTAACTTAAAAATTTGATATCGACAGATAAAAACATAGACAATATATACTACCTGAAATACTGCGGACAAAATCGAACGTTTAGAAAATGCTGCCACCAACTCTGAGAGGTAGATTGAGTTGCGCTTTACCTGGAAATACAATCTTTTCCTTTATATCCTATCTGTGACGGTGGTATACTCTTTTACCTCAGTCATACATACGCACTGATCCTTCTACCCGCTATGTCAGCTAAACGTAGGATAAAAACTACGACGCAAAGCCCAAAGCTATGACAGTGAGAAAAGAAGAACTCAGCAAATTAAAGATTTAAGACTTTTAAAAACGCTGGAATAATGCACGCAGCCCGAGTCATGATAGAGGCGAACGATTGTATTTACAGCAGCGTACGCAAGTGAAAGAAACTAATTACCTTCAGCAACAACATCCTTGGGTGCTTGATGACTGTCTTCGTCGGCTCGCGATTAGCATACCAGATGGGGGAGCAGATACGGATGGTTGCACCCACCATAGGTGATAAATTATATACCGAGGAAACACTCCTCCTTTAACTATATTACTGGAGTTTTATTTCTTGCTTCATTTCAGAACGGTGTTCCCATACTTGACGATGCATGACAAAAAGGCTATATGCAGTCAGTTACGAACAAAAATCCAGAAGGAGAGAAATTCGGCCGTCGAACGCATCGACATTGGCGGGGGTTAGACTTCCGATATCTCGGACAGCTTTGATAATTGATCGACACTTTCGGTAATGAAGACACAAGAGTTAGTCTTAGAATCGCAATGTCAGCTGGAAACAGGCCAGCTAATTATGGCATTAACTTGTACAAGGGCATATTCGAAAATCTCTTTATAACAAATGTGACAAGTTTATTTTATACAAGATCGTGAAAAGCGGATCAAAAACGGAATAAGTCACTTAAAATATAGGACCTTGCAAGATTGTCAGAAGAGGTTTGGGATGTGAGGTCTTTCCTCATTTTTTTCATGGTATTTAAACTGAATTAAGGGATAAAAACATCTATGATTGTATATATTTACATGTAATGCTACCTCATGTTGAGTCAGTCTCTCAATGCTCTCGGCAAGTATGAGTGTATGACTTAGTCTCTGACATGGGCAAAACTTGACAAACATTGTTGTTTTCACATATATGCTGACAGACAATTATTTTAATGGATGGGCCTATCTTGATAAAGGCAGGGAAAATGCAACTATGCAATTTATTTTACTTTCATAAAGTAATATTATACAGCTTTTGATTCTAAAATCCCAAAAGAATACCCATTTCAGATCCAAACTAACCACATTTGTTTTAAATATGTTTTGTAAAGATCTTTTTTTTCTGCATGTGATAAACATATATAGTTAACTACTCCAAATTTGAGTATTTTACAGATCACTTTTTCTTTCAAATGACTTACATTTGATAACATATGCTAAAAAAAAAGGCAAGTAGTACTACATTAGCTATAGTTTAAAATCTCATGGAAATGATAGCAACATGTTTCATCTACACCCCATAAGCCAAACAAAACTCCCATGAGGAGAGGGGCTCTTCCCCTCCCCTGAGGAGAGGGATCTTCCCTCCTCTGAGGAGAGGGTATCTTCCCTCCCCTGAGGAGAGGGTATCTTCCCTCCCCTGAGGAGAGGGTATCTTCCCTCCCCTGAGGAGAGGGTATCTTCCCTCCCCTGAGGAGAGGGTATCTTCCCTCCCCTGAGGAGAGGGTATCTTCCCTCCCCTGAGGAGAGGGGATCTTCCCTCCTCTGAGGAGAGGGGATCTTCCCGCCTCTGAGGAGAGGGTATCTTCCCTAAGGAACGTTCTGCTAGATAACAAGACAGACATCAGGCACCTCTAGCTGTGGGCCTGTTCCATAATTCTATTTTTTCTTTTTATATAGCAATTTCCTATCTTATTTTTTTTTATACCACTTCCATTTCACCAAATAACTAGAGAGAATGGAGAGGCAACATAATTTCTTTGTTTAATGAAAAAAAAACTCAAACATGTAGGGCAACCCATGTATGCCATTGCCATCCTACTTTTCAAAACCAACTCACAACATTAACTTACTTACAACATTACACACATAACTCTGCAAATTTAAATATTTAGACTAAATGACAAAAATTTCCAACAGCTGAAAGAAACCCCACCAGAAGTTTTTCTAAACACTAATTAATCAAAATCAATGGAATACGACAGAATACAGGTTTAATAAAATTGTTTACAGAAATTGCACTACAGTACTATCATGGGTAGATACAAACTATAATGTTTTTCTCCAAGGAGAAATAAACCTGACTTTCATCCAACATTTATTAACGTAAACACAAAATGCGAGGTGCACGTTTTACAAGGATGTCTGATAAAATGCAGAATTTTGCAACGATATGAACCAAACCTACTATTCGTTTGCAAAACCATGTCTTACACTATTACAGAATAATTTAGTGGCAATTAAGAGCCATACACACACTATCTGAATTCAACTGTATTTAACTCAACAAAGAAATTTCAAATTTCATAGGTTTATGGTAGGTTCTATAATCTTTACACTTAATTATTGATAAAATCTAATAATAATCAAGATATTAATGTATCTGCTTCTTCTTATACTTCCTATTTTTCATGTTTTAACTTTATTTTTCAACAAATTTCTCCTTTCTGGTTTTATATAATTCTCTAAACTATAAAATATACGGGCACATCTTGGTTTGTGAAGTTCCACAAAATCAGCCTTTTCTAACAACAAGTTCATCATTCTACTTTGCAAAACAATAGACCCTCTTAGGCTTTAAATATGATGCTCTTACACTTCCGTCTGAGTAACCACTAATCTGTTCTTAACTATAGTGCCAGCCATTAATTAGGAGATCGGTTAGTAAACTTCCTCACAAATAATGCTTGGATATAACACCATGAAGATAATTCCACCTATAAACAGAAACCACAGACAAAGTAGTAGATAGGAGCAACTTCCTGTCAAATCATAAACAATTGACAACATCCTGTAGTTGAACTGCTGGCCTAGCTCTGAACTTATACACAGAGTCAGTATAAAGTTTATATCTAGGCTACAATATATACACCACAGACATAACCATGAAAGTATGAACCTGTTCCAACATAAACATGAAAAGAATATACGGTAAGCTTGTTAATATTAAACCATTGTCTATCGTAATTCTTCAATGATTAAGTTTGTCTTCAAAGTAATTTAGTAACCAAACAGCATTGTGGCTTCTACCAACTGACACTGCTGTATGTGATGTGTGTATGTATACTTAATATTACATCAACTTAGTCTTTGCCACAGAAGCATAGAAAAATTTCATTCCTGTGAGAGGAATAGAATCGACAAAATAAAACCCTCAATAGAACATTTTTAATTAACAGGGCGATAAACCATGAAAGATTATCCCAATAGTATTATAACAATGTCCGAGGGGCCCAGGAAAGGTACTGTCCCTTTTACTTTTCTGTTCGTTTAGCTATAGTGTGTAGAAGACAAAAGACCAAATCTTCATCTAATACCTCCTTTAAAAGAGGGACAAAGAAAACAAGAATATGAGTGTGATAGTATCACATCTATGAATTATTATCCTGCAACAGCTACCTCATTGCAATAAAACAGAATAAAAACTGAAGTAGAGATATAAAGCCCAGATATGTGACCTACTGTAATAGTTGTCATATCTGTACTATCGATTACTTTAAGACAGGAATCTGTTTTGGGTACAGGATGTTGTGATTCATACAATGCATGGCTACTTCCTGTGGAAGTTGGTTGGCAGTACACACTGAAATTGGTTGCGATAAACTAAAATGTAAACATCAAGCTTATAAAAGATGGCAGGCTCGAGTTGACGAGAAATAGAGAACACCGAAGAGAGACTAATAAAACCAAAATGTAATAGCAACATGTCCAAAGGAAGAGAAAGTGGACCGAGTGTGAGGAGTGGGACATTGTGGGAGAAGTGGGACAGTGTGGGAGAAGTGGGGATTGGAGGGGGATTGGAGATGGAAGGGAAAGGGAAGGAGAGAGAGGGCATTACAGTGTTGGAATCGAATGTTACTCATTTTGTAGGCCATTTCAATATTGAGGTTCATATATATGTTGTACAGAAGCACCAGTGTCTCATTACAAATTCAGTTCATGGCTGTGAGCATACATGAGATCATGATACAGTTACATCCCACTTAATAAACCTCAGTTCTCAAAAGGCCAGACAAATAGACCACAGGATTTCCTTATACAACTCATCAATAAGCTAGTACTGTTAAAACATAAAAGGCAAACTCAAATTCTTAAAGTGTCAACTACAAATTCTTGACTACACTATACTACATATAGAAACTAAATGAGCCAGCTATAATGGTTCAATGACTTTCCATAGCTATAACTGTTGTACTGTCTTTGCACTAAGTATCAGTAAACTGCCAGGTAAGGAGTAAACCCAGCAGGTTACTGCTTCACCAGTCACATTTGACTGTTACAGGGGACAGGCCTGATAGTCTAGGAGGAAGATCAAGCTTGAAACTCTGTCTCACGTTTACGGAGGGATGATGAATAAGGTGGTTCATTTAGCTTGCCATTTAGATGATCAGTTATATCAGAGGGACAAGGTAAACTGATTAAACAGGTGACAAACTTATAGCAGATATCATGGGATATCATTATAAGTTTAAAAAACCCACACTAAGATACACCTTGCTAAATGCACATGTACAATGATGAAATAATCATACAGGAAAATTAATTAAATTATTTTGTAGTTCAATGACAATTTCCACTAATGAGACAAAATGAAACAAATCCCCAACCATCCCAATTCTCCATTTCACCCCCCCCCATCCCTCCCCTCTTCATCACATGATATATATACTCTTTAAGTACGTTACCTGTTCGCAGCATATATCTCCATTCTTTAAGTCCTCATAAGGCTCCACACATGAAACTGGGTAAAAGGTTGTGACAGGGTACTGCAAATACGGGGTCAACATACTGCTTTTTGTAATTAATGTCTCTAACGAGCAAGAAATTTTCCAAATTATAAGTTCGGAGCAATTACAGTTGAAATGAATCTTTTGATCTTTCTATAATGAAAACACATGTCACTTTACGAAAGGGATGATATTTTCTTTATCTTGTCATTTTCGAAAGCAAACACAGAATGCAGTCTGTTGATCTTAAAACATGTTTCCTGGTATTTCTTGACAGGAAGATCTGGCCTTGATTTCATTGACCATTGACCAACTGATATTAGTTACAGTTTCAGTATTTAAATCACACAAGTGGCCAAAAAAAATACATACACCACACTTTCTGTTCTGCGAAGATTTTTCCAATTGATTTACAGCTTCAACTACCAAGTGGGTGGATCCCAACAAAGTCTAAAAAATATTGAAGATGCTCATTTGGGGAACAACAGACACTATCAACGACGCTGCCGAAATGATCACCAGTTGATTAAGAATTGTCCAATCTGCTATCTAGTGTTTGTCTGGGTTCCTTTAACATAAACTAAATCATTAAATCTGGCATCTCGTCCCACATATAGACGAAATAGTAAACACATCTGTTTTTCCCCTACAGATTGGTTTATCTAGCTTTATCAACTCCTCTAACAATCCACCTTTACAGCCAGCTGTCTTCCTCTTACTGAATAACTCGCTACGTTTACTACAGGAATGATTCCAGACCGAAGTTACGACTTATTAATCTCCTCCTCTTAAAACAACTCCGAAATCATTTGAAGCACATGCCACGGGAGTGGTTCCCCGTTGACGGACTCGTATCGAGATGGGAGGTCTTACTGTAAACATCAGGTAAACAGCCGGAATCAGAAACCTCTTTAGAAGAATCGAATTGACAAATGACACGAACCAGAATGAAGACTTTTCTCCCCACTAATGGATTACTCCCGACAAAAACCAACTTATTTTCTCCTAAAATAACCGAGGAGGATGGTCTCATGAGACTCGGGGAGACTATATAGATCGACAGAGTTTGCGGCCGTTTCCTGCCTGCGATATTCGCGACTAGATGACCCTCGATGGATGTAACTTATCGAGCGAGATGAATATATAATGAGGGGCTGATCCTCCTTAGATGTGGTCAACAAATCTCTCCTTCACCTCTCATGTTATCTAATTACTGATGATGAAGATGTTGGCGCAACAAACGGGTAAAGCAGCATCATTCCTGTAACTATGCTGTCAACCAAAGATATCACAAGACTGTCAAATATTCCCCAGAGGTGTAAACTTCTACTCGGTTCTGCACGATGACGGATAAAAAAGCACGGAAACTTTACGACAACGTTTTTCCTCTCTTGAGTTGATTTGTGGATTTGAATGTTTGCATCAATACACCGTGGAAATGGATGTCCAGCTGCTGTTTTATTTTCCTCTGTTTTTGCTCCCTTAATTCTTTTCTTTCCAGATCGATGGAATGTCAAATTAAACTATTTTAGATTCCATAAAAAGGAGATTATCAACGATTTTATTTATAAATTTAATTTTATCCTTTCCCCATACAGCAGACAGACACACTTTTGTGACTATACTGGACAAAAGCTGTAAGAAATCTTTAATAACAACTTGTTCACATGTTTCTCCAGCATTGAACACAGATGTTTTCCATTGGTACTGCAGATGTATATATATACTTTGCTCTAGCCTTGCTTGTGACCAATAAACTCCCTATCTGATACCTACTTCCTGCTTATTACTTCAAGACTTGTGTATTGGTTTTTTTTTTTTCCAGTTTCCTTTCTCTTCTTCTCGCCTATGAAATCACAGCTTCCTGGTCTTGAGCCTGTCTGTTTACATGGTCCAGTAATTTTCCTACCCGGGTGATCTTTTTACTAGCTAACGCCTGAGTCCAGTAATCCCTTCCCTCTACAAGTGTGTTAGGAGGCCATCTAAATCCCTCTTCAAATATTTGCTTGGGTATTGTTCCTTATCACTGTGGCGGTTTTATGATCATTTAATGGACGTTTGATTTGGTTTGACTTAATAGAAGCAATTAGCGAGTAAATTTTAACCGATGAGAGTAAAGACAATTGTTAGCTACCAACTAGATGTAGTTTGTAGATTGTACTGACAGGTTTCAATATCTAATAACTGCTGTAGCTTTGATTAGGGACAGCCAACGTTATAAAGGCTCGTTGGGGAAAGTAAGGCCTGAGAATCATTGACATGTTACCTGATGCTGAGTCACACTGTTCATTGACTATATAAAGACTATTTCAAGTGAAGCTAAGTCATTGTTGTATCATTGTATATGAAAGTCTTTTGAGATGACTACACTGATTCACAGAGTTACAGTATCCTCAAATTCAATGGAGTTTGTTATTACAAATAAATTAAAATTGAACATGGGCTACCAAAAGCAAATTGTCACTAATTCATCATTATTTTACTATAAAGTAATGGCAAAGTATTAATGAACAATTCATTGTCAAAACTTTGGCATGAAGATCAAGTTATTTTATATACAATAAATAACTATTTGCATAAAGCCTTCTTGAAAATTCTCTTAACTTAATTTCTAATATTATATAATATGAAAACAAAACTTGTGATGTGTCACCACTGTTTCTGTCTAATATTAATATGACAATAATAAATATTTGGCAGCTAAAACATACTTTCTATGCTTCATTGGGTCCACTTCTTTCACTCCCTACCACCAACACAGTGAGACACATACTATCGACTTTCAACTAAAATATTCACATATTGAAACGTGCAAAACAACTAATTTTAATATCAAAGTTGTAGCATTTACCTTGTTCTCTAATCATCAAATGTAACTTGGAAATAATTCTTCCTAGATTACTCACAATGAGAACCATGTACAAAGAACTATCGCAGAGACAAAGACAATGAGTGTATGTTATTTATATCTCCATCAGATATAATTATGGTATTAGGAAATGATTAAAGAATAACTGGATTTCAGAGTTCAGACAGGTGGTTAAAATAGTAAGAATCATTTTATCCAAAACAAAAGAAACATGTACGGCTAAAACCTCTCAAATTTGCTCACCGAACAATTATGATGCCAGTAATTCTTTGATTGCTGTAATTTAACAAAAAACAAATATAGTTGAAAACAATCGCTCCTAATATTCTCAACAAACAACTTTATATGAAACAACAAAATGCATCCACAGCACATTGATGGATGACGAGGCTAGTGAAAAGGGCACAGATAGGAAGGGGGAGGGGGGAGTGAATATTGAGGGGGGGGGGTTTGCTAAGTTATTACTACAGGATTCGATGACTTCAATTGATGGCTTCAATCTCTGGGCTACCAATTTAATTGGTTTTCATCTTACTGTATGAACACAAGCTTACAGTTTAATATACATTTTTTCTCTCTCCACACCTTTCTGTCTTTGTCCTTCTCCAGTTTATTCCCTACCCCCTTCCCTTAATCCTCTCTTTGTCCCTCCACTGTTTATCTCCTACCTCTCCTCTTCCCCTGTTGCTTTCTTCTCTCCATCCCTTGTCTACTAATCCCCTTACATCTATCTCTTTGTGTTCACCATGCTCATTAACCTGTCTGTATTCTGTGTGTGTTTTTGTCCCTTCTGTTACTGTTACTTGTCATTTAGCCTCTGAAGAAGATCCTGCTAGGATCGAAACATCATGCCAACTTTTACACATGCTCATGCTCATTCTATGCTACTCAATGGTTTTATGGTTGACTTATACTTTCCTTATAATAATAAGCAACTTTGTGTCCTTTTCTAAGTTATAAGCTTCAAATAATAATTACAAGTGACCTAACATTAATACCACAAGCAATTAAGTCCCCAAATCTGAAACTAAACCGATGTGACATTGAGTGTCACTGATTTACATACTGTATGTACCTAATGTGAACCCATCATATGGTACTAGTAATTTAATCAGTGAGATTCAGTCATAGTAACACCTCCCTGGGTATAGCAACCAATTCAATGTATAATTAATTCAATTAAAATTTATTTCCTCACAATTGTGCACAACTGGGTACTTGGTATGCTTAAGTTAATTACCGCGAGTTCACATAACAGATGTCACTAGAAGTAGAAATAATTCCCACTAAATTGAGTAAATACAGACAAACAAATAGATTTAAAATCTTAGGAACACTGAATAAAAGACAATATCATCTCTTTAAAGTTTACAACTATTGTTTGTAATCATTTCGAAAACTTCACATACAGCTTAAGATCATGGACTGGGCATTGATCGTTGGGACAAACTCGTGCAGAGTCAATTGTAAAGCCTGCCCCCAAATTCTAAGTGCGACACAGTATATATGATCTACCGAATGCAATATGCTGGTATGCTTTTGATTACGCGGAGCTGTGTCAGGTTCAGTTCACCAGCGGAGCGTGATTCGCCTGACTCACTTCAGCCAGTCGGCGCCGAGCAATTCCAGATTAATCATAGCATGCATAAAGTCAGTGCATTATTACACAAGTCATGGTTTAACAGGCTGCTGCTGACACAGCAGATGGCAGCTATAGCTGAGCACGTACAACAAAACTGCAAAGCAGCAGCGTGTGTGTGTATAAAATACTAACCATATGAAACAATGACGTATTGCAAAATAACAGTTATAAAAGAAGCACTGCGCAAGATTATAACTTGCAATGCAATATAATATATGACTGACACAGTCTTTACTGTTATAAACGAAAAAAATAACAAGGTCAGGAGATTATAGATTATAAATCTTTTCAAATACGTTTCTCAAATGATGATGGGATAGTTTCTGTAATATATTAAGGTCAGGAGGAACACGTTACTTTATTACCCTGTATGTTATTGTAAAGATAAAGAGGCCACAAAGCCAGGGAGAATGCAAAAACGGTAAATGAGAACGCAGATCCACAGATGGTGGCAGTAGAGGGAATTATGACACCTCTTCTCAAGGATTTTAAGATGGGTCTTTGACAAATGTGTACCATTTTCTCAAGGTATTTCATACTTTTTATTGAGTGCCCCACCAAAGGAACATGCGTTATCTGAGAGAACAGTTATCCCTAATGGAATTTTAAACATGTGATGCAAAAATGGTATGATTTACCCTAGTTTATGGAAGCTGTTTTTTTATTTTTTATTTTTATGAATATGCATAATCATCATTATAAAATACTCCACATAACCCTGGTGGTTTGCAGTTGCTTTTTGAACAACATTTTGGTTTACACCTAAACTACATGTGCAATGTCTTTACATTATTATTATTATTATGCTAAATATTTCTACCATGTTGAATCACATATTTAATAGATTTGTAGAAGAAAGATGACTTAATTGAGAGACTACTGTAGTTGGTACAAATGAATCAGGCTCATAGCGAGGAATTTGCCAAGGGAAGGGTGAAACTGTAGGCAAACTTTCAGAGCCGTAGATGCGGCATTGCAAACTATCTAAGCATTGTGCCACCATGGTTTGGCGCGAAGCGTACAAGAAAATTTTGCCTAAAAATCTTGGAAATGGCATTTTCCAGGCCTTGTAAGTTGCATCTTAGCATTTTCTCTTTGAAATTACTAGTGATATCATAAAAACATAAAAAAAAATATGCTCAAGGGGGGGCAGCTGCCCCCTTCCCCCCCCCCCTTGGCTACGTGCCTGAAATGAATATATTATATGTTGTAATTTACACTACAACACATTCATTCCTTACTGAACATTTGATCATGGAATGAATTGTTGGCGATGAAACTCCCTAGATTTGACAAAGACAAAAATACAAGAGGGAAAGCAAAAGAATTGTACAAATTACAAAATCATAAAAAAAAATACATTCTAACTGAAAAGTGAACAAAATTTACCGAAGCTTATTCATTTAATCTCAGTAAAATATTCTTTCTCTACAGAATAGACCCCCAATCCACCCCCCCCCCCCCCCAACTTATATTGTTTCTACCAAAGATAAAGACATCAGCCAACATCACAGTTGCCAGTAGAAGGTGTCAACAAGTAACTGTAACTATCAACAGTATGTACATTCCAAACCCAAGATTGTGAGATCTCCTTCCAAAAAGTTCACCAAGTTCAGGAAATTTGAACCTGGGTGCTGTCACCAAAAGGCTTTCTTTGGCCTTAGAGCTGGACCACAGGGGTCCATGACACTTCTATGACTCTCCCAAATTTTGTCTGAGGTTACTCAAGTTTTGGTGGAACTCCAAGGAAAATTTATCTAACAGTTTGGTATACATGTGTGGTGTTAATGATGATAATAGGGGAAGTGAGTGTATGAGCAGCAGCCTCAGCAGCATGGGTAGGAATAGGACTCGAAAGGACACCAGAGAGAGAGAGAGAGTTTTTCTCTGACCGGTGTAGAAATAACTCGATAATAACTTATGCATTGATAGCCGTAATTTCATGTTGAGATGAAGACTTGGAGAATGCATATAGGAGCATATGCCAAACACCTGTTCAGGTCAATCTTAAATTTCTCAGCATATTTTATGTACTTTCATTAGTCATCATATATATTATGAATTACTGGCCAATACATAAGTGCATTCTCATGTAATATGGCTGTGTATGTCTAGTACAAGTGGGTGCAATGCTGATTAGAAATGTACAAAACTGGACAATTGTGTTTTGAACTGTTTTCATTCTGCACCATGAAACAGGACAGCTTAGCTATTAAGAAACCATAAAATACAACAACAAGTTAAGGCCTTTAACCTCAAACAATACAGGAATAATGAATGTTCAGGATATTATCAGCCATGACAAATATTCCTGTCTGGTTCATACCCTGGCTGGCCCAAACCAAACATAATGTGTGTCTGTGAGATTGTCAGTGTATATTTATAACATGTTTTTAACCAATGTACTATAATATAGTTTCAGAATATAACAGAGGTGGGTTTTTAATTCCTTCCCAGCCTCCACAGTTTATAGACCATGATTTTCATTGTTCTTGTGGTGGACTAAAAGTGACAGGCTGTCTCAGGGAATATTAATCATAGTCTCATGTACATGTTAAATTGAATACAAAATGCACATAGGGTTCAGTAGAGATGGCGAGATAGTGTTCATGGATGATTTATATTGCCTAAGTACAGATAATATATTCTTTTTATAATTTTATTTCGGATTTCAAGCTGTTTCCTAGTTCAAGTATTTCATCTGATGTTGATTACTTATCTCCATATCTTCTCTCCAAACATTTGTCTTGGCAGGCATGAGGTCAATGTTAAGCTATTTTTTTTTGTAAGGTTTGTGAGTGACTTTTTAACTTGCGACTCCATTTTCAAATTATCCATGTAAATTCTTGTGATGGATTATACTATAAATGAGAAAATTATTTGAAACCATCATAAACTAGATTGCACAGTACAGTACTGCACATAGAGACACACTATTGTGTTGACATGATCATCACGTATATTTAGCTGCGTGCGATGACTTTTACGAAGAACGACCATTTGGATATTTCTTCAAGTTATGAATTGAAATACTTTGATCGCATAAATTGCTGGGTTAGTAACATCAAGCCCACAGCCTTTTACAGCCATATATCGATATCTACTGAATTATACCTACACTAATGTTAATTGTACATACTGTTGCAACCGATGATAATTATTTATTCCCTTTCTCATAAGCAAACTTACAACAGAACTTAAAATAAATTCCAGCGAAGAACTAAATGATGACCTAATTTTTACAAACCGATCTTAGATAATCTCACGTAGTCTATATAGGTAACCAAATATCAGGTTCAAAGTGCATGCATGCATATCTTTATCTAGTTGTCAGTTAAAGTTGCTTGACCGATAAAATACTACCTCTCCACCACACCGTGAAAGCTGGTAAAAGCATTGAAGCCTGAGATAATTACCATCTTGGCCTAATTAAAATTCGGGATGGTAACGAATCAGATGTTAGGCACTAGGTCTGACGACTACGTACTCTGCCCTTAAAGCCCCCCCTGCCGGGTACGAATGTAAAAATCCTGCCCGAAGGCGAGATACCATATCAGTAAGAAAATAAAATTGGCCTCATCAAAGCGAGTAAAGATATGTCCCTACCTTTTTGATGATCGCCTAGGAATCCTGCTGAAGATGGTAACCGTTGGTTACAGCGCCACAAAAACTGAGTCTGTTTTCGTCCCCTCTATGTTACCGACAAGAACTCTAACATTACGAAAATAACAAAGTTCATCTCCATCTCAAAAATTTCTTCTCCAGCTCTCAGCTATTTCAACCAAGGTCAAAGGCAGTCAATTGACTGACACAGACAGTACTGAACTGGAGCCTTTGGTTACCATCTGGTAAGCTTTAGCATGGACATATAAGGTCAGAGCACCCTGCAGTATGGCAAGTATGTCATTAGCAGGCTAGAAGCCAAGCATAATGTATTCTATATACTGCTGTAAGGGGGAGGAGGGCAGTGAGTAGAGAAGTCATGGGATGACAAAAGCTATACCAAGATGAGTGATGACTGTGGTTTGTTGAGATTTAAGCAGCGTTCAGGACACAAAATTAGCATAAACAATCCAGACACTACTCTATATATATAGTTGGTCACTCACAATCTATTAGCCCATATTGTAGGTTTGATAGGATTGAATTTGTAATTGTTCTTGAAGATTCAGTTTTCTATTAATGAAAATAAAAACCTATCTTTGAAATTTTGAGGGAAAAATCTGAGGAAAAAATTGATGGACCTGTCACTCCCTGAGTGACACTGAATTGGAACAAAGATTCAGAAGGAAAGTTGTGATAAACAGATACATAAATGGAACACAATTCCTACAAACAGCATATATTTTATACTTCTTAGTTAAATTTAAAGTGTGAATAAATGACTACTGTACATATTAGTAGCCCAGCTAATTCATACAGATCAATGTAAGCCAAAAACAAGACAATTTGACAAGGAATGCTGAACCCGCTAAACCACTGTTAAAATGAAAGTAGAGGTTCCCCGGATATATTTCCGCAGTTCAGACACTTCCTATCTATCATTACCTCAATGATAGATTAGAAAGAGAGAGTGGGCAGTGTCCCAGGAAAAGGGGGCAACAAGGGGTTTGGCGGAGGGGGGGGGGAGGGGGTGCAGGGCCAAAACGTTAAAACTTCAGTAGGATAGGTAGATGGAAAAGTGCAGAAGTTGAGTCTTTTCTTAAGGAAAAGTCGCCCAGGAAAGAACCTGGGCACGAAAAC
This sequence comes from Apostichopus japonicus, assembly GCF_037975245.1. NCBI lineage: Eukaryota > Metazoa > Echinodermata > Holothuroidea > Aspidochirotida > Stichopodidae > Apostichopus > Apostichopus japonicus. Next base: position 11,743,306 of record NC_092579.1, read on the forward strand.
CAAACTACCGAACGACTGATCCGCTCTCAACCCCAGTCCCCCTGCATCAGGACTGTGACTGACTGTGTGATCATCGTCGGGTGTGCATTACCATTCCCCTCGAAAGGGAACAGATGCTACACATGATCTTAGCCAAAAGGCCGAGAAGCAAAGTGCCTAAGTTGAGTAGAGACAGGTAAGTGAGCCACAAATAAAAGTTTCTACACCTTCCACAGAATCAGAGTAATGCTGTAATATTATCTGTTTATTATCTTTAGGTTGTGGTTGTTAGATGTGTCTTTAAAATGAAGACAAGGGAAGAATGCTGACAGCTCATTTAATAATGTGAACTCTTTGCAAAGCAGAGCTATAAACTAAATTGCCCAAAACTAAACGGCTTTAGAATGCACTGGTAACAGGAATGCAAATAAACCGAGATCAGTTACTCCAGTAGGCTACTGTAGGAGTGACAGCTAATCAACATTGCATGATGTATCATGTATTACCAACTGAAAGGAAAAGTCAACATGTTATTTATAGAATTTTAATGGAATACTTTATTACTGCTAATGCATCTCTGGTAAATATCACAAGTTTGAGAAATCGGTTTCGAAAGAAACTTGGGAGAATTTGATAGTGGCAGCTAGGGCAAGCAAAAGGTGATTTTGACCTCAAACACAATGAGGATATTATGATCAGATAATATAATGTAAATAATTAACTTCCATTAACAGACTAATAATCAGCTATGGCCATGTTATTGAGCTGTACAATTTTCCTGCATTACCCAGACATTTTCTTAGGTTTCTTATGGTTAGGGTTGTGGGTTAGCTCAGGGTCTCCCGAGCCCCGCCAAAGGATAACATGTGGCCCTATTCCTGAGCTTGCAGTAGGCATAACAAAATGGTATATGAGCACTAGATCATTGATCTAAAGAAGGTAAAGTACTGAATGGCTGTGTGGAAGAGGTATCAGATGTGGTCATTAAACTCTACTAAGTGTCGAAGCACAACTACATGGCTATTAAAGCCAGTTAGATCCAGCTATATCTCAAAGCACATCAGAGAACCTACCATATCCTACTGCTCAATCACACTGGAAGCTTGCAATTAACTTTAGAAGGGAGGTATTAATGCTGATAAAGTTGAAATGTCAGTTATTGTATGGAAGCTGTATTATACACACATTTCTGTAAGAGGAAGTGGTATTGTGTGGAGGGAAACCATGCACCACTCTCGCTCTACCACTGTAAATAAATCCTAGTGCAATATGTTTATGATTTGCGCCCCTTCTCGGGGAATGGTGATGCACACCTGACGATGATCGCACAGTCACAGTCCCGATGCAAGGGGACTGAGGTTGGGAGCGGATCAGTCATTCGGTTGTTTAGTTTTTCTTGCCCAGGTTCTTTCCTGGGTGACTATTCTTAAAACATATTTTTAAGCTGGAGATGGTTTTGATCAATCCTTTAAAGTAGCTTTGATGCATTCCAGTGATTTTTGATGATAATTCTATGACTCTTAATTAATCGAACATTTGTCAAGAACATTTTTAAGCTACAATTGATAACTGCTAAACAAAATGTAATACAACATGAAATGCAATGTTAGAATTACAGACAAAATATAGTACTATGTTATCATGACAGCTTAGTAAGTACACCGACAGCTTACCGAAACTACAGGAAACACTCAATTATGACACATGTAGATGAGTATATAAGGAAAGATAAGTGACAAACAAAACTTGTGATGTCTTTAGATGACAAGGGGATTTTCATGTAAGCATATAAAGAGTTAACTACCTTTATAAAATCACCAACAACTTTCCCACATATCAGATAGTTAATTGACTAAAATACTTCTGTGCCTGAAATAAAACTACTTGTTCTTCAATGGATGACTTATGACACAAATCTAATTTTGATATCATCTCCTTTACAACCTTTAAATTTGAGAAATGACCCTTAAACAGTTGAGGTTCATCTGTTAAAGTGACTGGCCCTTCTAGCCTAATGCACAGTTCCTCAGATACAATACAAAAATTTGATTCGGAAAATATAAGAGACTTTTTATGGCCTCAAAATGACATATTTATAATATGTTACAAATTTGTCAAGGACATATGATGTGGAATGTCATCCAAGGATGTAATGTTATTTGTGTTAAGTTAAAAAAGAACATATTTCGGCTGAGTTATCAGCATTTATGTACTAACATTAACAATGAGGCTCTAACTGAGGAGTTCATGACCTCATAATCAAGTGAGAGTTAAAGGAGTATTCCAAAAAAGTAAGAACATTATAAAGGTGAACATCTTGAAAACCTTAATAGTTGTAGAAAGTTAGAAACATTAACATTAATAGCACTGTGTTTTCCTTCTTTTTGGACTATGTGATATCAAAACTAACATTCTGCCTGTTTTTTTCTCCTTTTTTGGATTATGACGTATCAAGACTAACATTCTGCCTCGTTAAATCATTCCTTGAATTAATAGCACAACTATAGACTTGTGTGATTCAACCTTTAATGTTATCCCACATGCAGAATAATCATCATGTAGGAAATAGACAACTTTTATAGTTTCCTGGTTAGAAGTATAAAGCATAAAGTATGATGTTGGCGAAGAAAGAAGACCTAATTGTTATGTTTGAAGTAATGCACAGACAGCAGAATAGAATGTGATTCTAACAATAAATACATTGTTATACAAAACTACTGATGCTGGCTGGCAGAGGCTCAAATTACAATTGTAATGCAAGGAAATGAGAACTATGCAGGAAATACCATATGCAGGGAGTTGTTATAACTCCCTGTCGTATGCCAGCACAGTTTTAGAAAGCAATGCTTATAGGCTACAATTCCAAAACTGTCAAAATAAAACTGAGAAGAGGAGGGAGAGGTCAATGGTGTCTATATTATGTAAATTCCTTACAATGCATTTTCTTACTTCTGCTGTGGGTGTAACCTCTTTCTTGATTTTTTTCTTTTCCTGTCTTGTTTCAGAAGCCTCATTAAATGGTTATAAACATGTTTGCGATTAACACGAGCCGTGACGTAGCCCCTCATAAAGGCAATCCACAAATTGACTGAAAGTATGTTATGATGTTAATAGATCAAAAGATAACAGCACTAATTGTCTAGAACAAATAACTGCATAGAATATAATCAGGCCATGGGTAATTTGGGAAACGCAACTATTAAAATATTAAAGTATTGATAAATGTTAAGAAAGTGAAATATTCTTGTTAATGATTTCCGACATGATTGGAGACATGGTGATACTCTGAAACTGAACAGAAACTTGAGTAAATGCTTTTTATGATGAATTATTGTCTTATAACTATAGTTACTAACTTTGAAAACTTGTACTTTTACTTTGAGAGAAAAAAGACATAAGAAAGATATTATGATTTTTACTTTTACTGGGTACAGTAGTTACAAACAGAATTTAACACATGATATCACAATTACGCTTATTTTACTTTTCCCGACAATTTTGTATTTCCTATTTCTGCTCTCATATTGCATGTTTCCGAAGAAAGGAAATCCCCTAAAGTTAATCTCTAAAGACAAAATGGCAAACTCAACCTTCTTACAGTTATTTGTCAAAAATATCCACTTAACCAATCAAAAGGGGACAGTGCTTAAGGAGGTGGGGGGGGGGGGGTTGGCCAGTATATGAAACTAAAAAACCTACAGCAATCCCCCTTAGTGTCACTCTTTATGTACAAACTGCCCTTTTCATGAAGAATTAAAAAAACAAAATATAGAAAAAAATTAAATTTAAAAACGGTTGCAGTAAAAAAAGTAAAGACAATTTTTGTTGTTGAAATGTTTGAAGGTAACTTTAAGGTTATAGCCAACTCAAATCAAAGTCACATTGGCTCTAAAAGTTTGTATCTTCCCTTCCCCCAATCATGTTTAAAGCCTCTCACACCATTCTTGTTTGTATCCTAACTCAGAACAAAACCCATAGAAAATCTAAAACCATGTAAGAAATTTTTCTGAGCTTATAAAACTGCATGTACATGTAGAAGGCACACATTACATTTGCCTTGTTCATTGCATGGTGTCCTTGGTCAGGATGCTTTATCTCAATTGCCTCTCTCCACCCAGGGGTTAAATGGGTACCTGTAAGGTAACACTGGGCACAGTATATAACTGCAGCCACCTGGAGGGATTTTCTCTGGGACAGGTTATCATCGACCTGAGGTAAAATAACGTCTGTAAAGCGCTTTTAATTGGGAAAGGGATTGGACTAAAACTCCTCACCAAAAGTTTACACTGAATTGTTGTTTGTTAAGTATTGAAGTGCCTCTATCGATTGTCATAAAATATCTAACATGGAGCTGGGTATTTTACTTTGTATGAGTGTGCCCCTAACCTACCCTGACTAGTCTTCCTTTCTTTCATCTCTTAATTTCCTAATTCCCCTCACTCCCCTCCTCTCTACACCTTCCCCGCCTCTCTCCCTTCCTCCCTCCTCTCTCCTCTTTCCCCTTTCTTCTCTCTCCACTCCTCCCTCCTCTCTCCACTCCTCCCTCCTCTCTCCCTTCCTCTCTCCTTCCAAACAGTTGTCATGTCATGCTGAGTTGGAGATGTAGTATACCAGTTACAATTCTCTGCTTCAATGAACTTTGACCTACTGTAATATCAGGCATGTTTCTCTCATTTTAAACCATAATTCAAAAACAAATGTTCTCCTGCTCACCTTAAATGACAGCATTCGGTTCCAAATTGAGTCTAATGTGATGACTTCCCCTTTCTTTGTCCCTTGCAGGATTAAAATGAATAGACAGCCAGGAAACCTGTTTAAGTAATCTTGCTAGATAAAATAGCAAATACAGACTTGTGGAGGGTATCTCACAGAACTGGAGGGATATGTGCCAAGTCTATTAAAGGGTGTGAAGACTCGCGCAAAAAGAAACGTCTAATGCCAGTAATCTGAACTAGTTTCGAATGAGGTGTAACAGAAGTGTTAGACACCACCATCGATCCCAGAAAAGACACACACAGCTTGCTACCGTCGGTAATTAGACACTAGTGTACAGTCAGTACATACAGCTGCGGTCAATACCCACAGCACAGTATACAAACTATACAGCGATGGGCATCTCAGGTCTAGCTAAAGATAACAAGGTATCACGTTTCATTACTGTTTGCATTTTGTAGCGACACGAACAAAACACAAACAAAACGTCACTTGCAAGCAACAGAAAGTAAACTTTTTCAGATGGCCGCACGCGGTTTGGGGCGAGTCTTCAATGCATTTCAAGCTTCAACTTAAACCAGTAGCAGCAAGTCAGTTTATCAATTTTATTAATTAAAATTGATAAAATATCAGTTTATTAATTCTGTCCTTTCTTGAAACAACTTCATTCACCATAGCACTACACTAATGATGAATGAAGTCCCTTAACGTCTGTCAATATCTGAGAAAGTGGTCACATGTTGAAGTACATGTCTCGCCCCCTCTCCCCCGCCCCCACCTCACCTTTTGGAACTGGCATGTTAACTAGCGGTGCTGGGAGCAGGAATAGGTGCGAAAATTACATGACTGTGTTGTAATTATCTGAACACTTATCGCAATAGGAGGCTAATGGTATGAGCAGGTGTTCATCCAGGATCAACACATCGATATGGTTTCAAATGCTTCTCCATCCCTTGATATATAACTAATGACCCCGGATTGACCTCCTGATTCACTGCACAGCGACCTCTACATTGCATATTGGATGCATTTCAATTGCATTTTGGACCCACAAACAGATCAAAGCATGCAGTACCATAATTAACAAAGTTGAAACAATATCATTTTATTTGATTAAAAATACCTAGAAGTGAAATTGATTTAATGATTTCAAGCTAGCTGCAATGGAATTGTTAAATGGTCTACTTAGATACATGAACAAGAGTTAAGCTCTTCAAAATGAATACTAGGCCAGACAAGACAAGACATGCTCAAACTCTCCAAACTTGTTCACAATGAACCCTAAAGTACACATACGTCTGCACTTGCCATGATACTATATCATTCTTCATGCTTTCATAGGTATAATGACATATTCAAATATCATTAAATTTTAAATTGGGATAAATGCCAGACATTTCAACGCAATATGACAAGAACATGTTCAGCCCACTAATCTAGTCTGTAGAAATCTTATCAAGGCATTTGTAACATCTATTTATACTCTTTTGAATAGGTATAACTACTATGTTTTCTTTCCTCCTAACAAGGAGTACATACCTTGACAGACTAATTAGCCAATTTTGTATTTAAAAAAATAAATATGTAGCTTTCTTCTTGTTTGACAAAAAGTGAGGGTATAATCACGCCATGATTCTGAAATCCGGGTTTTGTTTTTTTCTAATCTTAATTAGAGGCAGGATGTAACGGTTGAATGCTTTCAGCTTTACTTATGTCGAGAGTTTGATAAATGTTTTTTTAAGTGCAACATACTTAATTTTCCCTAGGTTTGTTAACATCTGTTGTGGATGTAAGTTAAATGCAACAAAGTAAGTTTCTGTTGTGTATCAAATTTGATGGGGAAAGAAGTATTTAAGCTATAGACAAAAAATAACTGCTTTCAATTAGGATTACATTGAATTAAGGCCTAATTAAAATGAAGATACTAATGCCACATAAACAACTTTCTTTTAATTATATTTCTTTTCTTTTATTAATGGGGAAGAAAGGTGGGTGGGGAAAGGAAGGTGAGTAAAGGAGGATGGAGGATTAAAAGGATGGGTATAAGGAGGAAACATGTGGGTTGAGGTTGAGCAGGAGAAGACAATTAAGGGGGGGGGGGGGAAATAAGTGAGAACTTATGAGGGAGAAAGGCAGGCTAAAAGAGGTTCATGAAGGAAACGAAACTCATCTTTCTTCCTGATTTCTGCCAGGGAAACACAGAACTATTCTAGAGTAAGTAGTACTGTATTTTCAGTGACTAACTACTTATAATGCATATTCATATCAATTCTGATTTGTTGAGGTATGACTAAAAGACAACAAGCAAGTAAAGATGACCTTTGACCTAATATGACACCCTAGTGGCTCATAAAAATAAACTTGAATTTGAAGTCTTCAAGACCATTAACCTATCAGAACAGCTGGTGTCACTCTCAAATATTTGGTACCTTAACAGTATAGCAAGCATAGATTATATGCTCTGGTTGCAAAAGGAGGGGCTCTCAAATATATGTATATAAATATACGTTTGGTTGGTTTGCATTTCTCTTGGCACAGAGTGCTCTATGTCCGCTGGACAGAGCGAAGTATAGGTGAGAAATTGTTGAACACTAGTAGTTGTTACTCAGAGTTTCACGCGTTGAACGATTATCAGACAACTCTGAGTTCACTTTATAACCATTTGACACTAATCCCAATTTTGTTATCATTTGTGAACATGGTTTTCCACCCCCCTCCCCCACCCCCCCCCCCTCTCTCTCTCTTCCCTGGTTCAATAAACCCCAATCTTTAATTTCCAGTATGTTATGTCCAGAACAAGAATGATCTAGCTACATTTTAGTATAAAAGTGTCAGTACAGAATACTTCCATGTTTTTCTTTCAATGTAGGAAACTGTAGGTTGAATGTTAATGTGTACCTAACATCGCACCTAACATCTGAAATAATATCACTCTGAGAGGACATTATTATTATCCCATACTAACCAAACCCTAGCATCATTTTTAAATCCCATCTTCTTCCACCTTTCACTCCGCAAGTCCAATAAATCCCACTCCACGTCCGATAAATCCCACTCTGTCTGTTCCAGTTTCTTTGTTTTTGTTTTAATTACATGCACAGCACACCATCCATCACTTCCCGCCTCCTCATTCACACTTCATCCTACATTTGATGATTTGAATAATTCAGTATATATTATACACCAGCACAGTACTATACGCCGTATACAGATCAACGGTATCCACTCAAACGCGGGTTCTATACGTTCGTTCTCCTCGATAATGACACTTAGGCCAGAATTATCTGTAAAGTGGCAAACTTTTGTAAAAGTGGCAAATTTTTGTAAAATTTAAAATTCCATCAACGCTAAGAGCCTCGGGCAAACAACCTGTCAAAATGGACCTTTATGGAATAAGGAAACTTCCTTAAACAACAACAATAAATGGAAAAAAAAAGAAATAAAATAAAAAAAGGATGAAGAGAAGGTGGAAATGCCACTAGGCTTTAATGAAAAACCCATCCACAGTTTGACAGATTCTACTTACTGTGCCAAATGCAGTGACTATAAATAGTCCGTGCACCCATTTCCTTTATCAACATTTTAAATTGCATTTCTTCTGGGCAAAACTGACACTTTATTGCTTAAATCCCCCCCTTTGTGTGGTGTTAAAACATCTCGATGAAAGACTATCGAAGGATCTATCTATCTCACTTCTCTTCACAAGTTCAATCGAACCCCCTTTTTTCTTTATTTTTCTTTTGAGTTGTAAATCCATCTTCGTCAGCAGGACGAGAGTGTCTGACATTATATCTTGGAGGTTGCCAAGTTGTCCTTGTCTGAGCCTCAGATAATAGCCAAATGCCTGTAAGTATTATTTCTATAAGTATTTCTAGTGCCTTCTATATCTCATATCTCAAACGTTTAACAGGATCACCCACTCTGCTGCAGCCACTGCCGCTTAAAGAACTACTCTCTTCCTTGCGGGAATATTCTGACTAGACGACACAAAAAACCAAAAAAAAGCTTAAAGAATCTTCTGACAGATATGAAGACTGCTGGCAAGCCTAACAGAATATTATCTAATTATTTTCCTCTGCTCTGCGGTCATACTTGAGAAAAAAATTATGAAAGACCCGAGAATTCAATCTTGCATTTGGTTGCAGTATTGGTCCGTAACATCATGGAAATGTCGTTCATTAAATGTTAAGAGAGGCACTCCAACCTAAACAATTGCTGAAATTTAACATATTATTATCTTTTAATTAGTTTAAATATTAAAGTTATCCCCCCCCCCCCCTCCATCCTCCCTCCCTCCTTCCACACCCACACACTTCTCCAGTTATATGGATAAATTCAATTAAAACCTACTTCACCATTGTAAGAGCAATCCCTCAGCATATTGTTAATACATGGTGCAACTAAATTCCACACAATCCATTAGATATCTACACAGTACATGTAATCATTGCGCACATAATATTAATTTCAATTCCACATTCTCCTTGTAATTTTTTTGCAACCATATTGACAGAAATATCATTTTGCTATAAGTTACTTGTACTCTGTCATGTTGGCTCCATGCTAATGACATTGTTAAAGGATTCTTGGACTTCGAACAGTCCCGGAAGTTACACAATAAACCCCTGATACATTCTCAAAATGTTTTGATAAGACAATGGAGCTTAAGAATCACAGGCAAAATGAGCAACATTGACTGTTGCTAGACAGATCGGGGACCCACGAAGGCAGCCGCGGCAGTGGATAATTATAATTTTCTTCCGTAATTTGTTTGTGTTATGAGGATGACATTCAAAGAGTCCATCTTCCTCACTAGAATGACAAAGACGGCGAGCAGCAATCATTTTATGACAAACTGTGGGAGGGAGTTTGTTTTCTTGTTAAATCCTTTCAGAGGCAAACCCTTTGGGGAGCCAAAAGTGGTAGTGGCATTTAAGATAATCTAATATTTCACGTCTTAAAGTTGCCGTATCTCGAGGAACTTTTTTGGTCCGAAAATTTAATTAACTGTTTATCTTCTTTCCCATATTTCTATTATTATTATTATTCAAGTCATTCTGCTTCATAGTAATGAAATAGAAAGAAAAACTTTGCCATGGTGACATGGTCCGAAGTCAACTGTTTTGTCTAAAGAAAGAAAAATCTTGTGAAACTGAAGAAATTATCATAATTGTGGAAAGTTTTCATGTTGTTATCATTGCCTTTAATAGACAACACAAAGCTACACGCTTTATAACTTAGAGATTTAGTATTTCCAATTTGCCAAATTTTAAATTGATTCCACCTCTCAACCTAATTCTCTTCCAAACTTGAGAAATCTCATAGAGCAAAAAAAAAACAACAACATATGAAGCAAAAATTTCCCTGAATAAGATTAAAGTATAAAGCCAAAAGTAATCATATTTTTTTCATTTTTGCCAACACAATCCATTTATGTGATGAGTAATTCTAGTTATGCTACGGAAAGCATATTTCTAAACAAACTTAAAATATACGCACTGTAGCTATACAAGCGAACCAAAACAATTTTTTAAATTTTTATAAAGGAATGATGCAGAGGTAAATCAGGTAACACTATTTTAGGATTAATTTTAGAGAAAAAAATGGAATTGATTCAAAATATTGATTTTAATTGCCTTTGTCCATGTCATCAACTTTGGTTCAATTTATCCACTGATTTGTCACTAACTGCTTAACAAAAGCCAGGCAGACCATTGCCAGTAACAAAATTTTCAACTTTTGCAATGACTTTTTAGCAGATTACCATCTGAACACTCTGTCACAAGGTCCTTCAAAGAGAAAGCTAAAACCCAGCACCAAGGCCAGTCAATATTCTAACAGGCAATTGTTCCCACATCACTGAGCAACAATATGTGATCCATAATCTAAACACATCCTCTTTACCTCTGTGGCATCAGGGAAGTATTGATTACAGCATTTAAAGCCTCTTTTGTAACTTTTGGAATCATCAATAATAAACAAAAGAAGACCAAAAAAAAAAATCTATTGTTGCCAATCACAATACAAATTGGCAACAACTTTAAAGGTGAATGAATATAAATGGCTAGAATAATCTTCTCAAGTTCAATGTAATTTAGACATTGTGTCTTGTGATTACTGACTTATTCACTTTAAGTGTGGTAGGACATTGTAGTAGGGATCATGGGGTTGAATGGCAAACTATAGGATTAGGCCCAAGTCAATCAAATGAGAAATTGTGGACATATTAGGCCCTTTATATACATATAATCTGTTTGGTTTTCAAGATATACCTTGACATTGTAGTATGTACAGTAGAGGTACTAGTAGTGGTGGTTTTCAGACTTTGTCTGAGGGTAATTGTCTTCAGTGGTTGCTCCCAAATTAAAAGACTGTTTTATGTGGAAACTCCTCAAAGAGGATGTTTAAACATGTAGTGTGTTGTTATTGATGATCAAGCTACCACAATTAAATAGCTCTTGCATTTAATTGGGTCATATCTACAGTTTTTGTAACCAACAACAAAAATCTTATTCATACTCTTTCAATCCAACTTCTACATTATTTATTGTTTTTTCATCCATGCACGAGTATTTAGTATTGCTAAACCATTCAGTGACTTAATACATGATAACATTGAGTGAATTCATATTAAATCTTTAGGATATCTAGAAGAGGGAAGCAGTTTGTTTCTTCAGTTTAATGTGTAATCTTCAGAGGTTTTAGCTGCAATTAGTCTAAAATGTCTGTTTCTTCATCTACATGATTACTTTACCAGACAATCAGTTTGATTCTTGCACACAATTTTTTCTCCTTCCTGAATCTGCTTAACAAGGATGATAACGGATGACGAACGTGGTACAATTAGATGCATGTAATTGTAAAAGTGGGGGGGGGGGTGGAGTAGTAGGGGTGGGTTCAATGAGTATTTTGATGTTTATCATTCATAATTGGATATGAAATGACTTAAATTTCTTGAACAAATGTCCAAAACAGTGGTGCAGCAAGAAGAGAGAGGGGGAGGGGGAGGATTTTTTTATGATTGCCCCTATCCTCCCTTCCCCCATCCCCTTAAAAGAAATTTAGCTACACCCCCAGTCCCAAATAATTAATCATTCCATTTAATTCCTAAGTGTAAGTGTTGCCATGCATCCCAGACACTTTGATATCAGTGTCAAAATCATTAAAAAAAAAGAGGGTAAAAATCTGAAAGAAACACTACAACATACTTGGCTTCTGTCTATGTTTGCAATCAAACATGACCATGCAGTTCTGGACCTAAGCTAAATATTGTGGATGTTTATTTTTTACACCATATTGTACTGTAAGAACTGTTCAAACCTATAACATTGCGATAACATGGTCATTCTAAGTAAGAATCAAGTCTATAGTGTAAGTGCTGCTATTATAAAGATGATGTTATGTTATTATGAATGTAGGACATATGTAGTAGGCTTGTAAGTAAGGTATGTAGTATGTACATGTATGTATGTGTGCGTATGTGGGTGATATACCTATGTACAGGCTACTGTATGTACAGGTGTTATGTGTGAGTATTTATGCATATGTGTCAGCCTATACATCCTTGTCTACTCTTTATGTGTAGTAATTATATGCATGTACGTATGCGTGTACGTACAGTACGCGCGTGTGTGTGTTTATGTACACATACATGTTTTACATGTATTCAGTAGTATTGTGGTTGATTACAGAGTTAAGTTCAATTCATTTCTCCATGAGCTGAGGTCTCAACTCTCAAGCAAGCCATATCTATAATATTCTCTGTAAATCCACTCAAGTTTTTCAAAAAAAAACATCTGGAAATTATCTGCATACAAAACTTCACTTTACAAAACAAAAACGTTTTTCTACTGGCTCCGTCCAAGGACTAATCTCTTAACATGCTGGGAAAATCTCTGTACTACTTCAAAAACGATGATAATATGAAAGCGTTGAGGATTGTTGATACGACTTGATTATGTTTCTAAACCTACGGACTACGTGCATGGAGATTAATAAAAAGAAAGATATTTTTTAATTTCCCAGCAACAGATTGGTTTGTTTTCATTTCCAATCGTAACTACCTTTGGCAGGATATTATGGAAAGGAACAAAGCAAGCATGAAACAACAATTAATAGGGTACTGAACTAACGAGAGGAGTCAGCCACAGTTCGCTCTGCAAAGAGCACAATCGTTTTACCAGAGTTGGACACACCACTGATATATATAGGGAAGGCTAATATTTCTACTATAAGCCAGTTCAATCCAACGTTAAAGTTTAGAGCTTTCCCAGTTGATTATCACAAATGTCAATCAATTCATGATCCTATAAAATCTAGGAACTTTAGTAACCAACTTTTTGGAAGATATTAAGCATTCTGTTGAAGAAGGCTTTCAAACAAAATATAATTTACTAACAGCCATATTCACAATTCCTGCAATGTTGCAGCAGTGCTCGCCAGCCAGCCAGCCAGCCAGCGAGCCAGGAGATAATTACGTCATTACAAAATTATACAACCAACCTGACTTCAAAGGTTCAACTAGGCTTTCAGTTTTACCTTGATCAATATTTTTAGTTGCTGTTCCCCCATCACTAAATCCCAAATATATCCTCCGTCGTCGAAAGCTTTTTTGTAAAGCTTCATTTCAAATTGCTGCAATATAAATAACATGAACCACACTGTCTGAACCTATTATTAATTATTGCACCAGAAATGTGGATTATTGCAACATTTAATTTTCCTTTTTTGGCAACAAATCCAAGGAAGACTGACACTGCATGGACCTTGAATTTGTTGTCTTCCCTATTCTACTGCACATTCTAACTAATGAACTCTTTATTTCAATGTACTCTTGTTTGGTTTTAATATAAACCCCAAAAGTATCAAAGAGCAAAGAAGTTAAATTTATCAACTTCCATCAGATGATAACTTCTCTGAATTTAGTCTTTTTATTTACTTATTTACTACCTTATTTTTTATGTTTTTTTGTTTTTTGTCCTTGTATCAAATATTGTGTAAATCCATGTAATGATTCACAGAGGATTACACAATTCCTCTCCACCAGCCCCTATTTTTACAGATCAATGAATTAAATGTGAACATTTCCCAGAACTGATTTGTTAAGTTTCCAATCTCTTCGGTAATAACAACAATTTCCAAAGTTACTTTGGCGACAAGTTCCAAACGATCGACTGACCATGCGAAGGGGAAACTTAATAACTGGATAAAATAATCCCCGAGGCCATTGTTTATTCAGAAAGATGTGATATGGCAACTCATCAATGACAGGCATGGCTTTACACTTCAAGAACTGCAATAGGCAAAAACACCAGAAAATTAACAGCAAATTGGTGAGCACCAAGCTTTCCCTAGAGGAAATCTCTGTATGCTTTCAGCTTTTTGACTAACCCAAATTTTTTCCTTTTGCTTTTCCTGTTTTCAAAAGGGCAGTTTACCAGCTCATTGTGATGAAGCACCAATTTCTGGCGTAGCGACAGACATTTTCATCAGCGAGAGCACACTTTGGCCCGCGGTGATTTCTGTATGTATTCCCATATACACCAATGCTGCGATACACGTAGATTCGTGCTGCCTGTTTGCAAGTCTCGTCCGGAGTACGGTGTTATAGCTCTCAAAAATTTTGGTCGGCAAGATTACAGAATTTTACTGAAAGAGTTTTTGACGGGATGACTCAACTAAAAGATTATAGATAGTTCCTATAGAATATGTTTTTTTATATTAAATCTTTACTGAATATAATGTGTCAAGTAATTAACACAAAACTGGTGACAAGTCAAATACTGTTCTGCATATATTAACCAACCCTTTTGAAGTGATTTTTTTTTCGATTAAAGACATGCTACTGTATATGTACAGTGTTATCAACTATGGGTACTTAAAGCACTTGTAGGGCATTGTATCCTTATTACAATGAAACATGATTCACCTAACCATATTACCATTTATAATACTCCATAAATACTGTAAAATGATTAAAACCTCCCGCTGGATAATTCATACATAATGTTGACAAAATTTGGAAGCAATAAATGCTCTTTTATATGGAAGAATGCCTTCCTCCCCCCCCGTAAGAAAACATCTTAAAGATCTATTTAGAACTAATTTCATAGATATTTCAATTATCACTTTCAGGCGGTATTTCTACTGTAAAGTACACAAGCGATACTTTATGATACCCGCAAAAAATAACTCTATTCACGAATAACAGTTCTACAAGCTGCACTTAGCTGTACTACTGTAAACTTCAAGCTTGTAATTAGTTGTCTGTGACCTAGCTGGTAGGTTCTTGACATCATCCTAAATGGGTGGGCATATAATTAAATATGAAAATTAATTTAACTATTAAAATCTCTTTCATTTTCACTTTTAGTGAGATAATTCTTTTTGTATAAGATAATTGAGGAAACAAATTTCTTAATTATTTTGATTTCTTGTTAGCCATTCTTTCCGCCTTCAGTTATGATTTTCATCACTGAGGAGTGAAGCTTCATAATGGACTATTAATATTCATGACTCTTAACTTAATTTTGTGTTTTATTGTTTTTCTTAAAAAAACATGGGGTGGATTGTCCTAGCTTGGCTTCAGTCACTCACTAAGTTTGTTCCAACCTGCGACAGTGCGACTAAATCCCTTTTCAGCGATATGGCATTCACATCTGCTTCCCCCCTCCCCCCACCCCCAGACTTCTTAATTCTCTCCCACTGGACATAAGGGCTGCTCCATCTATCAACTCTTAGACGAAACTCAAAATCTCATCTATTTCATTCATACTGTGTTTGTGAAGCGCACTAAACAGTTTCTTTCCAGGATACTTGGGCTATACAAATTTAATTATTATTATTATGAAATAAATAAATCAAGGATAACTTTGCCAGTTTTACCAAACTGTACAGTAAGAAGATTAGTCATACAAGTATCTTGGAGACAATTAGGCAACAAAAGAGACATAATTATCCTCAACAGCATTACTAACTGTACATGAATGTTCTAACAAAGCTTTTAGGGGCAGAACATTTTATACCACAGTGGAAAATTGGAAATGTAATGTTATTGTAGGCAAGCTTTTCTTACAAATTCCCTCTTTCCCTCGATTTTCTCTCTCTGCCATAATCCTTTATCAGAAACCCATCAGGAATCCATTCAACAAAATTATTGAAAAGGACTCCTATTGGGCGATATGAAATATCTGTGCTACCTTGAGTGAAGTACCCTGTTGCTTGAATATTACCTACTTATGTTCTCCCTGAACTAAACCAAACTGAAGAACACACAGAATAATATACTATTAAACTAGGTCTACAAGAAAGGTGAGGGTATGGACAGACTGTGATGGCTGATAAAAACAGTTAAAATCAATCCTGCTGTGGTTTTTCGTCGAAGATAGAGAAAAATACTATACACATGTATGATTGATAGTTAAGATAAAGGCACTCCCTCTTAGCGTGTACCACGTAGGTTTTAGTTTCTCGACATATGAGATATGTAACTTTGTCTCATGTTTAATGTATTTTATTATTTTCACCACAAAAGTAATGCTATATTTTGGTTTTTTCTCTTCTAGTTGCCTCCATTTTAGGACTTAAAAGTTTACTTGGTTGCATAGTTTGATTAAAGTTGTAACATTCACTTTCAAGTTGTCAGTCCAAATTAATTAATTATTTGTAAGCATGTATCTAGCTTTATTGTAAATGTGGATTGAAGTGCAGTATAAGTAATGTATGCATATGCATGTTTATGCATGTTATGCATATTCATGTCTATGTACACTGCTTGCTTGCAGTGTCTTTCACATACACCCTGCACTCTTCTGTGTTATGTTTTAATTGACTATATAGTAATCACACTGCCGTGTCTATCACTCTTCTGTATTGTTCACTCTTCTCTTGAATTATTCACTAATTTATTCCGACTGAAGGCCTTGTTATTCAGAGGTAGCCTATAGATATATATATATAATGCCAAACATGTGTTCCCCTTACACGCTTCCATCAATTACCAACACAAGATTTATGCTTGGAACAGAGACATGATAATTACGTTCGCAATGTCTCTGCTAAAATTCCAATTCATCATGAATGTTATTAAGTTACAGATGTCTTACACAGTAGTACTATTAAATAATGTAGAGCTTACAGTCTGCAAATGAGTCTGCATGTTGAACAGCTGCGAAATGCATTAATTTAGTATTCCATAGTACTACTGACACAGCCAAACAATAATGTAGAGCTTACAGTCTGCAAATGAGTCTGCATGTTGAACAGCTGCGAAATGCATTAATTTAGTATTCCATAGTACTACTGACACAGCCAAACAATAATGTAGAGCTTACAGTCTGCAAATGAGTCTGCATGTTGAACAGCTGCGAAATGCATTAATTTAGTATTCCATAGTACTACTGACACAGCCAAACAATAATGTAGAGCTTACAGTCTGCAAATGAGTCTGCATGTTGAACAGCTGCGAAATGCATTAATTTAGTATTCCATAGTACTACTGACACAGCCAAACAATAATGTAGAGCTTACAGTCTGCAAATGAGTCTGCATGTTGAACAGCTGCGAAATGCATTAATTTAGTATTCCATAGTACTACTGACACAGCCAAACAATAATGTAGAGCTTACAGTCTGCAAATGAGTCTGCATGTTGAACAGCTGCGAAATGCATTAATTTAGTATTCCATAGTACTACTGACACAGCCAAACAATAATGTAGAGCTTACAGTCTGCAAATGAGTCTGCATGTTGAACAGCTGCGAAATGCATTAATTTAGTATTCCATAGTACTACTGACACAGCCAAACATTAATGTACAGTTACAACAATCACATGAAACTGATTAAATAAAAAATTCAGTTTTTCGAGATTGAAAATCAACTGATTAGGATCAACTTTCCCTCTATTGCAGTGTAAGTTACACTAACGTGTGGACATGTTACAATAAAAACAAGAACATCTTATATATTTAAGTTAAGTTGCACAATATGTACAACATATGGACTACTGTAGCATGCATACGATATGCTTCGTAGACAAATAGCTGCATCAATTTTCTCTTCCTTTGGCTTTCCATACTTAGGGAAACCTATGGAGCCACGTATATACGTAGCTACTGTATTACGTCTTCATTTCTATTCCATGGTGCTCACAATTACTTAACCCACTCTACGAAAATGTTTTTATTTACCTTTAGCTCAAATGATGTATAATCTTGCAACATATGGACTTGTAAATTTCACAACACATATGTGAGGTTTCACAGTTCATTCAGACATATAGAGCTCTGTATGTAATATGTATGTCTTTTGCTTTTCTTTTCTACTCACAACAAAATACACGATATAATTTGACTCACTAATTTTAGTGCACATTATGTATCAAATAATTGTTAACTATTAGTGCAATTAGACTAGTGTAGCATTGCACACAACTTAATTCACACACAAATAGAGTTGTGTATCTACACATGCATATATGTGTGTAGACTATATATATGTGTGTATATATATGTGTGTACAGTATGTATGTATATATATATATATGTATATATTAGTGTTTGCACGGGTTATCCGGGTACCCGGGTACCCGCCCGACGTGATACTACCCGGTTCCTAATTTATTACCCGAATCCTACGCAAAGTGTGATTTAAAAAAAAAAAAAAATTGCAAACCGATGGTTAGGCAGATTTCCCATTGACTTAGTGTGTTGTTAGGCTACCATGTGGTCGAAGATAACAGCAATAACGAAAGTTTTCCATGGATATCTTATAACTGCGTCACAATTTCAGCTAATAAACAGATGGCTAGGCTAGATTACCCCCATTGACTTAGTGTGGTGTTAGGCAACCACGTGGTCGAACGTAACAGCAATAACGAAAGTATTCCATGGATGTCTTATAACTGCGTCACAACTTCAGCAAATAAACATATGGTTAGGCTAAGCTAGATTTCTCATTGACTTAGTGTGGTGTTAGGCTACCGTGTGGAAGAAATAATTATTTACTCACTCGTTTATTTCATAGAAGGAAAGGCTGACAAGGAATTTTACGAGATTTTTATGGATTATAGACGGGATAACTAAAAAATAGAAATCGCAAGTGGCTTTTTACTAATCGTTTATTCCAAATGCGATCACTTTGCGCGAATCGCGCAATATCGCGGCAAATGCGAACCCTGGGCCTGCATAATAGATAGTAGTAGTAGTAACAACTAAATTGGATATTTATATGGTTTGACCCAATAGACGTGCACGAGCAAGCATAAGCAGCGGCGGCAGTGCGATGTTAGTAGTAATGCTAATTATAATTAAATAATTAATTTATTAACAAGTTAATGAAAGAAACAAAAGCAAATAAATATTATTGAGGAGGGTTTTATACCTTATCTTACACCTACGTATTTGAACATGAAAACATTGTCAGTAGAGAATATAATGCATTTATTACAGCATCCAATATGTAATTTCTTGAAAATCGTGATACATGAGGGTAAACAATTTTTTCCCGGGTACCCGGATACCCGACGGGTAACGCCCCTCGGGTATCCGGTTCCCGATTTTTGGACCCGTGTAAACACTAGTATATATATATAAATGAGTATATATATATATATATGTATATATATATATGTGTGTATATATATGTGTGTGTATAACTGTATGTGTATATAAATATAAACCCCTTCGTCTACAGATAGACGCCAGTACCAATGAGAGGTCATAAACATATACGATATATATTCTATAATTTACGATGAGGATACAATAGCCATATAAACACTCCATACAAAGCTTAGGACTATTTTCGTTGTGATTACAATCGTTTACTTCAGAAAGGAAATGAGTTATCTGAATCATTTCCTATCTCATTGATCGTCTTTTGACAATCCATCTCTTTGATTTTATTTACTCAGTGAGTACCTAGATAGGCTCATCTTCAAGTGCATTGTAGTGTTTCTCTGTTAGTTCCTACAGTTTAGTACGTTCTAGTACATGTTCTTTCACTGTATGAAGAAGACTGTATGGAGCAGGACTGGATATAACCTTGCACAAAATAACAATATCTATCTCTGTCACTTACACTTTGAAATAAAAGACCCGTCAACTTCTACTTTCTATTTCCAGCTTTACGTGTGTACAGTACTATGTACTACCATGTAGTGTTTACTAAGTACAGTACTGTGAACAATTATACACATTTTAACACATTGTATGGGACTTTTTGAGTTTCGATCAATCCAATTTCACTAAGGCCCCCTTTCCTCCAAATTCCCCCCCTTTTTTTGTCATGCATATATATGTATACTATGGTGTAAATGTTGGCTAATATCCAATAAATTGATTGTGAAGGGAAAGAAAATGTCCACATCAAAGTAAACAATGAATTGCAACATGTGCAGCAGTTTTAGTGTGTGTATAGAGCTGTCTGTATGCTATGTGAGTAATATCATGTATTACTTAATACAGGATATACAAAGAATTATGATGTCATAGGGCAATGGTAATACTGCTATGCTATATATAGTATTATCATCCTGGAAGTATAACATGCAAAGTATTACCCTGACATAATGGCTACAGTATTAACCATGATACATAAAGTACAGAGTTAGCTCCCCCCTACCCCCCTCCCATGCAAAGTATTACCCTGACATAATGGCTACAGTATTAACCATGATACATAAAGTACAGAGTTAGCTCCCCCCTACCCCCCCCCCCCCCCTGAATGATCCGTGAGATAGAGACAGGTGGGTTAAGGAGGGCCATGTAGAGATATTAGGCAGATTATCAAGAGACAAAGGAACATTTGAATGACCCTTTAGGGGACCACATGGGAGATAACTTACATCCATCCATGAATTGTTGCAGTTGGTCACAGCTAGCAGTTGCACTAGAAGAATCTTTGTGTACTTTGTACCTCAAAATTAATCTCTTCAACTTTCATGAAATTGATACCAATGATAAAATTGATAGCTGTGAAACCTATAATCTGTGTACAGTATGTATGGATGTATGTATGGATGTACGTATGTATGTATGTATGTACTATGTATGTATGATGGGGTATTTTCTTTAATGAGGTATTGGGATCTTTATAGTAAGTGACATGTATACTGTATGAGGAAATTAATGAGAGCGGACCTTGGGGTAGGATGGGCAGGGGATTGAATCAGTGAGGTCCAGTAAGTCTACATATGTTACAGAGCTAATATTTAACCATTTGAATACAATAGTTTTCAATGCATTTAATCATGAAAGTATTAAGTGATACACATGTTCTGATCACATACATGTAAGCTACGTGCTATATGGCCTTGGTGGTAGTACTTGTAAATAATTGGACATTTTAACCTATCATGGTCGCAGCTATCGTATCCCTTGCCCCCTCATCATGGATCAAAGTCTCTCATCTCCTCTTTTGGATTGGTCCATTGATTTATGAGGGGTGCTTTAATGCAACAACCTTCTTTTGTTGTTCTCAAATGATTTTGAGAATGGTGCTTCACATCCTTTGCTTATGTTTAATTATATTGAATAAATGTGTTTTGTCGAAGGAAAGACAACCTCAGTTGAGCTGTGTCGATACCCCTAATTAATAAATGTATTAATCGTCATCACACAGGTTTTAAATATGCTTTTTAACATAAGAAACAGTATATATAGGCCTATATGTATATGTATTTTCTACATATGACTATATATATACCCAAACAAACATACCTTTGAAACTTCATTCTTCAATGCTAACATCTGTAATAAAGGATTCTGAATATTCTGCACACTAGTCAATGGGGAAATCATCGCCAAGCCGAGAGGATTAACACCCTTATTTTTGGCCGCTAACGATGCCATACCAGGAATCTTCAAGTCTTTCATATTCAAATTACTCATCATCTCAAACTGCTCAAGTTTCCCGCCCGTGCGGAAAACTCTCTCCCCGATGGCGAATAATGGATCAATAATGACCTCCCTTCACTGTCCTCTCTTCTCAAAATTCAACGACCGACTTGGAAGAACCAACTAGATAATATATTCACCTATATGAAGGGATACGGATGAACGAACGTGTTTACTCAGAGTCGCTGGATGGACAGATTTCACAATATTATCAATTTACTCAAGCATGACAGAAATGTTGATCAAATATTTGTTCTTCCTCAAGAAACCAAGAAAAGATGTATCGTATCCTTTATTTTCCAAGATTAACAACTAGTGCAGTAACGTCTTACGCAGTTTAGCCACGTGCCACCGAATTATGCTCCAAGAATTAATTCGGATTATATTACATATCTATACTATCACATACAAATAACAGTGATCATACAGTATACACAATCACAGGCACCAGTTCATTATGAACTCAATCCGGTACATGTCCCAAAGCCAAGAAAGTATTCTCCCCAAAAAAGACAATGGACAGAGAACAATGAAACTTGAATAGATTCCAACAATATCAGCTACGTACTGTAAAATGAAATCTCTCTCTTGATCTAGTTGGTGCGGTAGTCTGTCATAGTGTTTAATCTAAGTTCCATTTATCTAATTATCGATCACAACCTTAACCCAATAGGACATGAACAGGATGCCGTAGTGCTGTTGTACTTCCTACTGATAACCACATGTGATATCGCAATCAATGTTTGAATTTGAACTATCTAACGTCTGCAGCGTGCACAAGGCCTAGCAGTCAGTCCCGTTGCTAGTCAGTCAGTCGATGCTACGTTGTTTTCGGAATGTGCCCATATATCAATCCACATCTGAAAAAATCCTGCTGTTTATTTCGCTTCAGCGGTTGCCAGGGTCATCCTAGTGGAGAATATGTTTTCCAGATTTCAGGTTTAATGTCGGGAGAGAAATCTGAATCCAAGGACGTGCATCCGTTGAAATTCCAGTCCACAGAAAGAACTACGACAGAACAATCCGAGACTTGACCTTCGCAATATAGTGCAATGGAGTTGAATTAACGCTTGTACAGCATGGCACTGTACAGTCGGATGTGCTTTATTCTAACATGCATAGGCAAATTGTGGTTAAATAGCTGCTGTATAAATCTTCAATCTTATCTCAAAGTAATCAAAAGAGTTTGCTTCCTGTCTTTTCCTCTACAAAGAAATAAATATACAAATACTGGTAGTAAAGGAGGTGGTAAAATACTGTCCTTATATCCTGCATGCATGCATCAATAAGCTCTATATATCCTTATCTAGCTGCTACTTTTCCTTCTCCCCTGGTCTTTGTTTCCAATCCTCTCACAACAAACCACAAAATGCCTGCTGCCTCTGACTGTTTCTCATCAACTTATAAAAGCTGCTGCTCGCTGCCTGTCAGCAGTACTGGATTACACTCTACTACTATTGCACATATTCCCTGCACACAGAGATGATGGTGATGGTGATGTTGATGATGTTATGAGAGTGAAAACTGCATGCAGCTTCCTTCCATTCTCGTAATTAAAACACACAGCTTGCAGTGAGTACAAAGGTTGAAGACTTACACAAACAGAGAGATCATTTTGCACTGGTAGGTTAAACTGTGTATTAAGAGAAAGTCTTTGCTCTATCCCTCACTCTCTCTTCTATTACACAAACTGTATTGTTGCTAATGTGTGTTTTGGTCAGACCTATTTAAGTATAAGACTGCCAGCATGATTTCCTTGTACTGCCGTAGTAGTACGTACACACACACAGGGTAGGCAGAAAAATGCTCAAATCTGTGCACAAGTTTCTCCAATAGCTAAATCACAATCTTTGCCGACAACCGCACATGTGCTGAGATTTCATACACTGCTGCATGAGAACATACACACACACACATGCACACAGTCAGCTACCTCACACTAATTGAAATCTTGGAATAGGGCATATATTACTAACAGTTGCTATAGTAACATGGTGTCTGAGACACATCTGACCAATGTTGGCAGGAGATATGGGGGTTTAGTTTTTGGGTTGAACAAAGGGAATCAGATACCTTGGTATAAAATTTTGCAACTGGAACAACTACAAAGGGAGCTATCAATGATCCTTTTGTTCTTAAAGGACAATTGGCAGCAATTACCTTTACCAGTAGTATATATGTATGCATAAATATATATTCTCTAGTACATATATAGTAAACAAAGGATGCAGGGATACTGTGGCAGAGAAATAAATTAATTCATGACTGAACACATGATGATAGGGGGTACTGTAAACTTGTTTATCCAAACAAAGCTGTGTCAATATTGATTTTTGCTCTAGCAGGGCTACAAGTAGCTTTCTTACAGAGTATATACATATATATTAGTTTGACTAATAGTCAGCATATGCAAGTGTTCCAAAGTATAACTTTGTTTGATTTTTTTTATAAATACTATATATAAAATAGATATATAATTAATTAAAATTTTAATAATAATGCCTTTTTTTTGTTTTCATTAGGAATACAGTCCTTTGTTACATATGTATATTTTGCTTACAAGTGTGGAATGAAATATTATTACAGATATATAGCACCAAGTAGTACCAAATAATTACTCGGCCATACTCTGTAATAATAAGAAGTTACGGAAACGGCAATGTTATTTTATGCGTACACCACATACTAGTGCATAGTCTAAACTTGCATTGACAGCCTTTGTAGCACAGACACGACAAATCACTTATTCTCGCATTGAGATAATCTGATTTTTGTACCATCAGTCTTTCAGTTCGTTTAAAATAAATATTGATGACAAGATATTTAATATGAAACAATTAAAACTACTAAATATTTGAATTTCCTGTCCACCCAACACCACCACCACCCTCCTGAATAGGCTTTGTTCCTAATCATGACTGATGATGCACATACCACATTTGAAAACTGCAAAGCCTTTGTTTTAGCTATTGCTAATTACAAAAACACACACACAATATAGAAAAAAATCATAATGAATTAACTTTAAAGTAGTATCTTTCAAGTTTGAGGAAATATATATTACACCAATCGATTTTTCTTTATTCAATTAAAGTTTAACATTTATGTCTTTTTTCTTCAAGTTTAAATAAGGTCATTCCTAACACAAAGGATGAGAGATCCAAAACTGATTTTTTTTTATAATATTATTTCCACATCCCCCTCACCTTGCTCTATTTGTTTGTATTTTACAGATTTGGGAAATTCAAACAAAGCCAATTTACACTAATGAATTGGCTGCAGCAATTAAGGCTCAAAATTTCTCCACAAAGAGTTTTGCACTTTGTACTACTTCCATATATGGGTGTAGCGTGTGGCCATATATCCTTGGATGGTTAAATGTCTGCCCAAGGCTACAGTAGAACTTGACTTCTTTGTTCTCTGTATGTGTGTATATATAACTCACAGCTTCACAGATATTGTAGGGTGTCCAAATTGGGTCAAAAAGTTAAATCCCTATTCATCAGAGGAGGGGCGGGATTATGTAAGATGTTGGAAAGAATCAAAATACTCTGGGAAAATAGAAATCAATACATTTCGCAGTCTATCACCTCGACACAAAAGATGCAAAATACACATTACAGACAGATGAGGAGGGTTGAGAGTGAAAAAGAACAGGTGTAGCATAAAAGATGGATTATCTGACAGGGGTATGAAGGTTTATCTAGGGTACAGTAGTAGTTAAATGATTGAAATCTGTGTTTACTTTGAAATGAGATTTAAGAGGAGGGACAACAGAGGGGAAGTGGGACAATATCATGGTTAAAAAGAAAAGGCACAAATATGCAAGAAAAAAAGACGTTTTGCCTCATTGGTGACCGTAGATGTTAAATAGAATATCACCAAAAATTGCTGTACATACAATTTAAATTACAAGAATATTTCTTTCCCTTTTCTGAAAACTTTTAAATACACTATTTTTAAGATTTACAAGTTGCTTCTTTTTTTCTCCACTTTAACTATAATGTGACCTAGTGTGCAAAAAGTTCTTGGGTGTGTTACTTTTTTTGTTTTAGGATAATACACTAAGATTCATTAAATCAGGTTTGATGATACCCAAGGTTGGTGACAATCATCTTCTAAATACAGGATTCAATTGCTGTCTCAATTTCAGTACTTTTGCTTAATTCCCAAGAGGATCATTGAGAAGTCCACAGCTGCTAAAGAGAGCAACACACTCATCATCAAGTCACAGATTGGAATCAACCAACGAAAAGTTGCTAATTTAATGCTTTCAATGTATCATGAGGATTTCAGCATGTTTACATGCAAGAAATCTGTGTTCCTGTTTCTACACTTTTGTGATCATGAACTATACAGGCTTCCATCTTGTGAGGAGGAGGAGGAGTCCATGTACTTTGTTACCCTATCATGGGTTACAAAACGACCTACAAAGTTTGTTATGCTATGCAAAGCCCCTGCCCCAAGGAATGCTCTTCATGGAAACATCCAATTTGTTACTGTCGATGACAGCTTCAAAATATCAAATACGCAAAAATGGTGACACTTTAAAGAAATATTTGACCAACAAACTTTTTACAGTTAGCAGCTTTGTTATGGGATCAGAGGTAATTTTCAGCTGGCCCCGAGGATCAAGAGACAAACATGGGTGGGTGGTATATTGGTATGCTGGTACCAAAAGTCAAGGCCCTTTTTAGTATTAATCAATGGTCCTTGTGTATCAGAATCTGTCACCACCCTAAACTCAAAGCGAATATCTTCCAAGACCGGAGGCCATTGAGTATTAGTAAAAGCTGGGCAACTTGAAATGATTTACAAAAAATAACAGCTTGATTGAATTTGGAAGACATAATTTGACCAGAATTTCTTTTGCGTTTCAATCTTGCATTTCAAAAGTTACTTTTTAAAACTAATCTGAATTTATAGTTTATACACAGATCCCAGTAAGTTCAACACAAAATGCAGCTGACACATTCACATGCTCTTCAACATATCATTTTACTGTACTATGTTGCATAAATTTGTGAATTTCTTTTTAATTTATAAGAAAATTTATTTCACAAAACCATTACAATTTTAACAATGGGTTATTAGCATTAATAACCAAAGGGAAACCACTTTCAGCATTGACTTGCCTTTAAATACATTTCATATGCAGCACAAGAGTAGTATGCACGCTAACCCTGGATACAGCTCATACTGCACGTACCTTAGCCGATCTTTGACCTCCACCTAGAACAGTAAGGATGTTCTACTACATATGGGGAAGTCAATCAGCATACATTTCATATCTTCATTGTAACCTGACCTTTAGAGTTTGACTTCTGCTGAAACCTTAAATGAGCTTCCACCTATACCAACTTGTGGAGTAATTTTAGGTATCATTTGGGTAATCTACCATGCATGTATAATCCCATTGAAGATCATGTAATTTTGATGTTGACCATTTGGACCTCTGCTGACCCCAAATGACCTTTGATTACCACCCAAAATAATAGGATTCGTGTACTCACTATAAGAAGACTTGCCAAATATGAGCTATGTGATGTAACCTATCCTGGGATATCATGTTTTCAAAGTTCAAGAGCCTACAAACCATTGAAACCTTTAATAAATCTCTTCACTCTTGAGACTACATAATTGATGATTACATCTCTTGTTTTCTAAATAATTATTTACATTCAAGTATGAATTTGTTGTTCCAATGTGCTGGTACTACTTAACTGTCATTTCGGAGACGACTGTACATGTACAATAATAATTTCATCATGTGAGAATAAATGGTAATTTAAACAATTAGTATCATTATTATTGATTTATTCCTATGGCAAGGACTAAAACATTAATAAAAAAGCAAAATAGAGAAACAGTTTATTATAGGACATTTCAAAATTTCAGTGTCTAGACTTTTATATCATAAATTAACAATATCAGAGATAGCCCTTAATTATAGTCTTCCCTTGTAAAGTCAGTTCTATTAATATCTCCAAAATTCTTGGCTTGTGCTTATAACCTTTCACGAACTGTTTTTGTACTTGTTACTAAAATCCTGTGACTATTCTTGAAGACGTGAGTTATACACTGATAAATCCAAAGTAATTAAAGATCTCTCAGTAACGCAGCATTTCCCTCCCCCCCCCCCGCCCCCCATCCCTCAACCTCTGACTACTGGATGCAGGAATGACATTAATCAAAACTTTACAAAAACAAAAGATCCAGGTTACAAAACTCAAGTTTTATTGCAACTCAAAAATGGAGACGAATATGACACTGGAAACTGAAATTGACAAAACTGGCTAACATCCAATTAAAGAACTCTGACAAAATGGCCACCAGCCAAGTGAACAAATTATCATGTGATCATATAGTATGATGCTATAAAGACTTGCATTATTCATTAACGACTACCGGTGACACAAAATTGTCAGCGGCTATTCTTAGAATTAACTCAATCCTCCGGTCTGTTTCTTGTTTTCTTGTTATTTTTTATTTATTCATTCATTCAGTTATTTTGTTTCCAGCATATTTACAAAGTGTTTACAAAACTATTGTGGTGATCTGATGGAAAGAGTAGTCAACATATGGATATAAAAGTTTGCAGGCTATCTTCATATCTTGCTTGATTAAATTTTGTTGCATGGCAAAGGAGAAAACAGAAGAATGAGCAACATCTATTAAAGCAATGATTTTTCGCCTTGATGATACGATGGGTAAATTGCAACCTATAGATGTATACACTGTACTATAATGCAGAACTGATCATGTATTAATGAATAAGAAAGGTTGAAACTATATAAAATACACTCATTTTTAGTTTTGATGATAATTGTAACTTTTGTAGTCATGCAGACGGATGTGTGTGTATGTATGACGCCTTGCTTGTAAACACGATATCACAGGAAGGGAAGCATGGACCAATCTCATATTTGGTATAATGTAGGAGTACCACATTGAGTCGAAGAAGCCAATTATTTTTGGGGGAGGTCAAATGTCATTTGGGGTCACACCCGGGGTCATTTCACAATGCTTTTGGCTGTACTATTTAGACTGAAGTATGTTGTTCATCCTGGCTATACCCTACAGCCTAGTGTGACACATTCATAAAAGAATATTCATGTAGCATCATTGAAACCACACTGCAGTTTTGCTGTAGGGTTTTATAATTATTTCCTGGGAATGTCACTTAAACAAGTTTTGCTGTTTTCCTTTCAAACTTCAAAATGTCAATTATGAGCTAACTGAATATCTTTTAAATATTTTGTATGGAATTCTGAAACACTTTTCTCTTCTAATCTTTCTCAGTTTTCATGTTTATTTAAAATATTATATGTTTTACTGCTTTCTACAAGAATGAATAAGAAAACTTTCCAGACAATTTTGTTTTGAAAACAGTCATTTACATAAATGCAGAAATGTAATTGCAAAACCTGATTAGGTATCGCTATGGAGAAATCCGACCTAGAATTCTTCTAGACACCATGAAAGTTTGAATTATAAAAGTTAATGAGATTTGAATGTTTAAGCTATTGATTTTATAAACAGGTTCATTATAATGTTTGAATCTATTGATTTTATAAACAAGTTCATATTGAATATCTGCTTCTATAATTTTCATGATGAGAATGATTAATATACACCTGCAGACTGCAGGCCTATTGGAGAAACCTCTTAAAAGATGAGATCATTATTTATAGCCCTATATTTGAGCATGCTTGCTACAAAGTACTAGAAGGTTTCAAAATACCTTCCTGCTGGTTCTGCACCTCCCAAATTATTTCCAGACACACAGGGAGTGCATAATTAGACAATTATATGTCTCGCTGAGAATAAAAACATACCCTGAGAGTGGTGGTTAAGTGCATGTTGAAGCATGGGTTACCATTACTTCACTTTCTATAACATGTTTGGGGCCGATACTGTTGACTATTAAAATCCTGACAATGGTTTTGGTTCCTATTTATTTTTATTTTCAATTATCAGTTCTGTCGGGATGTGATTAGAAATAACTTAAATGTCCAGGATGTATATTTCTCTGTTAATTATAACTATATATACTGCTAAATTCCACGTTTTTCGTCATTAGATGGGCCTGCCAAACAGACAATACTGCCCGTGTATACAGTTTCCTTCATTCTCTTTCAGTGCCAGTGCATCATTGCTTTCATAGATAGACAATCTTCTAAAATAAACCTCCCATTGTTTTTGGATGGTTCAGTGATCTCTGGCTCTATAGACATAACAATTTAGTTATGTAGTCAAAATAAAGAAAACCTAACTCAAATTTTCATTTTGTATTTAAAAATAAACATTCACCAACAGATGTTCAACTCAACAGGCACTCCAGAGATTGACCTTTGGAGGTTCTCGGAAACATCTTCACATCTTAGCAACAGTTAAGTAACAGCCTGACCATCTCAGTAAGATGATTTCATAGCAACGCCATACATAACATATGGAGGATATTTTTCCTTCTCATCATGGACAGAGTATAGATAGCTTGTGACATTTTTATGGCTTCAAGTTTACATAGTTACTACTAATACTTCATCAACTTTATCAAATAGTGGGGGGGGGGGGGTGAGGGGGCATTGACATCGTTCTTATTGTAACCTTGTCTACACTTGTATTAGATACAATAAAACTTGGAAATTTTTCTTTTTCCCAGATGGAAGGTTAAAATATTAAGGTTAAAAATACAAATGTTCTAATCATAGCTAAAATATTAGTTTGACTACATAACAGTTGGCTGACCAGTATGGGGGTCTTTCCTGGAAAAATGGTTAATATGAACGACGCACTTTAAAAAAAAAATAATAATTAATCAACAACAAGCAAGGTGACATGAAAATTATCCACATTTAACATCTTTGTGAAATTTAAAGTAAAAAATGTTCTTTCTTCTTTCAAAATTTGTTTTGTAAAGTTGTTAGTTTTCCCATCAAAACTAATTGATTTATAAATCCTCAAAGATAGTATCTATGTAAAAATTGAACAAACTTGAAAGAGATGTGGGGTGTAGGTGGAGGGGAACAGACAACATTTGATTTATATTTATGATACTGTAAAATGTGTTGTTTACTCTCACCATTAGTATACATACATTATGTGAGTGATTTATCTTCCTCTTTATGTAGAAACTACAATGATCTTCAGTGTTATAGACATATATACCTCCACTACCTTCATATGTACCTTAACTTCATGTCATGTGCAACATGTTTAAACAGCCATGCCCTATGCCATTATCGTAATGCACATTTGAATTATTGATGATACAGTTGTCAGTTGAAGTGGCCCAGTGTACACTAACTTAAATTACAGCTGTCTGTCATAAGTGTATCCAATTTTAAAGTAGAACTGCATTTGCCTGCAAATATGCAGTATTGTAGTGTACGTGTGTGGAGTGCTTGCAGTGTTAGGAAGAACTTTTCGGTTGCTTCATGGTGTTAATTTTTGGCCAACAACATACCAGGGAGTATAGTCATATTGTAGGTAGCTACAAAGTGAGGGAGCTTGTGAGCGCTGTGACAGGCTCAGAATAAGTTGCCTGCTCAGCTAGCCTCTGAAACTGCAAATGTACAGAGACAATATAAACATGAAGTTTCAACGTTCAGTTATGTAGGTATCGTTCACTTGACAAGTAAAGCCAACACTGTAGCGAACGAATGCACACACGCACGCACACTACAATAATATTGCTAAAAACTGAACAAGTGTGAACTGTGCGATGTGATGTTAATGGTTGTTAGTACTGGTGGCAACTGCCACAAATTGTAGCTAAAAATTTATACAATTGATCAACTGCTTTTCCTGGAAAATCTGACCGTCCAAGGCAAACATTGTCAAGGAGGAGTTAGTTAACACAATTTAAAATGAAAACAGTTTGGGAACTTGGGTTGAATGATGGTAAACTGAATTCTAACTTTGTGGGATATGTGACCATTTTTTAAACTTTCTAGCATATTATTTCGGATTGAAACTGATAAAAATTTAGGTCAATATGTGATTGAATTATCTGCATATCAACTTCCTTCATATTTTAAATAATGCCTCCTTTTCACCACAACAATTTAGAAAGTGTAAAAACAAATATTTCCAGTCATTAACACCAACACTAAAAATTAAATTAAGACACGTTTTCCTCATATGGACTTCTAAATGTGAGAATGATATTGTTATAACACACTGCCCCATGCTGTGAATAATTCACACAGAATTATAATTTTTCACACTGAGCATTTCCCCCCCCCCCCCCCCCCCCATCATGTTATTAACATTTCTCAAAAGATGTTTCTACAAAACAAGGGATTTGCGGATCGAACGAATAAACAAAGTAGTCTTGTGTTTTTCCAGTCTGACTATATTATTCTCTTGGACACAATTATCTGAAATTTAATGCAGCTGGGAATAAATTTAATATTAACAGAAATTTTAATTTCATAATTGCAAGAGACCTTTTTCTCTCGTTCTTTAACTTCTCAACAGCCTTTCTTTTAACCAGGGCACCACAAAGCCCTGGGCTGCTTTAATTGATAGGGAGCCTGACAGAGGGCCTCACCATTTCTCATTATCAATTAACACAATAACACAAGTCCCGTTCACATTGACCTCCCTTGCTTTCCCCCCATGATTCATATTCTACATTCTTGAAATTTTTCAATACTGAGTGAACATTCCCAGCATATTTCTACAAACTGACTAGGTTAGAACCCATTAGCGTATAGTGCACACCCCTGCTGGGGTATACTTCCATTCCAGCTATGCTTCTGCCTGTGGTATTTTGAGTCAATCAGAATATAGATTTCCGGCTTACATTTCACAGCAGATCCAAATACAACTTTGTACATCTTACCAACCCTACTACATAAGTCTCCCTTCATGTCCTCAATTATAAAAGCATCTGTTTGGCTTGGATTGTCAATTCTTGGCTAATATTTTACCAAGACTATATACTAACTGGTGTAGCTCAGTCAAAATCAAAATTTGCAATGATGACAAATTAGGCAAATTCCACCATTTTTGTCAAGAAAAAAAAAAGTTAAAGAAAGGAAATTCATTATGCTGAAATGGAGAGAGGAAATGTTTTTCAAAAGTCTAAGTATTAAAGTCAGTGAGTTGACAAAACAAATGCCATATTTAAGCAGAGTAATTTAAAATATCATGTTTGCACATGTTTTTCTTGGAAACAACGTATGAGATTTTGTGTGAAGAATTTAATGAATTTCCAAAATGCTGTATCACTTTGACCCCCACTTATTAGAAATGCTGACTGGTTAATTTCCACTATAGGAATTATGACTGAATGATCGTGGTCATGAATGTGTTGACATCAAAGTGAAGTAGTATCATGAGTCCATTCAAAAGACACATACATTCTGCACTGTACTGGGATACTTTATAAGAAATGTCACCCAAGATACAGCCTGGGCAAAAAAAAACCAAACAAGATGATCTTTGAAAGGCAGCACTGTACTGATACACTCTCAGCTCTGCTGTGCCCTTACATTGGGACGGTGCCCATGTAATCATAACAGTGTTCCGGCATATATGTCATCGTATGGGTACCTTGATAAATGAATAAATGATGTAAAACCTGTAAAATTTCAGGATTCTTTTATTTGAGCACAGCGCTTACAGGGAGGGAGCAAGCTGTCTTACCCGTCCTTTGGCCAGTGAGGACAAACAAGTCACAACTAAAACACTTTTCAGTTGTTTCCTTAAATTAAAACAACTTGATGCAATTGGATTGGTTGCAACAAACTGAATATTCATTCACCTACTCACC
This sequence comes from Apostichopus japonicus, assembly GCF_037975245.1. Classification (NCBI taxonomy): domain Eukaryota; kingdom Metazoa; phylum Echinodermata; class Holothuroidea; order Aspidochirotida; family Stichopodidae; genus Apostichopus; species Apostichopus japonicus. Next base: position 11,776,679 of record NC_092579.1, read on the forward strand.
AAGGCCTGACCTAGATATCAGCAACCAATGTCATTGTGCATATTCACACTTGAAACGTAGCAAACAGCAAACCTGATGTAACCTTAATCAACTGCTTGTTTGTATTCTTGTACAGTGAAGGATGACTTTTGCAGGCAACTTCAATCCAGCACAAAGTGTAACTTTTTTCTTCAAATAAAAGGCCAACAGCTGTCATTTCCCCATCAAACTGAGGGCGCTATTCAAAAATAACCTTAAGCATTTTTTTACAGTTTGATCTTCAAGTTTACAAAAGCACTATATATAGTTAAACCATATGTGATTTCAAATTAAAAAGTGGAAAAGATGAATTAGTCACCCAACCATTTCATGATTACAAACAGATCAGATCCCCATTGGTGTGGATCACTAAGAACAGTATATTAGTGTTTATATTAGTGTTTGCACGGGTTATCCGGGTACCCGGGTACCCGCCCGACGCGACACTACCCGGTTCCTAATTTATTACCCGAATCCTACGCAAAGTGTGATTTAAAAAAAAAAAAAAAATCGCACACCGACGGTTAGGCAGATTTCCCATTGACTTAGTGTGGTGTTAGGCTACAATGTGGTCGAATATAACAGCAATAACGAAGGTACCCGCCCGACGCGATATATACTACCCGGTTCCTAATTTATTACCCGAATCCTACGCAAAGTGTGATTGTTTTAAAAAAAAATTGCAAACCGATGGTTAGGCAGATTTCCCATTGACTTAGTGTGTTGTTAGGCTACCATGTGGTCGAAGATAACAGCAATAACGAAAGCTTTCCATAGATATCTTATAACTGCGTCACAATTTCAGCTAATAAACAGATGGCTAGGCTAGATTACCCCCATTGACTTAGTGTGGTGTTAGGCAACCATGTGGTCGAACGTAACAGCAATAACGAAAGTATTCCATGGATGTCTTATAACTGCGTCACAACTTCAGCAAATAAACAGATGGTTAGGCTTAGCTAGATTTCTCATTGACTTAGTGTGGTGTTAGGCTACCATGTGGAAGAAATTATTATTTATTCGTTCGTTTATTTCATAAAAGGAAAGGCTGACAAGGAATTTTAAGAGATGTTTATGGATTATAGACGGGATAACTAAAAAATAGTAATCGCAAGTGGCTTTTTACTAATCGTTTTTTCCAAATGCGATCAAATTGCGCGAATCGCGCAATCTCGCGGCTAATGCTTAAGAGCTAAATTGGTTATTTATATGGTTTGATAATAGACGTGCACGAGCAAGCAAAAGCAGCGGCGGCAGTGCGATGTTAGTAGTAATGCTAGTAGTAATTATAATTAAATAATTTATTTATTAACAAGTTAATGAAAGAAACAAAAGCAAATAAAAATTATTGAGGAAGGTTTTATACCTTATCTTACACCTACGTATTTGAACATGAAAACATTGTCAGTAGAGAATATAATGCATTTGTTACAGCATCCAATATGTAATTTCTTGAAAATCGTGATACACGAGGGTAAACAATTTTTTTCCGGGTACCCGGATACCCGACGGGTAACGGCCCTCGGGTACCCGGTTCCCGATTTTTGGACCCGTGTAAACACTAGTTTATATGATTAAAATGTTCACCATGGCAATTAATATTGCATATGCTAAACAAATTATCAATAAAATTGTACATTTTCTGTGAATCAGTAAAGTTCAGTAAAAACCCTTCAGGAGACCTTTGTCACTTGACAGACAGTCTGGAGTCAGAATCAGAAATATAATGAATTCTTAGACAATCCCTAATTGAAAACATGTAGAGTGGGAAATTACAACCAAATTTGAATGGAAAATAGTTTTTTGTCTATAATTCCTATTTTGTTTTTGATGTGGTTGTCTTTTCTTGGCTCTTTCAAAAAGATTAACTATGAGAATTTAACAATGCTAATCCCACTATGATATTTAAGCTAAAATTCAAGACTCACTGTTGCTTGACTAATGTATCAGACTACTGACAAAACTAGTGAAATACCCACTATATCTGATCATGACCAAATTTCAACACTAAAGCACTAAAACTCACCTTCCATGATTCGTGTCTAACTAGCTTTACTGACAACTACCAAAATGTTGCATTAGAATGACTTACTTTCATATTTGGTATTTTTTCACCAATTTTGTTTATTAATCCTGGGTTAAAGCATGACAAAGAGTCTAGACAAAAGATATGCATGGATAAACGTTCAGCATTTTGTCATCTTTAGATTTCATCCGTTTGTTTTGGAAATTCTGGAAGTCATCGAGAGGACAACGACTTAACGCTTAATGAAAAAGATCGACCAAATTAATATGTGGCGTGAAGCGGAACTTGGCAGAACCAGGAAATAATTCGGAGGGGTAACTTCCCATCTGGAGGTACAGAATAAAACTTCATACAGAGAACGAACTTTTGATTGTTTCTAGAAATTAATATTACTGAGTCTAAACGGTACAGGTTACATACATCACATTGTTGTACAGTCATTATAATGTTGTGGCTGGATAAATGGTGGTGCTGGGTAAGTGATAAACATCCAGAGTATATACAACTCCTTACAGGACCTTCCTCCATTGATGTTTCACTCGCTACATCACCCAAAGATTTTTGGTTTTGTTTTTCTAGCTTTCTTTTGATGGGAGCAGGTTTCATTGGGGGGGGGGGGGGGAAGGGGGTGGCTGTGAACATCTTTGTTACAAAGTCAAATTTAAAAGAAGAAATTCTGAGTACTATGATATCATGAGTAGTTCACAATTGCAAGGCTTTTTGAAGAGTTTGATTTTAATGTAATAATACATTAGCTCATGTGGAATCAAAGTACATTTTGTTGGAGCCATGCAGATTGATTCACATTGCTAAACAAAAACCAGATTTTAGAAAAAAATAAGTTGAACTATAAGAAAGTTAGTTTGGCTTGCAACTTTGGATACATATGTTTCAAACAATCTACAATAGTTTAACAACAAACTGGTTTACTAATGGTGGTTAACTGATGGATATGCCAAACCAACTTAAACTCATAGCAACAGCTTGTCAAATTTCACAGAAATAAACTGGACTGATACCACTGCATCCTCTGTTCATTATTTGTTTACAGTTTAGAAAGCCCAGTGAAATTTGAAACCCTCCAAAAGTTCATCCCTAATTTGGTCATTCTTGCTGCAGTTTTTTTTTTTTTGCTGTTAGTAACAGATCATTCTTTCAGGTACCTACGTACTCTTTTTCTTTTAATTCAATATTGTGGGAGCAAATTGTACCACTAGACTGAGGTACATTCAAGGTATTAACATTGTACCAAAAGACTGAGCTACATTCAAGGTATTAACATTGTACCACTAGACTGAGGTACATTCAAGGTATTAACAAGGTACCAATAGATAAATGTAGATTCAAGGTATTAACACTGTACCACTAGACTGAGGTACATTCAAGGTATTAGCATTGTACCACTAGACTGAGGTACATTCAATATATTAACATTGTACCAGTAGATAGATGTAGATTCAAGGTATTAACATTGTACCACTAGATTGAGGTACATTCAAAGTATTAACATTGTACCACTAGATTGAGATTCATTCAAGATATCATTGTTCTAAGTGTTCTTAGTATTGAATGTACACCCAAGGTCGACTATGTCAGCTGCTCTCAAGAATGACTATAACCAGCTGCCGGTTAATAACTTTCATCAAAATTCAAAATGATTGCATTCGTTTCCCGGAGGACTTGGCCGTATTTTACAGTTGTGCTGCACATACAACACTCAGTGTACTTCAAAGTACTTTCACAGTGACATAACTGTTAAATTTATAAAAGAAATGCAGCAGAAGGATTCTAGTTTAAGTATTGTCTTTATATATAGGTAAACAATTATAACTGCATGGACATTAGAGTTATACACTATTAACAAGGTACTGTATGTACTTCCAAGTTCAGATTAGAGAATGCTTTCAAAGCCCACCATTTGGCTATATACATTATATATGCAACTCTATACTAGATACCACATGGGCAGCAGGTCAAACATTAATATATTAGTATATGTATATATTGTATATAATGTATATATACAGTATATGTATAATGTATATTAATAAGCATATACTACAGTATCATGTTTTTATAATGTATAATGTACATATTAATATATATACTATAATGTATATGAATATAATGTATTTATACTATCATGTATACTATAATATATATATTAATATGTATATTATCACAGTTATAAACAAGTACAAATATGAAGATATCCTACAGTGTACAGAGATCCAAGCACCATCACCAATCACAGCCATCTTGTTTGACAATAATTGTTAATCCTAGACTACACAAACTTAATCAATTACTTCGTTTAGTTAAGTAAGATTCCGTTTGCTTTGATTAATTTCACTGGTTTATCCCAATGTAATTTTAGTCTAATGATCTTTGTGTCCATAACGTATGGAAACAGAATTAGAAAGTTAGTGAGTTGTGACATTCTTCTTAATACTTTCACTGCATCCTGTTATAGCAAGGGAAATTAATCACATTGAATACAGTGCCCTACTGTACATATGGACTACCCCCACAAACTACTCAGCTTGGGTGTATAAACTTGTCCTCCTTTTTGGATGTGGTTAATTCAAGTAGCATAGTTTTGAAAGGAGTATTTTAATTTTTTTTCTAAATCTTTCAAGTACCACTACTCAACTATAAGACTGCAATCAATCAAGGCACTCGAAATAATTTTTTTCCTTAAATGAAAATTAATCTGCAAGTAAATTGAATAATGATTCCATTCCATTCTAAACATTCTGTTGTCCAGGAACTTATTCATGCAAGTCTTAATAAACTCAAGCACAAAACACAATATGGTAAGTTTCAAATTATTTAAGATATTTTTATTCAGTTCACTATTTGAAATCTTATTATGGTATTCCAATCTTGAAAGATTGATAAATGTCTCGGTAAAAACCTGCTCTGACAGATAAATAAAACCTGCTCCAAAGAAAAAAAGAAACAAATGGGGGAAAAAAAGAAGTTTTAATATTGGACTGATTTTCTAAGTTTACCTCAAGCTCTGAAGGAGTTTCAACTTGAAGATGATATTGAAGGGAAGGTTGTGTTTCATGTCCGTACCTTCTTTACGTCGTTTACGAGCCTAAAGAATGAAAGGGAAGTACTTCCCAATGACGCAGGCAGATCTAGTAACTCAATCTTAATCACTGTCCGTGAAGTATAAAGAGAAAGCGAATCCTCAAAATTGACCAAAAAACATTCTGATGTGGGAAATTCAAAGTTGTGATACGAGGGTGAAATAGAAGGTAGAGACTGGAGGAGATTAAATGCAACAAAAAGAAAGCACGTTTACTGAAATTTCCAAAATGAAATCACAAATTTCAACCCAGCCTACATTTTACAGCAAAAGAAACTGACTACATCAAATTTGTACAAATATAGAAGAAATTCAACTATCACTATTACCTTTTTGGACTTATTCTCATTAATTATTTTAATACTTTTTAACTTGTTCTCAAAATGTTTGTAGTTTACCAAATATTGAAATCAAGGTTAACTTGTTCTTCACGCTTCTTCTTTTTTTTGTGGAGGGGAGGGGAAGGGGAGGGGCAAGGGAAGGGGCATCCAGAAATGTTAATAATTATTGGGCTTAAAATAAAGATGGTGTTAAATTTTAAGTTTACTAAAAGGGGAGTTGCAGCAGTCTTGCTATTAAGTTCCAGGTAATAAAAACAGAACCTAATTTACTGTAGACCAAACAATGACTTATTGCTTATCTTAATTTTCACTTAAAATATCGAAGATAAGTTTTTCATGCAAAAAAAAAAAAAGATAAAAAATAATCAAATTATCAAAACAATCATCCAAAACAAAAGACAAGAACAATATCCATTACTGGGCTCACATTTGTTTACAACCTGCGGGCGTCGCCATTTTGGGAAATGCTATCCAGTCGCTAACACCTACAACTTATCATTCATTTTATATTACTCTCAACACCGAACATTGGTTAATACTTAATAGCATCTTCACCGTTCATATCCTTTTCTACCGAACCTAGAAATGATTCAGTACTTCAAAAGCAGATATTAAACTGACAACATCTCTCCCAAACATGCCTCCTGCTCACATCTGTATTCAATTTTATTTACTTTTCATCCTTGCTTGTCTCTAACTCTTGAAGTCAGAAAAAAGATCTCACTGCCTGAGCAACTCCTTCTACCACCTACTAGGCCTCTCTCAGAAATGATTCAAAAGTGACCAATATTGCCAGGCCTCCTGTAGACACGAGGCCCACCCACCTGCAAGCATTACGCCATGAGAATCAAACCGATGGTGTGCTGCTGCTGCTTTAGAAACAATCTCTCTGATCCTTCTATCGATCGAATGAAATTAAAGACAGAAGAAATTTGTACTTACTTGCACCACAACAAGTGGCATTTTTCTTCTACACATAGACTATGTTTAAAGTATCTCCAAGGTTGCTTAATTCCACTTAATTCCACAAAAAGGAATGATTTTTTGGTGAGTTCACTTGATATTATGTCTATTTATATAGATGCCTTGACAAATGTAATCAGTTCCTTAATCCAGCAAACATATAATTGTAACTGTATGACTACCTCTCAGTGGTGGTGTCTTTCTCTACCGGAGACCAGCGTTATGATGATGTGGCCACAGTACGTATTCACTACAGTATATTACACTACTACTACTACTACTACTAATACTGTAGAGGCACTTCAGTGGCCCTCACTGTGATGTATATATATATACACACACACATGTAATGACCTTGTTTTTGAGTTAACTACAGGATCAGATGTCAGAATTTTTATGACAAATTCCAGAGGATTCCCCCCACACACATATATTCACTCTCACACACACACAGCAGATACACAAATATCGCATACAGTAAAGAGTGGTGCGGGGAGTGGCTGATCAGTATTTGACCCTGGGAGTACTAAAAGATCAGATGTGACAGACCAGCTGGCTTCAGCAGATGATTCATGTCCAGGAGATAAGTTTGACAGCAGTAATAGTAAAACCCAGGATATACTGGAGAAATTGACTGGAGAAACATGACTTGCTGAAGTGGATGATAAGAAAAGAGCCTAAGCTATATATGCTGACCAAGGTTAGCTTCACTAAACACATCACTGGTTATGATACAGCTAGAGGCAGATTAGACCAGATTCTAATGAATTTAATAAACAAGAAAGAGCAACTGGGAGACTTCTGAATCCCCTTCTAAATCCAGATAATACATTAATGGACTTAAAAGTGATGCAACAAACGAAATGTATCATTTGATTAAAGCAAACAAAATATATCTTGTACAAGTCTGTCAGAGTACACCACTCCTCTCCCTACTCTTCACCCACCACTCCTCTCTCTACTCTTCACCCACTTCTCCTCTCCCTACCCTACCCTTCACCCACCACTCCTCTCCCTACCCTTCACCCACCCCTCCTCTCCCTACCCTTGACCCACCACTCCTCTCTCTACTCTTCACCCACTTCTCCTCTCCCTACCCTTCACCCACCCCTCCTCTCTCTACCCTTCACCCACCACTCCTCTCTCTACCCTTCACCCACCACTCCTCTCCCTACTCTTCACCCACCACTCCTCTCTCTACTCTTCACCCACTTCTCTCCCTACACTTCACCCACCACTCCTCTCCCTACCCTTCACCCACCACTCCTCTCTCTACCCTTCATCCACCACTCCTCTCTCTACCCTTGACCCACCACTCCTCTCCCTACCCTACCCTTCACCCACCACTCCTCTCTCTACCCTTCATCCACCACTCCTCTCTCTACCCTTGACCCACCACTCCTCTCCCTACCCTTGACCCACCACTCCTCTCTCTACTCTTCACCCACTTCTCCTCTCCCTACCCTTGACCCACCACTCCTCTCCCTACCCTTCACCCACCCCTCCTCTCCCTACCCTTCACCCACCCCTCCTCTCCCTACCCTTGACCTCCTACCTCCAATTCTCTTGTGGTAGCCATGAAAGACAAATTAAAAGAAAAGATACAAAAATGATATGTAAAGGATAAATATAAGGTAAATGCTAAAAGCTAATAAAACTGTTATTTGTCAGCTATAAAACATCATCAGCCTCCTTCCTGCCAATGAACCATTTTTAATTGCATGTTATATTCTAATAGTCAAATATCAAAATCTCCTGATCTACTTCCCATGCTTAATATGATAATATAATCCTTTTTCTCCAGATATCTGTCAGATATATTACTATGACTCATTACCAGACATATGGTACCTCCGAAACTGTAATATCTAATAAGCACCCAACATTTACATTATTTTCTGAAACGTTAAATTACCACTTTAACCACTCAGCTGTGTCACTGAATGCATCTGGCAATCATGGAAAAACTTCACAGTTGGGTGAACCGCACGACATATTATGTCAAGTCTTTAAAGTTATTTGCAGTCATGAAAATGAAAGACATGCAGTAAAGTTTTACAAAAAAGAAATGAAAAAAAAAAGAGGGCGAGTTCTATAAAAGGTTCACATATTAGTAACACATATTTCATGAATATAACAAAATGTCTTCTGTTCTGTAGTTTAGTATTTTAAAAGCTGCTGAAAGGGAGATATCATCCCATCTCAACCAATATCAATCACATTAACCTTTATGATTAGGAATGCTATGAAAATATAAGCTTCCCTAAAAATATAGGTAATACAATGTAAAAATATGTAAATTTAATTCTCCCCCCCCCCCAAAAAAAAAAAAAGAGTAAAATCTCTAATTGATTGGGGGATTAATCAAGGTTATAATTTTTGTAAAAACGGAGAAAAAAGACTTGAACAAGTCTGATTAGTATGGTATCACAGAACGACTTTAACATACAGTAGGACTAACAGTTATATGTTCTTCTTTAATTCATGACTTTAGCTGACTTATTGTCATTTAAAGAAATGCTATTTTGAAAAACACTGCTGCATAAAACATGACTTGTTGACAATGTCCACAACAACTCTCATAATGAAGAAATTAATTATTTATGAATATGCAAATTGTTTTTGAAAAGCAGCTGCTTGTTTACAGAATAGTTGTACACTTGCAATGCCCCATCCATTGTGATAGGTCACAAGTTTAGCTCTGTGAAATATGTGTATGGTAATATACACGCATACAGTGGTTAGGCTATTAATTAAGGGCCCATGACAATACGGGGTCGGGTAAGCTGGGGAAATTTACAAGCTGCAACTCAGCTTAGTGAATGGAACAACTGCTGCACAAATAGTTTCTGCTTTGTATCCATGAGGATTCTTTATCGCACCTTTCCCTCCATCTCACCTCAGTCCTCCCTTGTCCTCCCTTGTCCTCCCGACTCCCCATCTCCCCCACCACCCCCCCTTCCTTCTCTCTCTTTCAACAGACAGACCAACTCATCCTGACACTTACACGGTACAATTGTCAGTTTGAAACATCAGTTTGCATTTGGTTGTAACTGTGTGTCACTTTGAACCATGTAAGTCATTTAATATCTACACATAATTGTACTCCTTTGCATTACAGATGTATGTGTTGATAAACCCATTCGGCTGCTGCTGGGTTAATTAACAAGCTTACAAGTATTGGTCCCAAAGCATACCATTAAATACTTTCCTGATGGCTCTGCATCTCCAAAATTACCTGCAGACATAGATGAGTCTTAAATTAGACAATTAAATCATATCATATTGAGGAGGATTTATAAAGTGCAGACTACTCCATCTATAATGGGCCCAAATCACAACATAACACAAACATAGAGACAATCCCTCCACATGGCAGCAGCTAGACATCACCAAACTGACAATTTACCTCACAGTTCCCCATTTATGCACCTGCAGGGTGAAGAGAGGCAATGGAGATAAAGTGCCTTGCCCAAGGACACACCATAATGATCTGGCCAGGACTCTGACATGCAAACCTTAGATCACAAATTTAATGTTTCAGTGCATGAGGAAAGAATTTTACTAAGATCACTGAAAGTAAATCATGTTGTTGATGGTGTGTTATTAGTGACCATTATTGGACTTTGTAGCATATTTTGGGGCATTGCTAATGACATTAAACACTGTTTAACTGCAATAAAGTTATCTAGCTAAACATTAATAGTCAAACACAATGTACCATATGATTTATAGTAAAGTAAATTCAAGAGAAGATACAAATTTAAGCTTTACAATCCATTATTACGGAACACCAAAGTGTTCCACAATGCTTTTACAGAATGACATATACAATGTACATTATGAATATGCTTAATTGTTTATTGAATATAAGTTAATGCATATTCAATGTGGAATGTTTTATAGGAACACCCAATCATCCACATCTCTGCTCACAAATATCCATAAGAAATGTTCTTATTTCTTAAGGACATACGTGACAGAACATGCATCCTATCATTCTGGAAATGCATTTCCCGTCCGATATACCATTGCAATGGCCCCATATATGCTAGATATTCAAATATGGTCACCTTTGGTCAAAATGGTTCATCTGTTTTTATTACAACCTTCAAGCAAATTTTCCCAACTGGGACATTCAGTCATCTTGTGTGTTCCTTAAAAATGTCTGAGAACAATTTGGAGAGTAAAGACCTCCAGGAAAGTACTTTTTGAAAACTTCTAGCAGTTATAGCATGCTATAATGTGGGGCCTGTACTGACAACCTTTAAGCCTAACTGTGATAATCATGTTTTTAGGTATGAGCCAATCTATTCATGCCATGTCAAGATTGCAGCAAGACTGGGAAATTCAAATGTTTGAAATTTGTGATGAAAGATTCAAGCACCTTGAAGTACATTATATATAGCTGAGTTATGTTAAAAATCACTCACCAAAAACCTGAATTGTAGTCCTCCATGTACTGATGGCAACATTAACTCTGGTTTGCTGGTTGGCATATTGAAATATTCCAAATTTGAATCAAAAATGAAAATTGTGGTAATATGCTGGTCACTGTGTCAAAATTACACTTTCCACAAACAATAATATATCATCAAGGTGATGTTAAATCCAATGTGAATGTATGCACAACCTACGAGTATTCACACAATAAGGAAGTCTTCCTGGTAAAGAATTTTGGTTCAAAAATCTTGTAATCAAGCAAATTTGGCACAACGATAGATCGTAACTGCTGTCATGATCCGAAAGCAGACGTTTTGTTTCTGTTCCTGTTCCTATGTTTTATTAATCATTTCTTAACTTAAGTGCTAATATCATTTCAACTTTGCTATCTGGCAATGTAGTGATATATTTGGTCACCATGGAAACATGTACAGGAAATGAACTGAAGAGTTGCTACCAATAGTTTGTTACACGTATGGATTATGAAAATTAGTTCTATTTCATTTTTATTTGAAGATCCTCAAAATGAATTCAGTCCATTAAATGAGTGAAACTGATTCCAATTGGATCTCCCTGCTGACCTTATCAATGGAAATACAGTTCAATCAGTGATGATAAGTCCCTGCAAGTTAAAACACAGTGTTTGTTTACATGGAATGATTTAATTATTGCAATTGTCAAAAATTCAGATTCAGCTGTATCAAGAAACACCGCTGGTTTATCAGCAATTGCACCGGAAAAGAAATATTCTACTACTTGCTGCTAGTAATCTATTTGGCATCCATTCTTTCCAACCAAAACAAAAAACAAAACAAACATCACAATTCAAAATCAAAAGTTGGAGCAAATTTCCGGCAGCAAGTCTTACCCTAGTTTCTTCTTTCCGTTTTTTTATTGTAAATTTTGTCGTTTTTATTAGTATAGCTTCCTTTCCTCTCCAAGTCAAACAAATGATTTGGTATCTATAATCAAAACAAAAGCGCTTGCTTCCCGAAAGGCAAAAACATATTTGGGTTGAAACTGCAAAAGGACAGCAGCAGCACACATCAGTGCAATATCGTCAAGCTGTAACTGACCTATCTAGGTAGCTAGCTTCAAGCTGCTGGTTACTCATTCACTGGTAATTTTGAAACAGTCCTAACTTTAAGTACTGATCATGTACCAATTAACACTACTTATGTCAACTTATGAACACTGAAATCGGTAGATATTGCAGCAGCCTGCTTGTTCAAACTCAAAGTTAAAACTGATTGGGCAATTTGAGTAAGTATGACATGTCATGCCTTTTTCTCACCAAACCATTCCTGTGGTTTTTTATAACTAATGAATTATCATACAGCCTCATATCAAGCCTAGCTTCAAATTCTCAACGACGGACCATCGACGACGTAGTCAGTCGTCTGATTCATCCCTGTATACAATTCACTTCAGTTATTGAGTGATGTTATGATAACGTCGCCAGCATCAACGGAACTGTTATCTCATTAAAATAAAAAACGTGACAGGCATAACATCTACACCACGGAAAGTATCCATATGGGAATTCAATTAAGAATCCTTAACCAAGACCCCTCCAAATAATTTGGTGTCTTCCATATATATCTTGGCTGTCTCTTCCCACACTAGGGTCATCCATTTATTTCATCTTCCCTTTTCTTTCTTTTTTCTCCTGTTTTTTTTTTTCCCCTTCTCTTTTCTTATTTTACGATGATTCGACTCCACACGCTCATGCGACAAGATTCACAAACTGGAAACATAAAATTTGACATAACTGAAGAATAAAATCAATCAAACATAGGATGCAACCCTGCTTGAACCTCTTTTCCCCTTTGAGGTAAAGGCAAAGTCCTCTGTCATCAAGCATTTATCCTCCGAACCAAATTTTGCTTCCCCCTTTTTCTCTCCTCCTCTCCACTTCTTGCGGGGTTCTGTCTTTGTCTCGATTAAGTTCTTTTCTTAAATCTTCGAGGTAAGGTTAGAGAAACTTGTTTATCATCATTATCATCATGTTGGTGATCATCAAGCAATGTCTAATGACTGCAGTGCTTAAACATGCTATCTAGAAGTTCAGAAATTATAGTCGGAGGGAAAGAGACGTTGACATTCTTGCTACGACAGGGGTGGGTGGCTTACAACCGAGCACACTTCACTTGGAATGATGATGATGATGAAATCAATGAAACGGAAGCGAGAGAATTCAGACTTGGGGTGAATGTGACATCTTACATGCCAAGCCTCCTCCGGCTTAAAGGATTACCTTCAAAGATCTCGCATGGATTTGGTGGTAAAGATTTCTAATTATCTGAGATTTATCAGGGGGAGAGGAAAGTTTATGCCTGACTTGTGTTTTTCAAGGGTGTGCATCAGATAAGGGTTCAAAGTGATTTCCACTTCAGCTCTGCCTTTGTTATTGCTATTTTAAGGTAAATTTATTTATTTTAAAGGGATGCTGTGAGGACAAGTAAGTGTATTTCCTAATATCAAAATCACTTCAACTTGATTCTATATCCCTTTAAAGACAAGAGGTCTTCATTACTATGCAGCAAAGCATTCTACAGAAGTTAAATGTAAAGGGACACTATGAATGAATTGTGGGTATGCATGACTACTGTAGATATGTTAACATTTAAGTAAGTGTATAAATGAATGTCGGTATATACATACTGAAGTAAGGGTATAGGGACCCTATGAATGGTTTGTGGATGTGACTACATGGTACTTTTCTGAGGTAAGTGTAAATTATGGGATACTATGAACAGATTGTGGATAGTACTGTATAATGTTAACATTTAAGTGTGTGTATAAATGGATTGTGGATATGACTATATGCTGTCTTCTCAAGTAAGTGTATAGGGACCCTATAAATGGATTGTGGATGTGACTACATGATACTACTTCTGAGGTAAGTGTACAGGGATTCTATGCAATACATTTACTTCCTTAAGTCACAATCACTTTGTAGCAGGAATAATATTTAGAACGCAAAGGGTGAAAACATTCAGTCAGATTTCACTAAATTCCGAGTCCAAACTTCCCCAGCCACATCCCTTGATCCTCTGCATCCCTCTCCAAGCAACATAAAATGATTGTTTCACTGATAGGAGGTAGATCATCTCCAAATGCTATATTTGTCTCAGAGTGGACCCAAAGAGGCCAAACTTAAATGTAACCACTTATCAGACATTTATGATATAATCTAGTTTTCGTTTATGATGTAATCTAGTTATTTAAAAGAGGCCTCAGAGATGCATGGGGAAATTAAACATTAACATGTAACAAAAGGCAGCTGAAACACGTTTTATTCTCTCAGATACTAAAGGAGTCTAATATTCATCAAGTACTGCCCTTGTCAGTCTTTGTTTATACTAAACTTTCACTGAGGGAGAAAATAAGAAGCAAACATGTCAGCTAGGGTTTTTAAAAATTCAACGAATCTACCAAAATATTTATAACGAATGATTTGCAACGGCCAATCAAGGAGAAGGGACTGACTACAAATCTTGAGAACCTGTAAACTATAAAATGTAAACAAGTCAAAATTTGAGAAAATTGTCAGACTTGTTTCCATTTCCTGTTATCATATCTTTTTTTCGTTTTTTTTTCAATTTCCTTTTCATACCTTCGTTTTTATACTCAGCGTTTCACCAATGGCTTTTAAATTTGGGATCTTGAACACTGCTCTTGCATGTAGATTGTCATGTCTCTTGGTGAGCTATATATTTGTCAAGTAAAAATATGTAATTTGTCATCTTTTGTTACTTGACAAGAGCAATGAATCCATCTACATTTTCTACACAAGGATAGGGGTTTAGGTGGGGGTGAGAAGAGGTGGGATAAGAAGAGAAGGAGGAGAGGGAATGGTTTAAGGAGCAAGCAAACATACTTCATCCTCAGTTCCCACCCTCTCCAAAACCCATCATGAAACTCTTCCTCACAGGAAATGTTTTAATCTGGACGTCTAAAATGTTTGTGAATGTTGCCAGTGTGCAGATAGGAAATTTCAATTGTACCTTTCTCAGAACACTTAAAGATAGTTGGATTTGAAATTTCTAGGCAGGTTTTGGCAGATGAAATGCTTCAGATTAAAGTAGGCTGTTATTTGTTGCAGACGTAGGCAGTTTTGATATCTCTTTAAGGATGATTTACTTTGGGATAAATTACAAATGAAGAAATGAAAGTATTCTGCAAGCCACCTCGCCTTACTTTGGACGGTCTGACAACAGGAGTCAGTCTGCTCTACAGACTAGCTTTGTATTGGTGCAGATTAGCTTGCATTGATACAGACTAGCTTGGTACTGGTGCAGATTAGCATTGTATTGATACAGACTAACTTTGTATTGGTGCAGATTAGCTTTGCATTGATACAGACTAACTTTGTACTGGTGCAGATTAGCTTTGCATTGATACAGACTAACTTTGTACTGGTGCAGATTAGCTTTGCATTGATACAGACTAACTTTGTACTGGTGCAGATTAGCTTTGCATTGATACAGACTTACTTTGTATTGGTGCAGATTAGTTGGAATTGATACAGACTAGCTTTGTACTGGTACATATTAGCTTTGTATTGATACAGAGTACCTTTGTACTGGTACAGATTAGCTTTGCATTGATACAGACTAACTTTGTACTGGTGCAAATTAGCTTTGTATTGACACAGACTAACTTGGTACTGGTGCAGATTAGCATTGTATTGATACAGACTAACTTTGTACTGGTGCAGATTAGCTTTGTATTGATATAGATTAGCTTTTTATTTATACAGACTAACTTTGTACTGGTGCAGACTACTATACTTTGTATTATTCACATACTTTATAGTTTTTACAAGGTTTATCAATAAGCACAGTCATAATTACAAGATGTCCTGTTTTCCAGCTTGCCATAACTGACCAGGAACACAAGCATACTATAAAACTAAATTGGAATTCAGTAATAATTTTATGTAAATATTGAACTCCTTTTGCCACATTTTGACCAGCTTTCCATTATTTATTGAGCAAATGTTTAGTACATGAATCTTATCTTAGTTCAACTTATAAAATGTTTTTAATGCAAGAAACTCAATTAGTGTAATAATTTGTGTTTTCATCAAGTTCCTAAACATGCTAATTTAATTTAATCCTCATTTTGATGCCTACACTCTTACATTTCTATCCACCCTCTTTTACCCTCCTCTCACACCTCATACTTATTTATTCTCCATGACTGTACATGCAAGCAAGATGAGCAAATCATTGCATACATTTATTTACAGCACACTACATCAGGTGACTTTCAAAATAGAGGGCGCTATATACTTTCTACATCTGACAGCATGATTGGCATGCCTTTGGAAGTTAGATACCCCCAGATAAAGTGAGTTGGAAGACACTGCCCTCACAATAACTATCAATCTGTTACATAATGAGTTAACTTCTTTCTAAATAAAACAAAGGCTTAAGAAAGTTGTTTTCTTCTAGATAAAAAATAATAATTCAAGATTATAAGACTTCAAGTTATCAATGTGCAGTCAAATTTCGAAAAGAAATTTTTAATCTACTGTAACATAGAAATTAAGATATTTAAAAAGTGGTAAATATCTTGAAAATCCCCATAGATATAGAAAGAAGGCCTACACACCTCGATGATTCCTTTTGTCAATATTTGTATTCTTAGGTTATGGCATCTAAGAATTAAAATGCTCTCCAAAGAGGTCTTCCTTGTATGTCATTTTGCCCACATATAAACCAGTAGAACACTATAGGAGATGAAATCAAGCAGGCTTGTAACCAGCCTTGGGCACGGTGCCCCCCTTGCTGACTATTGTGCAATTCCAATGGACAAATATTGTGGTCCAACCCCCTCCCCTCCCACACCCCTTTCCCATTCCTCTGAAACCCTCTTACTCAGAATTCCTGGCTATGGGCCTGCAGGAGAAAAGTATTGACCTAAGAGCACCAATGGTACACAACTCTCGAGGCATCAAGTAATTCACTTGTAATGTAAGCATACAACGATGGCTTTGAGGGTAAAAATCAGTTGAAAAATCACTTACCTGATATTCGTATGGATCAAAAGCCGGGTAGTAGAAAGATGGTGGCATTTCATCATATTCCAAGCCAGGTGGTGGGTACCAAGACATGATATCACACACAATGAATTATGGGTAGATGTTTGTTATGGTCCAATCAGCAGTTCAGTGTATGCACAGTTGAGAAAAATAGAGAGAAAAGAAAAGAAAAATAAGTTATCTTCCTGAAAAGATATCAATTTTTTTGCCAACTTTACAACATATTTTACTATTAATCCACGATGGTTATATAAAGATAATGAAGTTGATGATGTGTCAGTCATAGCTTTAAATACTATATTATCCCTGATCAATATTGTTACAAGCATAATTAGTAATCAGAGTTTGTACCAAAAATATCTAAAAAGATCCTAATTGCAAGGATAGAAATGCCAGTCCATCTAACTTTAAAGAGAAAAGTTTTGGGCACCAACAGGGCCAGGATAATTTAAAAACAGATGGTGATTAATCTAAGCCTTTCTTTGATCCAAGTTAATATTAATATTTAGTTGTATTCATTTTATCTAGTTGCAGGGGTAAGATGGGAAAGGGTGGAGTGAGAAAGACTACTGAAAATTTTAAAGGCCCAGCTAACTTTCAACAGATCGATATTCAACAGAAACAATTGAAACATAATTATAGATTAATTTCTTATTCTTTTAAAGTATCAATCTTTATTGTTACATCTGTAGCCTGTGCATAAAACTCTACTGGCTTAAACTAAATTACCACTTGCATTATCCTCGGTTTAATACAAAAGCAGCATTAATTTGCACAGACAGTTCTAAACAAAATGCCTGTGCATTTCATTTTTAGACTCTGTTTCTTATCACAATTAGATTGAAAAGTCTTACAGTTAGATTAAATCCTATCAATCTATCACAAATGAAGAGAATAGGTTAATTTGATCAATTCACAATGAGAGAAAGACATTTTAGTTTGATAGCTACTTTGTGATGCCAATCTTGGACGATCAAGATATCTTTGGTCTAGAAATAATCATATTTGCATAAATTATGCCTTTTTTTCTTTTGATCAAATTTTATGATCTGATATCATTATTACCTTTGAGTTCATTTTTGTTTTTCACTTCATCACTTATATTTCAATATTTTGCTAGATCTTTGTAGGTACTTTATAAATAGAACATATAAATGGTATGAGTAAAGATTAGTATACTTATTACATGATGAAACATAAATGTACACATATGGTTGATTATAGTAACATTTTATGATCTCTCACATGTTCCAGACATAGCAATTCCTTTACGGATAGATCCCTGGTTTCGTCTGTCTCTAATTTCCTCTCTTTGCTGCTACCCGATTCATCCCAATCTATTCAAGGGTCTTTTACTGACCAACATCCATACATCATGGAGTAAGTTCCATGCATTTTACATCAAACATGACATTCAAAGAGCATCGCTATGAAACGTGAATCACAAGAAGCTTAATTGTCAGCTCACCCAGAGCTTCAGTTTAATTAGTCGTATCACGCCACTAAAACAAATCGTAAACCTCCGTCAAAAGACAGAAAGAAAATGCCAAGGACCTCAGGGAATGTTTGTTAGAATCGGACCCATTATAGTCTATTTTACGAATAACATTTCAATAAATTAACTCTGTTATCCCTTATCACGAAAGGTAGTGGATAAGATCGTCTGAACTAATGACGTCCACCATAAATGCTACGTCTGATAGAAAATACCAAGTGGAGTGAAATGTCCTTCAAATCAGCCAGTTTACATGTTATCCAAGCGATCATTCATGAGGACTAAAACTTTAAACTCCTCAGCAATTTGAGGAGTTCAAATTTTCAACAAAATGCATCCATCATTCATCCAGAATAATCACCAGGCCCCTCAAGTTTTCTCCTCATCTTTTTGCCTTCACTTCATCTATTACTGCTCCATCACATTTTCGACCTTTTTTTTTTTCATTTTCTGCTTTAAGATCCTACCAAAGTAGTAGTTTCCATCATAATTTCTTCCTCTTCCAAACCTACCATGCAACTCGCCTTCTTTACCTATCCCTCCCTCCCTCCCTCCCTACATTCAATTATTTTAATTTTATTATATCATTCTCCATAAAATTTAAGAAATCTACATTTTCAGAAGCATTTCTCTTATACCCCCAATCTGTCCAACAAATCCATATCTTCCATGAACAATTCCTATTTATTTATTATTTATTTATTTATTATTCTTTACAGTTTCCTTCTCTCATGTTCTCTTTACCACCTTGCCATCAATTGTTCTAGATCTCCACTTCCCCCCCCTCTCACCCCCTCTCACCCCCTCCCGGTCCCTTTCCAATATCTGTCTCGCAAAAATGCAAATCTCTCCCGCCAAAATATCGTACATATCAACTACCTCTTAACAATGGAGGAAAGGCCAACTCCCAATTACTCAAAATGCAGTGAAAACATAAATCATTAGAAGGAGAAAATGAGCACTGCCCCAATCGTAATGTAACTTCCTTTGTGTTTAGGATACTCTCAATTAAACCTAATGGGACTAGTATACTAGTCTATACATGTAGGCTATCAATTCAATTGTGGTCACACACAAACTACACTGATGATAACAGCTCTGGTGCAACCTTGTCCTTTAAAGATGAATTTAAATTAAAAGTTTTTCATCAAATTTCTGATAAAACCCCAAAGCATCATATATGTGGAATATACTGACATCTTTGGATAAGAGCTATAGTGATATGAAGTGTTATGGAGACCCAGGGTATTTGACCAATAATCTGGAACAAGGATATTAGGAACATCTGAATTAACCTTTGAAGGTCACGCTTGTTCTATTTTCTTCCAGCATCTAATTACATGTGGTTTCAATCAGATTCTATAGGTCTGTTATATCATGGAGCTATAATCTTTTTATAGCTCCATGGTTATATATAAGGGATGAAAAAAGTCCGGCACAGAAAATGTACTAGTATTAGTATTAAAGAAAGGATACATTTAAACTGTATTGTGGTATTGACTTGTACTGTCTTGTTTAATATAATTTCCTGTCCCCCTCTCTGGTAACATTCCTGCTGATATGGTGCAAATTTCATCAAAGCATTGAAAACGATTGAAGGGTATTGTTATCTAAGCACCGGAACAATTATAATTTTGAAGAAACGTCATGCACCCATGGTAGGGCATGGGTATTAACAGCAAAGGTTTATGCACCGATAGACTCCCAGCAGCCCCATTCCCCTTACATTTGGGCACCGTGTCCAACAGTGATCATGGTAGGGTAAGTTTTAAAGGATTAGCTCATGCTTGCTCTAAATCCTTCTTGCTAGTACAACATTCCCAGCAGGATGATATCGAGACTGGAATGAAGGGAGGGGATAACACTGTACTATGGTCAGGGCTCCAGTGTATTTTCATGGAAGTAGAGTTATCATGGTAAACATAATTCGATCACTATTTTAAGTGATAGCTCTGAGATATATGATCAAAATTCCTTATAATAATAATGATAATAATCAGCAGTTATTTTTACGAAGCTTAAGCAACCACAAATGTGGGAGAAACCGGCAAGGGCTTATGGATTACAACTTACACGTCGGGTGGCATCCGATTAAACATTTTAACTCAAATTTGGAATCCTATCAATTTAGAAAGTCATTTCAGATGCGAAAACGGTAGATTGGTCTTGGATGTAAACCCACCTTACTATGACCCTGCGGGGTATCGAACCCAGAACCTCCCAATTGCTAAGCCTATATCGAATAACCAAAAACAAAATTAAGGTTATCTACCTTCCAAGAGAAAAATGTCAAGGTTATCTACACTTCTTTCATAGCAACATTGGAAACAAAAATCTGATGTTTTTGTGACATTATGATAAACACATACAAAATTACTACTCAAAAACCATCTCTGAATCATATCTTATTATGGTGAGAATTTTGGAAGAAAGCGTGACTGAACTTTAGCGCATAATGACTATTACATCAAGTAGACAGCTTTGTCCTTTTGTAGTACGTGAGGAGAAAGTTACGACAAGATATGATGTAATTAAAGTGATATAAATTAAACATGGAAATTGACAAATCACAGTTTCTTGTGATGAATTCTCTGCAATAATTGTGTCACAAAATAACAATACATATGAAACAAATATGTTTTCCTAAAATTATAAAAAAAGATAACGCATCAAGATTAATTAAGGTTCTAAAAACAATGCAGTCACTTTAACCATTTTGAGTCCCAAATAGTTCCCAAACACTGAGCATGATGAAAATACAGAAATAAATTTGACAACGCAATGAAAAAATATCACTTGGAAGTAATGCAATGTTCTGTGGACTGGAAAAAAAAGTTTAATTGAGATTGACCAATAACAATCCTTCTAGCATATTTGAGAATACTATCTTTATTTGAAACAGCAGATCCCTGTAAGATAAATTCGTCAATCGAAGGTTCCTTTCTCAGCATTTTTCTATTTAAATAATGCAATAATGGTAAAGCTGCCCTCTCCCTGAGCTCCTTCACCTCCAATACACTCAATGATCCCATGATAGGCTACTGTAACAGCATACATAAATATAAATGCAAGAGTCTGTTATTTAAATTCCCTTTTCAGGGGAATAGATTAAAACATAAATAAGAATAATGAAAAACAATGCAAAGTGAAACAAGGAAACTTTTAAAATAGATACCTCTCAGTTGACGAGTAATACCTGGCTGATGTAGCAAATTAAAATAATTGAATGTTTTAATCCTATAGAAGAGTATAGAGTAACAAAGTATAAATGTAACTCCTGTAGGTTAATGAGTCCAGCTAGTGCTCTCTCTGCCAATAAGCAACACTACTAATATCAAAGACTAGTCCTACACCTCTCACTCTTCAAAACCTTGTTCAATTACCCTTCTCCTTAGTACAGGGATTCACAGTTTCCTGTTTAACTTTCCTTCTTCCCCCCTTTAATTTAACTTCCTATCTATAAACCTAAAGAACCCAAAACCAAGAACCTTCAAATATATAATTGGATAATTGGCAACGACAGAGGCAGGAGATGGATGCGTAAGTTCCTGGATGGTCGGCGTTTCTGCTTCCATGGACTTGCATGGTGTACATTCCTGGATGGTTGGCGTTTCTGCTTCCATGGACTTGCGTGGTGTACATATCTGCATGGTTGGCATTTGTACTAACATGGACTTGCGTTGTGTACATTTCCTGGATGGTTGGCATTTCTGCTTCCATGGACTTGCCTTGTGTACATATCTGGATGATTGGCGTTTCTGATACCATGGACTTGCATGGTGTACATTTCCTGGATGGTTGGCGTTCCTGCTACCTTGGACTAGCGTTGTGTACATTTCCTGGATGGTCGGCGGTTCTGCTACCACGGACTTGGGTTGTGTACATATCTGAATGGTTGGTGTTTGTACTACCATGGACTTGGGTTGTGTACATTTCCTGGATGGTTGGCGGTTCTGCTACCATGGACTTGGGTTGTGTACATATCTGAATGGTTGGTGTTTGTGCTACCATGGACTTGTGTTGTGTACATTACTGGATGGTTGGCATTAGTACTACCATGGACTTGCGTTGTGTACATTTCCTGGATGGTTGGCATTTGTGCTACCATGGACTTGGGTTGTGTACATTTCTAAATGGTTGGCATTTCTGCTACCATGGACTTGGGTTGTGTACATTTCCTGGATGGTTGGCATTTCTGCTTCTATGGACTTGGGTTGTGTACATTTCTAAGTGGGTGGCATTTCTGCTACCATGGACTGGGGTTGTGTACATTTCCTGGATGGTTGGCATTTCTGCTACCATGGACTGGGGTTGTGTACATTTCTTGGATGGTTGGCATTTCTGATACCATGGACTTGGGGTGTACATTTCCTGGATGGTTGGCATTTCTGCTACCTTGGACTAGGGTTGTGTACATTTCTGGATGGTTGGCATTTCTACAACAATGGACTTGCACATTTCAAACACTTACAGGAAGATGCTTTTAGGTGGGAAATGGGTTTGTCAAAGCAGTTTACCATTGGTGACCATTACATTAATTAAGTGGATAATTGATCAGACATATACGATCATTTCAATTAATCTAATAATTTTTTGCTGTTTTGGGACCTATTCTTGGCCATCTTGATTTACTTTACTTGGTTCCTATCTGTGGTATCCCATCACAATGCACCCCTTCAATCCTCGCACAGCCAATCGTTTACCTTACAATGTTTTAAAGACTTACTAAAAACCTGAAGTGAGATAAAACATGATTGGATGCTAACAAAAAAAACATGTATGGGTGACCTACGTAGAATACTCACATGGTATCCATCCCCTCCACCCCCCCCCCCCCCCACCTCCCAAACCATATTCAACATTTGTTCAAAATCATGCCAGCTGACAAAATTGCATACTGTGACATAAGGTAAAACATCACCACTGAATCCTGTTTTCAATGGTTTTAAACCTTTTCTCTGTCCCTTTATACCTTTTGTTCTTTTTTTTTATCAATTCTTTCCAGCCACCAGAAAAATCCCTCAGCCATTAGAATGCAGCAAGTATCTTAATGACTTTCAAAACCAATTCAATGGGAGACCCAAACAAACTTTCAGTACAATGAGAGCGTGGTGGCCAATTGGCTAAGGCGTGGGACTCGTGATCCAAGGATTGCTGGTTCGATTCCTGCCTAGTTCATTATGTTGTGTCCTTGGGCAAGATGCTTTATCTCACTTGCCTCTCTCCACCCAGGGGTTCAATGGGTACCTGTGAAGTAACTTGTCATTGGGCGCAGTATATAACTGCTGCCGACTTGAGGGATTGTCTCTGGGACAGGTTATCATTGACCAGGGGTAATATAACGTCTGGAAGGCGCTTTGAGACCTATCGCTGGTGTACAGCGCTATATAAAAATCAGATATAATTAAATATTATTAATATGTCAGTTTAGTTATTGTTAATGATACCCTAAATGGAAGCTTTGTTCCCTTGTACCCTGTCTTAGCTTTATAGAACAAACAATCTGTTAGCTTTCATCACCATATGTTTACAATTAAAATGAGTATATGCCACATACTAACACAAAACCCATGGCCATATATGCTTACTGACATACCCAAGATGTGATTGGATTATTTTCTACATCAATGTGCCTGTTCCTCCTACTTCAACTTGCATTAAATAATAAAAATGAAAAACAACTGTAAATTTCAATTAATGTAAACCCTAAATATATTTTAATATAATAAAAAACTTGTCCTTGAACGTTACAGCAGCCACATTTACTCGGGGATTTGTAAGCCATCGATCCTTCTCATTCATGCATAAAATTCCACTTATCTAAATAAACTATCACAAAACAATCAATATCTTGTGTTTGCACAGTTGATGGCATATCAATAAAAATCTCTAAGTCATTTCTCAATTTTATGCACAGCTGTTTGAAATTTTTATCAAAAAGGAAATATTGATCCCTTTTTAGGCTCATGGTCATTGTAATGCACACCTGAGAATTATTATGGATCAATTGAAAAGTGCAGTAATTTCTATAGGAGCTATTTATACATAGCGCCCTCTCTTAAGTCAGCATGGCAGAATAGACTTACAGCAGGAGATTATTCACTTGTCATTTTTCCACTTGAATGATTAATTATTCATACTTGTGTTAATAAGAAGTGGGATTTTCCTTGGAAATAATTCAAGCTCTTGTTAAAAATGGCAGTCTTCCTGATATCAAAAACAAACCTACAGGATTATACCAACTTTTTACCGAATAGATGGGGCCTTCTAAGCAGCTGCCCCGTTCAGGTATTGTTGGGATGGTGTATTCTAAGCAGCTGCCCTGCTCAGGTGTTGTTGAGATGGGACCCCAACATTATATCGGATAATTAACCAAAAGTTCTATGGGTTCTTTTTTTCATCAGTAACATGACAACCAAAGTCATCTATTGCTATTGGGTGCTCAAATCTGAAAACAAGGTGTTATTTTCACATCTGTAATACCGTATAACATTTGCTATGAAGCATTCATAGACCAATTTGATAGATATAACAAAATCAAGGTCCTCCAAGCATCCAGACACTTCATCTGAGCGGTCGAGGAGGGCGATGGACCTAAAGTGGCTGACACTGTTGCATAAGATCAAAGCTAGAATGTGCTTCATCAGTATAGCTTAAATAATCATAATAATCATAATAATAATAATAAATGAGACTTATATAGCACCAAATCAGTAGACAAAAGTCACTGCTCAAGGAGCTTTACAAAGAAAGCAAATTAATTTACAAAAGAACAAGTGAAAAAATGGGTCTTCAGTAAACTTTTGATAGTAGAAAGTTTAGAGCATGTTCGAATGTGATCTGGTAACTTGTTCCATAGATTTGAGCCAGAGTATTCAAAGCTTCAGTTAGATACAGTTTGTTGGAGGAACAAAGTAAACTTTATAGGCATGTAACTGTGGTACTCAGAATGACAACAGCTATGTGAAAAACAGCTATATGCCAAATTAGGAATGTTCTCCTCTTTTTACCCTATTCTAATCAATCTTTTAAATATTTCTGTCAACTCTGTCACTATTAATTCATTAATTATTCAAGTCATACGTGACACTAGGTAGTGTTTATAAACATTCACCTCTATATGTGTGCCCCCCAGATTTAATAAAATGGAAAAAATAATCATATACTTAATGAAAAAAGAGCAGTATTGCTTTCTCGTCATGCAAACATTAACTTCTCCAGCTCGCAGTGATCACATTTTTCAATTTTTTTTTGTTGACCGAGATTTGTAAACCCTTGATGATAAATAGAATTTTTAGTAGTTTAACAAATATATCCCAAAGAAACCAAATATTTAAAATGTTACAAATCATGAAAAAAAAAATTAATAAAGAAATAAAGTAAAAATCTCATAAGTCTTCCTCGATCTACAACCTTACTCCCCAAAATTCCTGTTTGTTTTCACAATTTCTAAGATTATTCATGACCAATGAAGCCATCTTTAAAGCAGATTCCTTCATTTCCAAGGGGCAAGTTGCGGGGTAAGATGACTGCAAATAGCCTTTGAGCCATCGATTAATCTCTAGTTACAAGTGTGCATATATGCAGTCTCACACTTCTTCGTGCCCCTAGGGTGGTCTTCGAACATCTTCGCTGAAAATGCGCTGACAAACGTTCTCCGTTGGACTTCCTTGCTGACGCGACGTTCATCGTCGTCGACTCAGCTCTGACATATTTGTCAAGAGTTCAACTTGCGGACAATTAAAGCAGATTATATGTTGCTATAAACTGTTTGGTGATCGAAACTTTGTGTCTTTTTGAAAATTGAATGACCAGCAGGGCAAATGGGTATTAATTGGTTTTCACATCTACTTTCAGGAGAATATGGAAATATAACCCTGCAGATGAAAGCTTAACTGGTGGGTGTTTTCATCACAAGTATCCTCAAATAAGTTTACTAAATGACTGATAATACCAAGGAACCATTTCATGACAATTAGTTATGCAGTAACGGCCCAAGGAAGTGTAAGCACTGGGCAATCATTTTCCTATTAAAATGCAATATTAGTTCTGACAAATTTTTTCAAATGACTTTTGTGGACATTTTGACCATTCTAAAATATCGTTTGTATACTTTTCAACTTTATTTTGTAGAATCAAGAAGCTTTTAATATTCTTATTTGGTACTTGAATATGTAAGGGAAACAAATGAGCAACACTTAACTATACAGTTGGGTGGTAATGAACTAGACTGATGGTCCATATCCTATTGGTCACGACCCAATGTCTGGGTCACGAGGGTTTTGGATGGGTTGCGAGAATGTGTCATAAGTCACGAAGAAGGATTAACTTTTCTGTGGACTTTACCGTTCTTCAACATAAAACTTACAAAGTAAACTGTGCAACACGGGAATGACATCAAGCATTTGTTTGCACTACAAACATTATAAACTGTTTACCAATCTCTCAAGGCAAGATCAACGAAGTTGTGGCAAGGCCATTATCACGCTAGCAACAATATTCCATTGGCATTATAATAATAAACTTGGCCATGGGGAAGGGGGGGGCAGGGTGAATGAAGATTGATGGGTCAGCGCCTAATGAAAAAACTTTTGACTGGCTTGTGGAGTGGCCTAAGAAGGTTAATTGCAGACTGCAGTAGTCTTTCAGTGAAAAAGAAAAGGATGGATAATTTTAAGGATGAAACCTTTAGATACTTATTTTGACTGTTCTACAGTATACCTGCTGCCAGGTATCCATGCACATCTGAAAATATGTCTCAATTTATATTACAACCAACTAACCCAAAAAATGCAAGAGTCACATATTTACTGGCTCTGTTTGCATTTTGCGAAGCAAATATCAATTGACCAATAAGGTATATGCCTATATATTGTAACGCTGTTACTGTAAAGTTGTGGAGCAATGGGAGTTCTGTGTGGATGGTGTGGAACCATTGTGGTAGTTAAAATCCCCTTGGAATTATATGTGTAATCTCTCCTGGCATTAAGTAAACCAGTTGTAATTGTTGGTAGATTATGGCTTTTGGGGCTGCTCCTATGGATCGGCATATGGTATCAGGCTTATCCTGGGATTGTGATGTAACACATGTGTAATTTTCTAGGGATACTCATGTGATCACATTCATCTCTTTAAAGGAGTACAATTGTTTTGGAATGGTACTGAAGGAAAGCACTGTAGTATTTGTGTATTATGTCTTAAGCTAAGTTGTAGGGTAAAGTTCATCATTTGTATACATGTGGTATTTCCATGTATTGTTAAGGGATTTATATAAAATTCATTACCTGGTAGGGACAGGACAGTCTACTCTGGTTGCTGTTGGAAGAAACATTTTTGATGGTAGGCTTCAGGGCCACGTAGCCTCAAGTTTGTACAACACATCCAGTACAACACACTTAACCATACTCTAAGAAGTTTTCTTTTCAATATATCGCTGTTAAAAATACCATCACCTCTCTGGATTTATGTTGTGTACATCTTCATTCTCTGGCCAATTACAAAAGAAAAATACAAATGAGAAAGAAAAAGGGAAAACAGCAAAACTATGGCAATTTCAACTTTACAAATTAATCTATATAATTAAAATGTCAAAGAGAACAATTAATGCCAGTTAATAGGGACAAATACAGAAGGTTCTAAAAATGAAATGCTTCCTTTTGATTTCATTCAGTCTCTATTCTTCTTTCTTTCTTTTTGCTTTCATTCCTTTTAACTTCAAAATCTGAGCAATTAAAGGTTCCTACTGGAATGGATTTGACCCAAGGTCAAAAGCCCTGCACATTTAGTCAGTGGTAACCCCTTGAAACCATTTCCTTGCTGTGGGGCAACCACAGTCAGTATAGCCAGAGTAGCCTTGTGTACTGTGTAGGGATCACAACCAAATTTTATTTCATACATTTAGGGAGTATTTATTTACTTTTTGTTTGTTTGTGTTTGTTTGTATTAAAGAATGCTCACTCTTATCCTGGCAGCAGACTTCACCATCGTACATACTTTAGTAAATTACGAATCACACAATGTTATGTAATATTAGCAGTGGATAAACCAGGATGGCATCCAAGGTCTTCGTTCTCTTTGGAATGACATGTTACAAGCAGAATGCCTCAAAATGTTCTAAAGTCATTGTCCTATGTTGAAAGAGGAAATCCAGAGATATACAAAGAAACACAGTGGACAGGAACATTCAATAACACTTGTGTGATCTTCACTTCCTCACGTAGATCACAGATTTGACAATTAGTGGATATCTTCCACGCCAATAGTATCAAAGTTGTGACTGGAATATGCAACACTACCTCATATAGCTCTCTCTTCTACCCTTTCCCCTTTCCCTTCCCCTTTCCCTATGCATCCCCTTCCCTCCATTCCCCCCTCTGAAACTTTGTTTTTCCCTCTGTGGTTAAATCTTGACTTAAAATTGCAATCTGGAAAATAATCTTATTTGAGTACTTTTATACATACACAGAGGACAATAATGCATCAAGTTATGAATTACGAATATAGTGGCCTTTGCTATACAGTCTGTACCGTGAAAAGAACCTGTTGTAGTGTTGTGCTATAGTGGCCAATGTATGCTATAGTGGCCAATTTTACCTAAATGAAATCTGCTATATGAATTCTCACTGCATTCAATATTTGATCTCAATGTGTTTATAATCTTTGCAATACACATCAAGATCAATATCCTTTGTTAGGATCATCATATCCAAGCAAACACATTGTTGGAAAAGGAGCTTAAAAAAAAATTTAAAAAAAATTAAAACAATTTTGGAGGAGAAGGATGCATGGAAACCTTCAGAATGATTAAGAAGAACTACATTAAAGGTTTACAAAACTGGCTTATATTGCTGAAAAATTCCATTTTACTTTGTGTACATTTTCACAATGACAATGAAATATTTAGTTTTCAAAAGCCACAAAAGCTACTTAAAAGGAATTTTTATTTAATCTTAGCTGCGCTTGGAGTACAAAAGATGCATTTTTATGGAGCATCATTATCCAAAGTGAAGAAATCTGTAAATAAAATGTATGAATCCATCTCTCACTTATCCTGCCTTCTTTCAGTTGTACAAGAGTTACAATAATATAGAGGCAGACCAGTTCGTCAAGATTCTATTTAACATATTAAGATATGATGGTAAACTCTTTGAGATCATATACCCTCTAACCAGGGTTGTCACCACGCCGGGCGGCGCCGGGCGGTGCTACCCAGCTCTCAAAATTTCCGCCCGGTACTCAAGGTCAATTTCAGCCTTACCGCCCGGCACAAATTAGCCTACAGTACCGCCAATAAGTAACTTGGTAAAGATTAGCGCGATTCAGTGCAAAACGCAGCTTAACTGTAATTAACCCCGCTCCAAATAAAGGAACGCTACTTTCCCCGCAAAAAAAAACATGTCGAGACAAGACTCGGTGCATTGGATACTGTTCGCTGTTTAGCTATGTAGAGACGTTCCACTGCCAATCGTTTCTTGGCGATTTGCCAAGTTTAACTAAGAACAAGTGTTTCACGCACATTGTAAGAATGTTGTACAGTACTGTAGCATGCAAAACATCAGACGACAGTCTGCTGTACCAATGATTTCCCGCGTACAGGTAAAATGTGAATTCCTTTTTTTGGGATTTAATGGTCATGCATACTAAATGAGAACAATGTGCATATGGAACAATAACACTGGGGTGAGTGATGAGGGGCTCTAAATACAAAAAATACAAAAAAAGATCCCAGGAAAATTCAGTGATCCACATGAAAAAACAAAGGTATCTCATGAGTATTTTGAGGATCAAAACCATTTCTAAATGCCACCAATTTGCATGTAGGCACCATCAGGGTTTGAAAATTTTATACCCCTCCCCCAGGACGCGGATCACTGTCACAAATTACCCGGCTCTAAAAATGGTCTGGTGACAACCCTGCCTCTAACTGATTTTTTTTCAAAAATATGACGATAATAGACGGATAGATTTTTACATCCTCATACAAATGATGGGGACCTGTTCAGTATCATGCTGTTTACAAATGTTCAGGCTTCGGAAGTGACATCCTTGACGTAAGCCCCTCGACTACAATCTCACACTCATCTGAATGAGCTCTCTGACATTTTTAACATCGTGTAACCCTAAACCACTTTCTACTAGCAATGTTTTAAGCCCTGCGTGGTCGTGTTAAAGACCTCTCAGGATAAGGAGAAGTTCACCTTGGAGCAAAATCTCTAACGTATTTTAAGCCTCCTTTCCTGGAGGTAGGAAGGACGTTATATCTGCAATTGATTATTGATTGCCGACGACAACAGAACAATTTTGCTCCGAGAATTCATAGTTGATCTTCCGGTGAAATGAGCGAGCCTCATGTTCCCTGTCAGTTTAAAGAGAAACGAGAAGAGATCAAACTCGAATTCACTGAGACGAACAGGTTCACAATCTCTACTAGCTTCCGTCTGCGATACCCATAGCTCTACGCTCTACCAAAACATTGAAATGTAGTAATTAATGTTAGGATTGCCCGTACATACATGTACATACATATCAAGTGTCATCATGATGGATATCACGGGCCAACACGTACTCCTGACACATCGTATCCATAACAGCGTAAAATTCAATCTCAGGACGGAACTGGAATGTTGTTTTATCATGTTTACATGCGATGTTCACATACCTCATTGGATTCAAACAGATTTAAAAGAAAAACAAGCCCAAATAAAACAGACCCATATGTTCACTGACATGATTTAACCTTTCTACTCATTAATATAACTCTTATTATAACATCGGTAAACATGAAACCGAATATTAAAATAACTACAGCAGCGATTCTCAGATAGAACCCTGATGTAATTAGGCTAATTAGTTTCAAGTTTAACGTCAAGATTGGACTATAATTCTTAGAATAATGTTGCTCAATAGTGAGGTAACCAATACTTATGGTTGAGTGTAAAGCCTGTTATGCTTGATGTGATCTTCAACATATTTAACTTTTAATGTTTGAACTTTAAAGACAGTAAATTCAACAGACCTGCTCTCATATAAATGAATCTAGTATGTGGTAGATTTTCAGCTTTCTCTACCCAAAACAGGTCCCATTCTTTGAGTGAGGGTTTTCAGTTCACGTCAAAAGTCATATAAACATGCAGCAGCGACTGCATACACAGAACATAAAAAAGTAATAAAAAGGGAATGGAGGCATCAAAACAATTCCAGATGAGACTATTAAACTCTGTCTTTATCATTTGTAATTTGTAAGAGAACCTCTGCGGATGGATAAGAAGTTAGCAAAAAGATTAAATTTATTTCCTCAAATTTGGTACAAATAGGAAATGAAAGTTCATTAATGTTGTTAATATTACATTCGATCTGTGAAAATACACAAAAAAAAGACAACCCTCCCCCTGCCCCCCCCCCCCCCATGACAACAAATTTGACATCACACCCGTTTGCTTCAAATTCACTTTTAGTGCAAAATATGTCGAACTTAAAATGTTGATAAGGCTTGAACACAAATTAGGATATATGTTTACTCTGCGAATGTGTGCTTCTTTCATCAGTCAAATAATAAATTCTTCTCTAGATTATCCTTTTAGTTAGTATAAAATCTTGCAGGGTATTTACAGAATTCATTTGAATGACAACATTTAAGCCTTACCAGATATTTCCTTTCCAGCTCCTGATATAATCTGCACACATTCAATTGCACAACCGGTATAGGAAAGCTTAAATGTACCTGACAATACCATCTGTAACTATAGTCACCACGACTTGCAGCAGAAAGGGGGGGGGGGGGGGGGTTAGGAGAAGGCAAAATCTTCAAAAGTGTTCAAATGATGCAATATTGACCTTACAGTTGGTTTGTGGGACACAAAATTTCCGTATGAGATTAATAATATATTTGCTAGCTAGGAGCAGCTAGTTTGACAGCCAAATAAAAACATGCTTGCGCCAGCTTGCACAAATCCTATATTAGATTGTCCAGTGCGTGCAGAAGATCGCAAAATAATGTAAGCATGGCACGCTTGTGCTAGCTCACACAAGTTTGCACTTGTTTGCATTTGTTCCAACTGCAAGCATGCGGTAAGCTTGCAATCGTCACAAGCTTGTTTCAACATGCAGCAGGGAAATGGTCAGCTTGCGCAATCAAATATTCGCAAGCTTGCGCAACTTTACTGCAAGCTTGCATGATCATCTATTGGCAAGCTTGTGCAACTATACTGCAAGCTTGTGCAATCATACTGCAAGCTTGCGCAATCATCCATTAGCAAGCTTGCGCAACTATGCTGCAAGCTCGCGCACACATGCGTCAGCTCAATTTGTTAGTCCACTGCAAGCATATTGCCATAGATTCAAGCTTGCAATTGTTCCAATTGCAAGCATGCTGCATGCTTGCAACCAGCATGATTCTGCAAGCTCCCTACAAGCATGCGGCAAGCTCGTCTTTTCTGTAAGGGCTACATGGGTTGTACTCGTTTATGTCACATTGTATAGGGAAACAACACATTATTAAAAAGTTCACAGGATTCCTGGGAGAAATAGGAAGAAGGTGAATAGTAGTAATAATAATCTGTGTTAAAAGATACAAACACTTGTCAGGTACTGTATATATTTATCATAAACTACATCTAGCATTTCGATTGCTATTACATCAGCAAATGAAATTGCTAATATTTCATATTGCATTTTTAATTGGCATGATGATGCATTCTGACAATTTTCCTTGTTAGTACAGGTAACCTGTGACAACATTGACTCAAAGTACAATAAAAACAACTTACATGTGGATCATTTTTAGCACATTTGTATAAAAACCCCAACATGATTTCAAGTGTTTTTTTCTCCTCCCTTTGAGTTTTAGCTTTTTTTTTCCTATCACCGCTGGTCATTTGTTTTTAGTATACACCACCTGATGCCCCTTCTACATATACAAGCTTCTCTATACCTACTGCCTCTACTGTAATAACACACAAGCCACGAACTTTCAATGCCGCTGCCTTAATTTCAGAGCCTCGTACTAAATCTGATAAAAACAGTAAACACACAAGGTAATGACACAATGACTATGACAACTATAAGTGATGCGAAACCATCCACGTACGGACAACCGATCCGCTGTTTGGTTATGATCATCTCACGGAAGATTATTTCCGACTCGGCGAGCAAATCGCACCCGGCCTCTTTCGCTCCGTTGACTTTTAGCTTTCCTCCTGACGAGCAGAAATATGACAACCAGAGTTCTGGCATGCAGTGAGAAGGTGATGTTAAGTTCTTCTTCTTCTGCTTCCTTGTTTTTTTCTTTTTTCATTTCTCAGGACGTATTCTCGAGTTCCTAAGACAACAATTGAGGAGCGGGATTAATCGAAGCGGGGACTACTTTAACTTCAACTGAGCAACAGGATTACGAGGATCAGTTCTCAGAACTGTAAAACATGTAGATAAGAATGGACATGTAATGAGCCTAACAGATGTATGGCCTGAGAGGCCATGATCTTATCAATCTTTGCAAAATTTCTGTCATTACAATACAGAATATTTCATTATTTGATTTTATCATCTTTGAAATAAATTTGATTCTTAGAGAATACTACGTACTTAAAGCTGATCACTAAAGCCAAATCTGGTTTTAACTTTGTCCATACTAACTGAATTTCTATAATCATCCAAAACAACCCACCCAATTAAGATACTAGGCCTGTGGGCATTTGGATTCATAGGTCATAAGTGGGTCATTTATTGAACAGAGGAATTACAGATGGATGAAACATTGTTGTCTTATAGCATTACCATCTCCTTCCCACCTTCACACCCCAACCTTTAAGCAGGTATTTCATCTCCCATCTCTTTCTTTAAGTAGGCATTTCATCCCCCACCTCCTTCTTTAAGAAGGCATTTAAGCCTCCACCTTCTTCTTTAAAAGTAGGCATTTCAGAGTTGGTTAATCCCATTTCATCTTCAGGATGTTTCAAAGACAGGTCAAACCTAAGATGCTGAGGGAGTATGGGAGAAGCTCTTCTGTGCTATTTCACACAATATAGCCTCACTGCTTGATCTACCTGGATAATCTCTATTGTTCGATATTGATTCAGACTCAAGTAGAGGATTTTGCACTGGCTTCTGCTTTTGTTTCTTGTGTAAAAGTAAGTTGGCCTGATGTTTTGATCCTAGCAGGATCTTCTTCAAAGGCTAAATGACAAGTGGTTGTTTGCTTTGTTTCTTGACAGAGTGCCTAAATAACAGGTCTATCAAAATCTTTCTGAAACTCTGTGGGTAATCTTTGACAACAATAGGTGATCCTCCAACAATAGATATAAAGAATGAAGAATGTTTAGAAGTGATAATAGCTAACAACCTGTAGGCTTTTGAAAAAAACAAACTTGAAAGTAAAATCTGCTATATTAGTATTTTCTTGGGTGAGCTGACAATTAATTTTGTAGTCTTTTTATGAAAATGTCCTTAAATATGTAAATGGGAAAGTTCTGATAGGAAAACTATTATGACACAAACTACAAGAGTTGCTTCAAATTGTTTTCAGAGTAGTGTGCTGTGACAATTCTCACTCATATGGTTAGATCCATCTATATCTTGGAACGTGAGTAGTATTCCAAGATTAGTCGAGGGGTAACTTTAAAGTTAATTTGATGTCCAAAACATAGAGGGTGTCAGAACTTCTGTAACATGTCTGTGATTATTATAAAAACAGATATCCCATGCATAATATTGATTATTGTAACTTGATTATACACTGTCCTTGCTATCAACTGACAAAGATACTTCTCCCTTCTTCGAAAATAACTAGCAAATTCTATAAACATCATTTCCTCCTTAAAATATCTTTGCAATTCCATATAATATTTTCCCATCAAAAAACCATAATTTAACCATTCATAAACTAAGTCAAATTTACAGAACAAATTTTCACACCATTTGCAGATATTAAGACGGCTATTGCTACTGTATTACTCAAATATGATCTCTCTGTTGACACTACCACGAAAAGAGTTGTTTCTTATTTCAAATTATTCTGTTTTTTTCCCCTCCCCCCACCATAAATAATGATGATGATATATGTGCAATGCCTCGCTGTCTTACCCATGCAATAACATTAAACCTTATTTCAAAAATCAATTTCAGTGACGACTTTGGTCTCAAATTTCAGACCTGGCCCATAAAACTCAAGGCTAGAATATAAACTTCAACAAACATTGTCCTGTTTTTTTCCCCTTCCAATGCAAAGCTCTCTAGTTTGGCGCCCGATATTCCAAACGTTCTCTAGATAAATAACGACAGGATATATGTGGGTTGGTTGAATACCGTCTTTTTCATCCCCAGCAGCAAATGGATCATAAATCTTTCTTTCTTATATTTTTTTTGTTTTTTTTTTGCTTTTCACACATTAGTAGTTCAAAAACCTGAGGGAAAAATCATCAGTTTAAGTATACAAATCACTTGTTTTCTTCTAAAAACATTTCCGGTATCTCAATACTTAAAGCAGCAATTTGCGTAATTTTTGTGTCGGTAATCAATAATGGATAATGAATATGGGTGAAGTAAATGTGTGTTAAAAATTGTACTCATGATTCAGCCATTATGAAACTAGAAAAAAACAAATCTATCAATTCTGTCAGTGATGAACACATGACAAAGAGGAGACCGGTGCTAAAATTCTCTTATTACATGATTTTGTAAAACTTGGGTTACTTTAAAATTATGAAATTATTATGAATTTGTATTCTTATAAAGGAAGATGACATTTTTGACCAATAACCAATTTTAATATTTCAATTGCTTTTTCTGATAAACTAGTCACTTTGCTTACCAATAAGTATTTCATTCAATGTCTCCATGAGATATGATCAAACTTGAAAACAACCTCTTGCATTTTTCTGTACATTAATAAGCTAATAAAAAATTCAACGTGAACTTCAACTCTGACATATTTTATTACCAACAGATATATTCTTCTTTGTCTAAAAAGTACACAAGATCAGAGGAAGAGTGGGTGAAATTTTCGAAACATTCTCCAGTGTCTTGTGACCGCTAACTGAAATGTAAATTGGCATAGTCAGCTGTGTTTGAGTGTAGAGCCTCAGTAAGAATCAAACTCGAAAGGCTGTTTTAAACGATGAAATCAAAGTATTTTGTCATAAACAATCTCATCAAATCCCCAAAAATATTAAATTTTGATAAGTTAA
Source organism: Apostichopus japonicus (assembly GCF_037975245.1). NCBI lineage: Eukaryota > Metazoa > Echinodermata > Holothuroidea > Aspidochirotida > Stichopodidae > Apostichopus > Apostichopus japonicus. The sequence goes on from NC_092579.1 coordinate 11,813,293, forward strand.
TGCTTCTCACTCGAGATATTCTGATCTAAAAGATGAATGATGGAGCTTTTTTCAAAGCTTATCAAAAACAAAGAAGTAAAAAATTGAATGGCCTGCATTCTAGTTATTGAAGATCAAAGGTTATGTTTCGTGTTGAATCATTACTGAATGACCAAAAGGGATCGACGGTCAATAGCGGGAAAACTTACATCAAATGTTAAAAGTTTGGACAGGCCAGCCATGTACAAGGGTTAAAATCTTAATACAGGAATCTTTCTCTATGGTTATGCTAAGAGTCTACAGTGGAAATGTACAATATAACTTTTTTCTTGTCTTATATCATTAGCATGCAACTTGGGGAGTTACACCTTGACTGTGGTGTTTTTTTGTGTATTTTTCTTTCCTGCTCTAAGCACTGATTCCAAAAATTGGCTCCCAATTTGACTCAGAGCTCTGGATTTAATACCAAGGGTAAATGCAACTATTAATGGAGATCAGAGATTTTTAATCCCAGAATAAATCAGGCATGGAAGATACACCTCTGAAACAAGGTTACGGCAATGTGTTCCCAATATCAAGGTCATTATTATGTTCAAGGATGGCTTAAAGCACATAGTTCATTTTGAAATGTTGCAGAAAGTTATTAACTCACTGCCATCAGTTCAGGTTGCATTTCTTTACCACTTTTACTTTCTTTTCAGAAATAACCCTTTAAGCATCCCATGCTCTTCTAATGACCATTTACGGTCAGTTAATCCTCATATACCGAGCACAAAACTTGACAGGAGGGGGAGCGAGAGGGAGAGGGGGAGATGGAGGGAGGGGGGAACATTGGAGACTTGATAGCCTCAGATGACATGTTTGCAATATAACAATTCCCTACTAATCTGGTGTGGAATGTTCCTTTGAAACATCAATCCCTCGATATCCTGCATCCCAACTACAAAAAGTAACACAATGTTAACAGCAGCGTTACATTGAGTAAATATCAAACTTGGTACAGTATTATATATTCATATAGCATTTGGATTGGTCGGGTGTGGCAGTATATTTTTCTCCCCTTGTTTCCTCTCATTCTATTTAGAATATTCCACTTTACAGCTTCAGGGTCACTCACAATACCTTACTAAAGAACAAATATTCTTCCATAATTTACACAGGGATATATTCATTGGTACATGCTGTTCAATAGACGCCATTCCTTCTTCTTTGGGGGGTTCAGTATGCGCATCAGAAATATTCTCACATACAGCTTCTACAGCAAGATTAATATTTCTGTATCTAAATATTTGTGTTTGTCTGTCTGTCTGTTAGTCTGTGTGCATCCATATTCTTCTCTTTGTCATGTTTTATTTGTGTATAATTTGATCATGAATATTTGAGAGAGACTGCCTAAATTTTTTCAAAGTGAGTCTAGAGTTTCTATCCCTCGGCAATCACTGTACGGAACATGATAAAAGCTTGCCCATTGGAATTATGATCTACAGTAACAGTCTAAAACTCTATAGAGCAATATCTATGTAGATTTTTTTACAAGGCTAGCGATATATATCGACCACAGACCCGAGGCTGACACGAGGCACACATTTACAATGCTGGATAGACTTGTATTGTACACTTTTATTCAATATCTAGCTACATACTTTAAGGTTAAGGTACCAAAATTGAAACAAAAAATGGCATCTGATGGGAGGTAAATTTAGAGGCATACCATTAAGGAAGTTTATACATATCAGTATAGTTAGCCCATATATTACAACAAGTAATATCTTAGCTTTCCTTCTGTAAGTCAAGTCTTTGACTATATAGAATGATATTCCACATTTTATACATTTTACATGGTACAAGATATATCATTTCTAGCCTCAATCTCAGAACAGTTTCCTTTCTTTCAAAAGCAAAAACCACCTTTCGTTTGAATTATGTTTAGACATTTCTGGCTAGATATTACTATTGTAGCTTAACTCTAAACTTTTCGCCAAATTTGATATTCCTGTCTCCCTCCAAAGAAAGAAGGAGGTTGATTCAGCTTACCTTCATTAATCATCTCAAATGTAGTTGTTAAATGCTGCCCCCAATTTCCTATTTAATTAAAGCGACATGTTGCCCATGGTTTCACACACCTTATCATGGCATAATTTAAAGGTATACCCTAACTAGGCATATAAATGCATTTCCCAGAATAGAAGAATACATCTTCCATGAATAACTGCAGTGAGCCCTACATTTGAATACTGAGGTGGAATCCATTATTCTCTATCATCACATGCATTCTCCCATCACTTTGTTAAAAAATACTGAACATAGCTGCTGGCATTGAGAAAAGTTCCTTCAAACTTTGGCCTTGGATCAAACAGAAGCAATCATGATTAAAGGTCGTTTATATACGATACCCTTTTACCATGGTAAATATTTAATTATGACACAAATACTGGAGAGATGTGGGAGTATAGATTTCCTGTCAATTATAGCCATAGGAACACACCTCCAGAGTGATGATATATCAATATGTGCAGGTATACATTAGAGGCAAACACTTTTTCTTATATGTAATTTCAAAAATATTCTGAAATCTTTTTATTTCCAAAGTTGAAAGCATCTTTTTGCATAGTATCTTATAATCTCGGAAATGTTGTAGCGGATTATATAGTGTATAAATATATGAATAAATGAGTTAAATGTTCATAAGAAAAGTATAACAATTTTCAGCTAAATTAACTATCATGTAGTCTACTGTTGCCAGATGCATTAACAAAATACCACCCAAGTTGAATTTTTTTATCGTCACCGTACAAAACGCTATGAGGGTGTGGTTGTGACCTAGGCATGAAGCAACTTTCCACAACATTGTTCAACAATGAAAGCCATGTATAGGAATATTCCTTTCAACTCTGTTTGTTAATCTTGTGCTTTTCAGTTCTCTTCTAGTTTGTATCTGAACTTTAAGAATCTGCCCACGCTAGGAACGAAACATCATACCCTCTAAAATGGAAGTATTATCATTTATAACTTTAATTATCTAACTGTCAAGTTCCTCCCTTTTTAACATTTCTGATAACACCGATAGATGTACATCATGGTGGTTTCACTACTAGCTTGGGAAACACACTATGATGAATTCATATTTTTATTATAATGTATTTCCTCTAGTCACAACCTTAATTTACAGAGGAAAACACCACCGACTTATCCTAAAACAATATTCTGAACTTGAATTTTTCCAGTCAATGATTAAACTTGACTGTTAAAGGAAAGTTAAGTTGAAATAAAACAATTCACAATCTTGGTTAAATTATTACTAAAATGTCACCAGGAATTTATGCAATAAATATCAAAATGATCGCAAATAAAGAAACCATAGCATGACATTTAATCTGTGGGACACACATTTTCTCTTTTCTATGAACAGCCATATCAGGTTGTAGGAATGCAAGATTAGAACATATAGACCTCCAATTATCTGAAAACATTGCACTTTTGGTCCACAAATGTCAAATCTCGCAAGGCAAAATACATTTTTGTGAATCTTAGGATAATCGCCTTCTGTGGTTAAATTGCATGGTCTTAAATTGCATCGCTTATCTTTACCGAAAAATCATGTGTCACTGTTTCATAGGCTACTTGGTACATGAAGTATGTATACATGCAGTGAAGAAGGTGTCCTGTACTTTTAAAACTTTCTTAACCGATTCAATGTCAACTACTAATGAATCTGATACGACAATAACAGGTCGCAAAATGTTGACATCCGGTAGTCATTTTAACCTAACCAGCAATGACTGCAAGTTAATGTGACAATAACCTTGTAATTTCAACTATTATAAACTTTATTTGGTGTGTATTATATGGTGAATGGTGAAGGAAGCAAGCCTACTTATCAAAACAAAAGAGGAATGGTTCAAAACGACAGTTTAATCCGTGCTGGGAGCAGTATGCTAACAGTAGTTTGAAGGAAAGAAGTTCATTGAACTATCAAGTAAAATATGAAATTTTACGAAATATGGATTTCTTAACATCAAAATGAAAAGATTAACAGTAGCATAACCAGCAGGGGCGGGAGGGAGCCCCACCTGTCAAATGTCTTGCCCACTCACCTCCCCCCCCCAAATGACGTTGGTGTTCAAAGAAAATATTGGATGAAAATTATACAAAATGCACTTAAAGGCTCAGTTAAACCAGTTCAAGGTAGATGTTAATCCGTAATTGGCAGGAGTTCTCAAATTAATACCAGCCAATTGCATCTCAAGTTACATATTATCCCATTACTTTGCTTTCTGTCATCGCCACAAGGCCCCTGACATCCCCCTTCCCTCACCACATACACTACCCAACAAGATAACCTGTTAACATGCTTGTTATGTCATGAGTATGCTTTATACAAATGGATACCATCATTATATGGACCATCAGCAATTTATCAGATATTGTTACTTGGAAGCTGCAGCATGAAATATTATGCAATTTCAACATCGCACGTGTGAACTCACACAGACTGATAGGTCATTAGAATAGGCCTATAAGGGAAATATTGTTCCAACGACTTTACAGACTTAAGCCGATTAATGTGATAAAACAGATGGACTATATATGGTGCTGGACAGACAGTTTTGTAGTGGCTGAAAGAATGAAGCCTAAAGTAGATGCAACTGAGCTTCATGTACCACTTTATTTAAATCATAATTATAGTAGATCATAGACAATCATGAGATAGCTTAAACTGTATTGTTGAAAGAATAGTCCAGATGAAAATGAAAACTTCAGACAGAACAATTGAAAAGGACAAAAACTGATTCCAATGGTCAAAATCCCATCCCTCTATAGCATTTTTGATATTTGAAAGTTTATCCAAGTTCTAACTTTGATTTAGCAAATATCAAATTTTTACTGCAAAAATTAATCATCCAATTATGAACAAATACGTAGGCTTTTGTAGACAACGTATGAGTGACTGTAAACTATATGAGAATGGCACACAGGGTTATGAGCTAAGAGTATATAGTGACTTTCTCTTCAATATATCTATATATAGTTGGACTATCCCTTCAACAATTTAGAGGATGGAACTCAGGAATAAACTGTTCAATTTGGTTCTGAGAACATTCATAACAGTACCTTTACCATAGTTAAAAGTATTTGGGAATGGAGCATGTATTGCAAAGGTACAAAAATGACCGCACTGGTCGTGCCCGAAACTTGCCCCCCACTCGAACTCTTAGACCCCACAATCTCCCCCCCCCCCAATTCCAGATGAAACAGTCTGGTTACGCCACTGAAAGGTAAATATTTCATGTTTTTCACATAAGTATGCTGATGCATCTATCATTTCGACAGAATTTATCAAAATTATTAGTCACAGAAACATTGTTGCTCTAAAACTGAAGTTTCTCATTAGTGAATAGTGTTGACTTTGTTTTCACCTCTTTCTACAGGATCACTGGTGGGGTTTTTGAGAGTTAATAATAATAATAATAATAATAACAGAGATTTATAATGCGCACATATCCACCCTACAGGGTGCTCAAGGCGCAACAACAGTTCTTATAAAGCGCAAGTACACACTTTAGTCTCAGTGCGCTGATTATTATTAACCCCTGGTCATTGGTAACTTGTCACACCCACACACCAAAGTGTGCACAATTCAATCAATCTCTCCTGGGGCACCACAGTGCACCACAACCACGTGTCCCCCGGGGATGCAGCCACAAACCGGCGCAAACAACTATATTTACAAGTTACCTCGCAGGTCCCCATTTATACACCTGGGTGAAGAGAGGCAATGGAGATAAAGCGCCTTGCCCAAGGACACAACGCAATGATCTGGGCAGGGCTCGAACCTGTAATCCTTAGATCACAAGTCCACTGCCTTAACCACTTGACCACAACGCCCTCAGTTAGTGTTGGACTATATATTTAATCAAGTGAACCTTCAAGTGAACAATCAAGTGAACCTTCAAGTGAACCTTCAAGTGAACATTCAAGTGAACATTCAAGTGAACTTTCAAGGGAACATTATGGTGAACATTGTTTAGTGAGTGAACATACTAGTGTATATACAAATAGTGAGTGAATCATATAAGCGTGTGTATAGAAATTCTGAACAGTTTCTTTCTACAAATACCTACTTTAACAATAAGGTGATGTTAGCCGTTGATAATCTCAACAAATTGATCATTTGAATCATATCTCAAGGCTAGTACATTCAGAAAGGGATGATAAAATGCAAAATTGGAAACACAAACCGCCTCAAAAGGTCTCTCCTTTTTCTCTTACTTCTTTTTTTCCCCTTTTTGTCCTTTGAACCATCCCACTTCTCAAAAAAATGTCCCGACGTATTACATAAAAAATGAAAACTAAAAAATAAAGCGGGGGGGGTGCCTCCTGCACGTGAAGATTTCATCACCTTGACTGGTTGCAATTTTACCCTCGAACACTCTTGATACATCACGACCAGAGAACAAAGGAACGGCAAATATTCAGAAGCGTGTAATTCCTTCCTCAGAACACCTGATCAATTTCACAATTTGATCAATACCGGCCTGTCTTGGCTGGTATGAAATTTCAATTAGCAATGTAGACAGACATAAATTCCATTGACGTTTAACATTTTAAGTGTTTGCAGTGACATCCCCTCCCTGCTCTTTCTTCTTCTACATTAGATTACTTTCTTCGTCGTCAGTCGTCGAAGGAAAGGGATTCTGCGGTAGTAGGTGAGAGCATTGTGAAACATGTTACTAGATATTCTCTATCTCCATCAGTAGATCTGATTTCGTGTAGATGGCTATTGTGACACAGAATTACTGTATATATGACTTGAAGTTAGCAGACGTGATTGTCCAGAGTATAAAGATAACATTTGTCATCAGATAAAGAAAAATAGAGTAGTTTTGATTCTTTATACATGAACACATTTCCGACAATAGCAAGAGAAGGGGATGAAATATTTGCTTAAATGTAAGGTGGTTCAGATGCAAAATGGTGTTATCTATGGCAAGGCCTTGAACTGATAATACATATATATATTTTTTGGGGGGGAGGGGGGGGGCTGTGGCATGACACCCCCTCATCTAATTTGATCCTACGTACCTATATGCTATCAGCAAGGAGGTTCAAATAGACTAGTATTACACAACAATATTGAAACAGCCACACCTGCATGTCGGAGAAGCCAAATGGCTTATAACTTCCAACTTTAAATTGGTGGCTCATCCAGTTGACATTGTTAGCTCAATTTTGTGTGTTTTTTACAATTTTGAATACCATTTGAGATGGGAAAACCCGTGAATTTCTCCGCGATAAAAACACACATTAGTTTAGCTGGCTGCAGTTGCTCAACCCATGGCTTTCCAGACGGTACTTTTTATTGTTCCTAAGGCAACGCCTTTATACACTAGACCATAGCACTAATATTGAAAGTATGATATTTGGATATGAGTTCATATTCGCCGATCACTGACCTTTAGAGACGCATAGCTAAGGATGCATTCTCTGGGTTCAAATATCCAACAGTCTGTTTTATCCTCGTTTAATCACTATGGGATTCATGACTGTAGGCTAAACCATGGATGTTTTCATATGACGTTAGTCCAGTGAAAAGTTAAATGAACTACATACGGGTATTCTAGCTTCTATACGGAAAATTCCATCTTAAAGATATTAAAAAAATGTTTTGAGCGCTGCTCCAAATCTAAATGACTGATGATGACATCTTCTCATGCCAGGCCTATAGCAGTAAATGTTAAGACATTGTTATATCACTTCTAACAATCCTATCAAAAATATGATTTTTTAATAATATATAAAAGAAAAAAGTTATCCTAGGAAGAAATCAAAGCCTAACTTTTGACAAGTTGTAATGAAGTATAAACATGTTGTTTTAACACATTCTTTTGTTTCATTTATTTAATTGCCTTTGATTTTGTTTCAGACTAGATCTACTACGTGTCTTTTAAGCATTTCATCGATAGCAATCTAGTGCAGATCTGCATTTACACAGACATTACTCTTGAAGTTTATGTACTGTACGTGACGAACCCTGCATGGCGGAACTCTCTTAATGATGCTATTTTTACTGGAATGGTTTTTACTACTATAACCCAAAGGAATAGTATATCGATGTTAATGTTCCTGTTTATGACACTGATGATAGACTGTTTAGGAAGAAATTGGCAATCCCTAATGGGTACTTTCTTGGATGAATTGTCATTGTTTTGCCACAAAGTTATAGTTGACTCTACTCAAACTGATCATACGTTGCAAGAGAATCCGAAAGCAAATAGCATCAGTAAATATTCTACTTGTCATGGCAACAATACTCTGATATAAAAACACTTCCAGTTTTATAATTATAACGGATAAGGTGCCTTTACAGTGAGTTTTGTCCATTTCAGCAATATATATCTTACCATGGAACATCAAAGATTCACAATGCAAACAGGCGCGTAGTGAGGAATTTGCCAAGGGAGGAGCGAAGCCTGTAGGCTAATTATCTAAGCGTAGCGCCACCATAGGTTGGCGCGAAGCGTACCCCAAAAACATTTGCCGAAAATGCCTCCCAGATTGCTGGAAATGGCACTTCCCTGGCCTTGTAAGTTGCATCTAACCTTTTTTTTCATTTTTTTTTATTTTCTTATCAAAAAAAAAACAACAAAATATATGCTCAAGGGGGGGTGGGGGGCGATCGCCCCCTTCACCCTGTACTGTATGCAGATACGTAACATGACGCAAATTAGGCTTAACTAATATGTACTACGTTCTTCTAATTTCATTTTGCCAACCATTCCGTTAAAACCTGATCTCACTGTGGTGTGGGATATCGTCTTTCACTGGCCCAAAGCTGGAGTTTCTATGCACCAAACCTACACACATCTCTCTTACAGTGTACGTTTCTTTGATATTCTTTCTTGCCTAACTTTTGTGACATCCAATATTTGCTATTGGGACAACCAAAGACTACATGTGAGACACTTTGGAATGGTAGAATATGAAGGAGTTCACTTGGGGTCAGTAAGGGTGCACAGTGTTAAAAGATTACCAGGGCATACTAGACACGGTAGAATGCGGTGCTTAGGTTGTGGGGAGACAGGTAAGTGGGGAACGAAGTAAATCTGGTTAATTGTCCCACAGACAACCAGTAAACCTCTTTTAATATTTGTCCTGATATGGCATACCTTTGAATGGCATGAAATGATTCCTCACCCACAAACTTAAAGCAGCATTTTGCGTTGAGTCGCGATTTTTCCTCAATTTTCGAGTTTTTATCATAATACAATCACAATTACCAAAGTAAGACCTTCTCATATATTTTACCCCACGGCAAACGGTAATTAGCAAGTAATTGAGGATGTTATACGATTCTGACATTTGTGTGACACATCTGATCATTAGTATTTATCACATGCAGCTCTGCAAAACCGCCAATTCAAATTCTACCAATCAGTGCACACATAGGCGTAGGAGGCGGGTGGGCTGCAGCCCCCCCAACCAAATTTTTTTGTGAATTCAGCCCCCCCAACCAAATTTTTTTGTGAATTTTCGGGCAATATGCTGAGAATTTTTCGGGCACCTACTGAAAGAAGAATAATTTGCAATGTGTTTTTCAAATGTTTTTTGTGAAAAAATTCGGCAATATGCTGAGAATTTTTCGGGCACCTACTGAAAGAAGAATAATTTGAAGTGTGTTTTTCATTTTTTTGGTGAAAATTCGGGCAATATGCTGAGAATTTTTCGGGCACCTACGGAAAGAATAATAATTTGCAATCTGTTTATCAATGGTTAAACTTATATTATTATTATCATTATTGTTGTAACAACTTCTCCAATATTTATAACCAATATGGAAGGGTAATAACATGGACAATGGTTGTATGTTATTAGCATGTGATGTAATAACAGATGATTGCCTAGATATGATATGCACATTAACATGTGAAGCGCGCGCGGAGCGCGCCAAAAATTTGGTTGTATTTTTCGGGCAAGTCGTTACAGCCCCCCAAAATCAAATTAGGCTCCAATGCCTATGAGTGCACACATGTTTATGTATGACTTGGCGTTAAGATTAGACTCATTCATTGGTAATCCCTCAGCGTCGGTACGCTATTAGTAGTGCAGTAAAGTATACACACGCGCAGGCCTACTGTATGTACTAGTAAGTAGTTAGCAAAGCATTAAGTGATGCTACATGCACACATGATTTTTGTTTTCTATTTTCGTTACGTATTGTATTCTAATAGATATGGCGTAACTGTTCCTTCGCGCATTCCATCTCCTCAGCTGAGTTTATTTACTGTTTACGTTGCTATTCAAATGACCTTGTCCGTTATACATATTCACAAGGTTCATATAAGTGGGAGGAGTGTATCCAAGCCAAAGATTCAAAATACAAATGTCAGAAAAATGTCATATTTTTGCACTTTTCGGGAATATTTTGCTTAACACTTATACTACCAGTTTGTGTCTTTAAAGATCTGCTTTATTGGCTCCAATTATAGCATGCTACAGCTAGAAAAGTTTCTCGAGATCAAGTAATCGACCTGCCATGGTCATAAATCGACCTCAGGCTCAACAATTAGCCTGCATAGCTTGTTAACACCATTAGGCTCTTTGTATAAACACTGTGTGGAAATATGTTCAGTCTACAGTGTAGTTAATCATACAGCGTTTACACAAAGACCCTCATACAAGTAAAAATATATGGCAAGAGTTGCAGACTAATTGGTAAAAAGAGGTCATTTTTTGACCAGGGCAGGTCGATTGCATAACCTCAAGAATCTTTTTCCATGATAGCGTGCTATAGTTGGTGTCTATACAGCAGACCTTTAACCACATGTTCCCTCATACTCATCACTGTCAGACACTTAAGACAGAATCCTGCAATAGATTTTAAATGTTGTTATTACTGTCAGCAGCATTTTGAGGACATCAATGCCATGCAATTACCTCATGACACTTATTGTTTTACCTAAATATTTATGTCACTTTCCACTGAGTCAAGTTCTCTACATAGTTGTATATTTAATGGACTCAAAGAGGTTAATTTAGTCCATCAAAACTACCCAATTAGAACGCTCAAGAGCGGCAGGAAGAACAAGCTTACTTCACTCAAATGGTATTCCCTCCCCGCCCCCACCCCCCCCCATCCTGACATTTACAATTGTTAACGGATTATCTTCTTGAGCTACATCATGTTATGCACACTTAAGCGTGAGCGGAAAAATTGCGCTTTGAAATTATTAACCCATTTTTGACTCTGCCAGAGGAAAGCCATAAATAGGACTGCACATGTATAATGGGTATCAAAAGTCAATTCAAAAAAATAATGTCTTCCCAGCTCACTTCTTTTGTACAAAGCCATGCGTCTAGTATTTAAATCAAAATGCAATGCTAATAGCTAAGTTGCAAAGAAAAATAAAGTTGTTCGAATAATGGCTTAAAGCAATGGAATGAATCTAGACTAAAGGTATAACCATGGAGGTAAAATGTCTTTCTTCAGATTGTTGTTATTGCTCCTGAACAAAAGAGGAAAGTGGCACAGAGAATGGATGTGGACAATTTGGAGGAGATACTTAGATATCTGGATGAAGATTCTCCATGAACACTAAAAAAAATTAATAATCCTGTGGCTGATAATATTACTGAATTGTTGAATTTGTCATTTCAATCAATTTGGGCAAAATTTCTGAACCAAAGATATCATAATAGATATTTTTTTCTTGAGGGAAGGAAAGGGGTGGGGAGTAGGAAGAACATAAGAAGGAAGTGGAAATTAGAGGGAACATATAAATTTTAAACTTAATCTTATGAATCCATGGATTTGGCAAAACCAGAGTGAGTGAAGTCTTTTCTTCATCTCGGATAACATTCCTTGTAGAACTTTACTGGAAATATTTTGGATAAACTGCCCTGAAGGAAAGTCACTGTTTCATATAATTATTATTATTATTTTCAAAAAACAATTAAAACAGAAAATGTAGCTCTGAAAAATGTTCATTATGACCCTTCACTTTATCTCATAGCTAATTATAAAAATAATTATATTTGATTTTTATATAGCGCTTTATACCAGCGATAGGTCTCAAAGCGCCTTACAGATGTTATATTACCCCTGGTCAATGATAACCTGTCCCAGAGACAATCCCTCCAGTCGGCAGCAGTTATAAACTGCGCCAAATGACAAGTTACCTCACAGGTACCCACTCAACCCTGGGTGGAGAGAGGCAAGTGAGATAAAGCATCTTGCTCAAGGACACAACATCATGAACTAGTCAGGAATCGAACCAGCCATCCTTGGATGGTATTATTAATATTTTAAACTAGAAATTAGTTTCGCTTCTAACCAACTTGTTGTGCCACATGCATGAACGGTAGAGAACTATTAGTCACACCAGTCATGTCCCTTCCCAGCCAAGTAAACTCTCCCTCCCCCTCCCCCCCCTCATGGAGTCGTCTAATCATCCTCCCATGGAACTAAGTTGTGTGAAAAACTATCAAACATAACAAAATTACAAATTATTACAAAATTCAGTTTTAAGAAATTGTTAACATGTATGTTTTGCATTTTACAAATTACAGTCAATATTATAAGAATTGCCATATATCTAGATGGAAGCTTTTTGTGAGCAAAATATCAAAGAAAATTTTGTATTAGATATCTCCCTGAAACCACCCTATGTAAACAGATGAGATGATTGCCATGACAACCGACACAAAGCGCTAGACAATTCTGAACTGTTCCAAATTAATTCATATATGATTCATCTTTTAAAAGTCTGTTGTAAATATGAAATTAGATGCAGATGACAGCTTTTTTCGCCCAAAAATTATCAACACCTGTAATATATGGATGTGTTATGACCCAAGTTTTAATATTTTACTTAATATCACAGTTTGACTATCACAGTTTGCAGTTGAATATCAGGCATAATTTGCAGTGCAGAGTGCATGCAAGATCACCTGACTGCTCTTATCCAATGACAGTTTAATCTCTTATATGCAGCGGTACCTTTGGTCACCAACGTACAAGATAGTTGTCTTGTAGGTAGCCTGAGAAGTTGGAGGGGAATGGGCGGGGTTGGTTGTTCATGAATGGTGAATGGAAAATTTTAAAACCTTCCGAGGAAACAAAGGTCTGAAACAACTATGTCATAATGTTGCATCTGCAGGAAGTTCCACACAAACAAAATCTGATATCTTAGTTTTATGTCTGTTAAATTGTCTTCGTTGTTTATTCACTTTTATGTCATACCTTATTCTTACTTTTCCCCTGTACATTTGGTTTCAAAAATGTAGTATAGAAATGTAATAGCAATGCTTTCGAAAATTATAAAATAAGTTTTCAATTTAACAAAGAACTGTTTTATGAGTACAATTAAAATCAAATTTATGTATATAGTCCTATGTGTCATACACTAATTTGGTTATGGAAGAGATGGGGGAAGGGGGATGAATGTCAGTTGTGTTGGGTAAACATTTTACTTGAGTGAAGCAGTAGGTCTGCAGGTTGGTTAAATTAAAAAAATTATGTATAATTTACAAAAACTGATGACCAAACAAAAGATTTACGATGTGTCGAGATACAGATATATGAAAGAAATAGTACCTATTACTCCCAATTCCTTGAGATATTCGAAACAAACAATATTTGGTCAATATCCTACTAAATTTTTGCAGCAATGTTAATGTAAATATAAATTGATTGCAATATTTTCTATTTGAACAGATCTATCCCCATTATGTCAGCAAAATAATTAACTTGTTAAATATGTTGGATCCACTTAGTTACAGCATCTTAGGAGAAGCATTGGGAAATCATTAAAGTCAGGTAAACTCAGACCTGCTGATAAATTAATCTTGGAAAGTTGAGAATATATATAAGTTTCAGCATTAAGCTAACAAATATGGTTGTATTATACTTAAATTGATTACATTTAAAAGTTTTGAAAAAGAGAAGAAAAAGAGTTATGGCTATAGAATGTGATTAGGGAATGGGATTTGAACCAGAGGTCACTAAGTTTGAATCCCATTCTAGCCATAACTTCCTTTGTTCTTCTCTATTGTTAATAATTTGCCAGTCAGACTAATCCCGTGATTCATTTACTTTTAAGATCCATAGGTTTTATATCTTAATGTTGATCATTTAACAGCTTCATCCCATTCAGAAACTTGATATCACATTTATTACTCTTCATGATTTTATTTGCAATCAAATCCTTCCACCTCAGACCAAACTACATGTTACACAAACACCAGTAGTCCATCTGATTCATCTATTACAATCTTACCATATGCCATAATTATATTCCCCCTCCCCCCCCCCCCCCCCGGGTTATAAACATATTCAGATGCACCTGATGAATCCTTTATGCTTTGTCCCTGATATCAAGGACAACAACAAAATATTAAAAAAAATTATCAAAATATATAAAAAATATTAAAAGCAATCTTGGTAATGGTATCATTTAATGAAATAACAAATTCAAACCTCAGCTTCCTGATGTTTTATTGATCCTCAATATCCATCCAACTACAAAAATCAGACCGAAAGGTCATTCCACGATGACCTAGTTGACCTGTATTATTCTACGAGTTATTACTTCATCCTAAAGGGCACATTTGTACCCCAAGCCTGTCTGGCTTTCATAAATCATCATACATAGCCTACATCCAGCGCACTGCTGTACAATTCGTATTAACGTAATTACAATTGACCTCAGTCGAAACTATTGTACAAATACCTTGCTTCCTGACAGTACATTTTAGCGGCAACATTGCCGATACTAAATTGATTTGCTTATTTACATTGGTCAAACTCGGTCATGTGGGGTAGAGATCCCCTCACAGAGAAGAGGGAACAAGATTTAATTACCCAGAGTTAATAGGGATTCCTAATTTCCACAATGAAAATACCACAATTTTTTTACCTATGTACTTGAAGAAAGCTTGTAGGGAACAGGAAATTTAACAAATTAAAATAAAGTGAAGTGGAGGGTGGAATCGTTTTTTTCTGTTCAGAAAGTAATAATGTCTCTCTCAGTCACAAGCCTCGATGCTAATGTCATTATACCGCAGCGGAATGCAATAACAGGCTAACGGATTGAAATCCTATGTAATAAATATCGATATTTTCAGTGATACAATTATATGCATTCATGAACTGTTACAATTATGTAAAAAGTTTGTAAACTAATTAACAATTATAAAGAAGTAGTTTGATCCAGACGAATTTATTTTCTCACTCAGTCAGTTGACTATACACGTACTAACAAAATGGTTGCTTAAACTCTTCCTCAGTTTCCTGAGGGACAATTAGGTAATCTAGTTAATAGACTTATATAACATGTTCAGTAGTTTAGTCATAACATTGATTTAATCTTACTTCCAAAGAACCTTTTAGTTTATTGTCTTCTATTCTCTGCATAATTACCTAATTTGAAACCTAATTAGTTGGCATACATGTAATGATATACTTTAACACCAAAACATTGCAATTTTGTTAATCCCCTTCATTATAACCTTAATTAATGAACAATTAATAAAAATGTATCTATCCTACCTATGTAACCATGTACATAAATTTATGTAGGTAAATAGATAATGGAATTTTAGACAATGGAAAAGAGCTATGAAATTTATGGCTAGAACAGGATTCGAACCACTGATCTCTGAATTACAAACCCAGCGCTCGACCAACTGAGCTACCCAGCTCTAATTAATTAATGGTGATCCCTATAGCCATCTCTTTTCTGAGGGCGCCAGTCAGAAACCATAGTACCTTGCATACCATGTAACCAGGGATCATGCCCCAGTTTCATTTGTTCCAATCCAGAAAGCAACAGGGAAGGGAACTTCATGAGAGATTTGGCTTTTATAAATAATATATAAGTAAATGAAAAATGGTTATCTAATCCAGAGATCTCTGTTTTAAAATCCTGTTCTCGCCATAAATTTCTTTGCTCTTTTCTATTACATAAATTGTATATGAATTCTTTCCTCCACTTTTTTAGGTATAATGTGACTTAAACATACTAGAGTAACTTTTATCGCATTCATGTAGTACATATAAGATCTTAAAAACATGACTGCATGTATTCTTTTCATCAAATGTGACCAAATTTTAGCAATCTTTCATTTAAATGTCATCTTATGGAATTGATCACACTTAAGGAACAGCATGAGAATTATGAAGGCCTGTATACAACTTTTAATGGAAGTTTTATCACGAATTGCTCTTTGCTCCACAAATTATAGTTACCAAACATGTATCTATATATTCCCATCATACTACCTGTATACAATAAACTCCCAGCTACTGCAGTGTCTGGGCATTCACGATTTTTTTCCGTGACGAGTTTGCCACAAGTTAAAGGAAACCCATTTATGAAGAGGCACTAAAGATTTCACTTCATGAAATATTTAAATATCATCAAGTCAGGATTGATTAGCTGTAATGGAAAACTGAGAATTAACAGGACTATCGTAGATCTAAACAACAACTTGATATTCTTGTTGCTGGAATCAAACACGAAACGCCGATAAAGTCACAATTTTAGGAACAATCTGGCTTTTCTAATTGACAGGCTAGAAGCATTCTAGCAATTTTTCAAATCATAAACATTGCCAGCTAGGCTCCAAAAAATAAATGGAAAAGCTTGAATTACGTCAGATTTAGGCCGCTCAGAAGGTCTACTATATAGCCTTTTCCCGTTTTTTTTCCCCTGAAAGAACCGCCAGCCCAAGACACTTATGACTCAAACATTTTCAATTAAAAGCCATCAAGTCACCAGCAGAGCTAAAAGTAGTAATTTTAAAAGTCCTACCAGACAGCTAGGAGATGCTCTGATTATAATGATCTTTAAAGTGGACAGCTCTGCATGACATTACACTACATAGATTATGTACAAGTGATGGAATGATATGGTAGTTACAGGGGTTGTTTTTTGTGTGTCTGTGGAGGGGAGGGGGGGGGGGATTTTTCCGCCCTATACGCTGGAGGTATTAAAGCAATGGAACAATAAAGCCTACAACAATAGGGGCTTTATTCAACTTATTTCAATTATGCAAGAGGAAATGGTGTACTGTAAGTTATAAAACAAACTACATAATCCATATTCAAATTTTGTTGACTTCCTATCAAAACACACGGACAATCAAATTTTAATCTAGATGAGTTGATACAGTAAAGAATGCATTTTGTCAATATGTGTTACGGTCAGTATAAAGACTAAAAATCGTTTTCTTTTATAATTTGCATTTATAACTAACTGCATGGGGTAAAACGGAAAATGTTGTTGTTATTTATTAAGTTTAACTTAGAGCAAAACACAAATAGTAATTTATGCATAAAATCCTGGACTTTATCAAACCCTTAATCTTGCATAAATATTCAATTCAGTGAACGAACAGGAAAAATATTATGTATCTTTGAGGTCAAATTTTTCTTTGTAGACCCTTTCAAAATAGTCCATCACTATAGTAATTGAAAACTTGGGAAAGAAATTAAACAACAATTACTGAATTAAAGAATTGCACAAAATTGATCCATTAATTATAATCAGAGAAAGATTTGACTATGACATGAAACGTAATGTTTAAGTATATAACATGACCATTCTGGCAGATTTATAAACAAACCCTGTTGACAATAGCAGTACATAGATTTGCCAAAACCTAACAGCTAGGGAAATGGCTATTACATGCATTATTTGTGCTAAAATAGTTGTAACATCCAATGGTGGCTTGGTTATAAACCGAGTGTAGAGTAATACTTTCAGGGTTAACTATCTTGCATCTGGCAAAGTCATTATTACTTAAACAGCATCTGTCCTGTTGAATTATCATAAAAGTTTGAAGAATGAAAGTTCTGACAAGATAATGTTAGTACATGAGACTAAAGGTCAAAGAGGTCAGAACTGATGTTGATACAACAGGGTTCTAACAATGGTTTCTAAAGTGAGGTATATACTTAGTAGGACATGACAGTGCTTATGTAAATCGAAATTATGGATGATGTTTTTATATGTCCTTGAGATTGTAGTACCCCCTAGAGTATAAAGTCAACTGTTGACTTGAATGATAATATGTGTACTCTTTGTATTCATATTGATTCTTCTTAAAATATGTCCGTATATTAAATCAGGTGTTGACAACAGTCTGGTAGGAGAATGGAGCTTGAGGGATGAGGGGGGGGGGGGAGTGGGGATGAAGGAGAGGGCATAATTTGGGAGGGGATGAGTATATCATCTCCCATATTTAATTTATCTGAATCCCCCCCTCCCTCTCCCACTCCCAACCCCTCTGTATTTTTAAATCACTTATCCTCTCTCAAAAGGGATCCTTTACTGTACAACATTAGCCTAACTATAGTACTGTACAGTGGACTTAAATATTGAGTTGATTCCAGAGCTAATTCATATAACAGGGGGGGGGGGGGTAGGCCGAGGCCAAATTAACTTCCCTCTTCCATATTCCTTAACCTTAGTTTAGACTTAGCATCTAGTGCCAGTGCCAGAACTGAAATTCTCATGGGTTCCACTTACTCAGCTCCAAAACTTCAATTGAATGAAGTTCCATTTCTATTTGAATTTTACTTTGTTTTTCCGAAAAGGCTAAAAACATATCCTGTAGTGTATAAACCTTAATAGCTCTGCAGCAATTTGAAGTTCAAATTAATGTGAGTGATTGCTAACTTCAATCAGTAGAAAACTGTGACTTCGAATAAATTTTCTTCAGGGGTGTGATATTTGCTATTTGTCAGAGCTTGAAGTAGTTTTACCTTAGCTGAGAATACATGCATAGTCAGTGTTACAATACTGATTCTTGATAGTGAAAATTAAGAAGGGGGGGGGGGGGAGAAGCAGATTGAAATACATTAGGAAATGATATTATAAATTGATAGTAAAAATTCTATGATTTAATAATAACAAGTGTTTACATGAATTACTTATTGAAAGTCTGACTTTCATATAATAGATTGCTTGATCATAAAAGATTGCCTGATAGTACACATAGATGTGGTGTTGAGAGGATCCAGTGAATTAAATCAAGAAATTCACTTTGAAATAGTCTGCATGTATTGGTCCTATACAGCAAAAGTCCTATTGTGAAGCGTATTCTAGTTTATATTGTTATTATGACGTCACCCATGGCTCGCGCATTGGTGGTTTGCGCTGTGGTGTGACGGGATATAAATCACACACTATTAGAAGCGTATGTTTTGTTTTAAATGATTCAAGGTTGGAAGACAGCCAAACTGGTTCAAATTGGTTGAGTGCCCATTTGCATGTGCTCATCTGCATATCAGGTTGGCACTCAACCAATCAAGAGTTTGGTGAAGGGTGAGTTATAAGTTTAGACCAATCGGGTTCAAGGGCAGAGCGTGTGCCCTGTGCATCGCGTCGTAATTTGTTATTTTTGAATCAGGGGTTTAAGTGTCTCATAAAGACATATCGGGGAGTTTAAGTTTATCATCCGAAGTCTATGGACGTATAGAACAGTAGGCTCTGTAATTTTTATTTATTTTGTACATTTTAATTATCCAAAGTTATAGTTTTATTAAGAATCATATATATTATCAAGTACCCGCTTTTCCTGATTGTTTCACGCTTGGTTCGACGTTATCAGTGTAAGGCCCGGCTTACCGTTCCCGAATTACCTAAATAAGCCTTACACTATGTACAAAGTGCCAAAATTTACTGACAAATTATCCAATTCAGGATAATTGCATTCTTTAATTTTTCCTTCCCGGCCTTCATCTCTTCTCCCCCTCCCCTCTCCTCTCCTCCCCTTCCTTTTCCTTTCCTTCCTTCCTCCACCCTACTCTCTTCATTCCATATTTCAACATTCCTTGGTTTCCTTCTTCTTCCCTTAACAAACCCTCTCTTCTGCCTTCTCGCTTCTGCTCATTTAGTCCCTGCCCCCTCTTCAGCCCACGACCACCCTCTTTAGACCTTCCACATTCCAATCCCCTTTTTAACCCCTCCCTTTCTCTAAAATTAGAACCTCAACTTTAAAAGATCTGATAAGTTATTTATAAGACATAAATTAACAGATATATTCTATGAAATATTGATCACATTCTGCAGTTGTAGTTTTCCACAGTAGCAGAAATTTTGCTTCTTCGGATGTTACGTGGTCTGATCACAAATTCAAAACGGTCATATTTTAGAGAACAAAATAATTTAAAACTGGAGTCTATATGCCAAGTATCAATAATTTATCAGCAATGACTTTGCTGGGTACTGAATCTGATGTTACTGTACAAGAGCATATCATATGATGGTTTACTATTCATGCATACTGTAGGATACTTGTCAAAGCTGGTTTTAAAATACTCTCTGTTAAACTTTATGACACATATTTGCTGATTTTCAACCTCCTAAAAATGAAATATTATATCTACTTGTTTAGTCTCCTTTAGTTTTGGTCATTTTGTATTCTGGATGCATTTCATACTTGTTTACTTCAAAGATATTTTGACAAAATATTTTAGAATCTAAATTGCAAATATTTGAGAGTGCATATATAAATTTGACTAGAATTCTTACTGGATGAATTCTGTTTTAAGTATGAGCTCTGTTACATATATACATGAACTGAATGAAATATATTCCTTCTGAATAGGTTTCTTGGACTTGCATGGGTACAAAGCCTCCAAATCATTAAACCTTATGGTCACAACATCTAAGAAAGGTGTGACTAAAACCTCCCTTCCCCCCATCTTTTTCCCCCACCCTATTCTCCATCCTCTATCTGCTCCTATCTTCATTACACATTATGTCCATCCATACTCACATGATATCTCCCCTCATTATCGCCATATATGTTCCTTCTCCCTACTCACCTCATTTACACTCATCAACCCGCCACCCCCCTTCCCTCCCAGTCCCAACTGTTACATCCCTCTGCATGGTTGATTCCCATAGCTCTTTTTAATTCTCTCTTTCTTTTCATCTGTTCTGTCCAAATTTTCTCACGGTCCAATTTATTTGTCTGTCCATCCATCTATTTTAAATGTGTCCTCAGTCTGTTCTCATTTCAGTTCCTCTTTGACTGTCAGGATCCAAACATTATGTGTGGTCCTCTAACTAAATGTGAACAACTTTACATATCTCAAAATATTTATATGTATACACCTATACTCGGTCCTCTCCCCACCCCTCTCCTCCCCTACTCTCTCATTCCCTCGCCCCTCCTCTTTCCTCTTTTACTCTCTTTCCACGTTTTTCTTTCCTTAATTTTCTAAATGATCATATATATAGGTCAAGAGTTATTATCCAGTTTATTTTCATTATATTTTTTTAAATTTCTCAGGTATTAATTTTCACATTATGTCTTCAACATTTTGAACATTTTTGTGAAGTTACCATGTCGATTCTAAAATTGAGAAAATTTCTAACCTGAGTAAGTTACAAATTGTATTTTCATAAGTTCCCAACAGTTGGAAGTCTGACCTCAATATATGACCGTTACTAGCAAATTTTCGAGCACAGCTACTTGACCCGGAAGTAATTGTTTCGCGCAAATCCGGTTCTACGGACTTCGGTTCGCTACTTCCATGTATGGATGTAAT
This sequence comes from Apostichopus japonicus, assembly GCF_037975245.1. NCBI lineage: Eukaryota > Metazoa > Echinodermata > Holothuroidea > Aspidochirotida > Stichopodidae > Apostichopus > Apostichopus japonicus. The sequence continues at coordinate 11,834,834 of NC_092579.1, forward strand.
CGGTAAAATTCGCAAACATCCCAATGTCATTCGGGTTTACGAGTATCGTAGCTCGATAAAGGATACTTTAGAGACTCAAATACGATCATTTCTGGAAAGAAACGAAGATTTTACCAATAGAACAGTGCATTTTCTTATCGACGACCAACGCAAAAACATAAAGGTAAGTCAAATCGAGTCGACGTCTATCGTTATGTGACTTTCGCGTCTTAGACAACTTTTAACCGTAAAAATAGCATTTTTGTAATATATAAGCTTGAATCTTACTCATATTTTTCAGAAAAGTTGTAACTCCCCCGAAAAGTGTGATTTTTTGGTCAACGAAAATGGTGCTCCTATGTGCTTTTGGTTGCCCCTAATACATGTATCCTAACGTACATAATACACATATACACGAAAGCACCGTATCCTATAACGTGCAGCCTAGCGCTATATGTCGACTATGATGTAGCTAGTGCTAGATTTGCAACGTCTCGTATTTTTCGTAATCTTTCTATTCGGCATAGATTCCCTTCATTTTTTTGCGTTAATATGGAAAAATCAGGGAGTTGATAAGTCACGGTACTACTTATGGCTACTAAATAGTTAAAATTTAAAATTTCGAGGGCATAGCGGACAGTAATATTACTATACTAGGCCCCTAGTACAAGCCTAGGCTAGCCTATAGGCCTAGTACTTTTGTATTTACTAAAGTAATATACTACGACAAGTTTTTACTACAGGTAGGCCCTAGCCTAGTTTTATTAATACTAGAATACCTGCATAGTTTAGTCCAATTTTAATAATGGACTAAGGCCTATAACCTTTAGTTCTTAGCCTACGCCTTCTCGTCCTTGTGTAATAATTCTAAGGGGCCTGTTCTTGAAAAGATTTGGACTGCATAAGATACAATTTAGTATTATTATTATTTTACAAAAATTATTAGTAGTACAAGTAGACTGCCTTTGTACTATGTATAAGTTAAGATCATGGCTTATGATGAGTTTTATTAAAGCTGGACTGGGTGAAAATTTCCGCCATCCTGGGATCGGGATCCATTTCAATGTCACTTTGTTACAAGTGTTCAAGACCGGTATTAGATCCATGACTTAAGTCTAGGCCCAATTCCCTATGCTTAATATGTAGAGCAAGATACGTAACACAGAAATAAAACTAGCTTGCTTTATACTGCTTACACTTTATACTTATTGCTATTACAGTTAGACCTACTGCTGGTACTTGAGAACAATTGCACCTCATAGAGCCATGTAGTTGTACATAGCTACTTATAATTCCAGGTGACTTAAAACAATATCAGGGATCATTTTGTGACAACATGTTTTGCTGTTAACGAGAGTTTACGATCTTTTTATTGTTATGTTGTTTTCTATGATAGGTACAGTAGTAGAAGTACTTAGTTAGTCATTCACGTACAGTCTTCCCTATGTGTGTGTGTGTCACACACAGATTTCTCTAAGGTGCTTTCCCATGTATATATGACCAAAAAAAAGTTATTCCCAAAAAGAAGAAAAGTTTCATTCACTATTAGATTTGTTTTGTTATGTATAATGACTAACATTGCAAAATGCAGTTCCACTGGTATTAAGTATTAGCCCAGAGAGCTTCCAGAGTTTATTACATCCTCATGTTTATTATCCTCATATCTGAAGTCTTCATATAAGAGTTTATTTATAGAAATCTGTTAATAAATGTAGTCTCACATTCTATTTAATACTATATATCTTTAAGTTCCTAGCTCTCTTATATGTACCCGTAGTAAGAAGGAATGCAGCCTGTGGATCAGTTAAGTGCCTGTTGTTACAACTCTGCTCCAAACTATTGTTTGTTTAATCAGGTTGTATTATTAGTGTGCTACCTTTAAGCAATTTTGTTTTCTATATATGTGTAATTTACATTTTTCCTCAGTTTCTGTTATACTCTTATAGAAAGAACAAGTTGTGTGCAGCAACAGGCTGTAATATACTCAGCAGTCTCATGCCTATTCTCTAGCTAACTCGAACAGGTTATTGGCCCAGACACATACACTGGAAGTTAACTGTGTAGAATAGATTGTTGTTTGGAATTTATGTGCTGATTTTGGAACCATTTCTTGGGAATTGTCGGTACTTAAATTGGTTAATTTAGTCGTGACAACTGACCAATATGGCTGGAACAACAGAAAATATGACGTGGAAAATTAACAAAATGGATGGCTCGAACTGGCTGACATGGAATTTCCAGATGAGACATTTGTTTCTTGCAAAAGGCCTGTGGGCTATGAGGATGGCTCAGGAAAGTTGGGGGTTACTGTATGTGAGAAGTAGAAGAGTGCAAACTTGAAAAAGACACAAAGTTCTGGCATTTTTCACCATTGTGCTTGCAATAGCATCTAGTCAGCTGGAATTAATTACAACAAGTGAGAAACCTAGTGATGCTTAGGATGCCTTGCGTACTCTGTTCGAAAAGGATTCTCTAACCAACAAAATTCAGCTCAAGAAAAAGTACCTCAGAACTGAAATGGCAGAGGGCAAGTCAGTTGGAAATAATTTGAATTATATGAAAGGAAGTATGGATCGTTGGGCTGCTATTGGTGCTCCTATTTCTGAAGAAGATCAGGTTGTTAAAGTTATATGTCAAGTTTGGACTTATTTATTTACTTTCTACTCTTACCTTTTACTTTTATATATTTGTCTTTTAATTTTAATCTTATGCTATATGTCACAGGTATATCTCACCATTTCAAAGTTACAAAACTATCCATCCTGCCACCTGAACTGTTTTTGCTATGTCATGCCTTCACTATGCCACCTTGAAATACCCCTTCCAGTCATAATGCACTTGACATTGTGTGTGATTTTTTTTCAGACAACATTATTGTATGAAGTCTTCACAGTATGAAGTGTGTTTCATTTCAAGAAGTATTCAAATTTTGTTAAGCTATTCCTTCCATTTGAACAAAGTATTTCACTTTGAAGTGATCGAAGTAATTTATATTTCATGCCCATATTTTCACAGGACATTAAAACATGTTCTTTCATGGAGAGTGTCACACAAATGTTTTTTGTTTTCTTTTTTCTGTTGCTTAAAGTGCCTTATTGTTACAGTTATAAAATCAATAAAAGACCAGGCAACTCTATTTCCACTGTTGACTTATGTTCTACTATGCATGTGCAAAAGAAAAAGAAAACAGCCCTACTCAAAATATTTGGTCAGAGTATCCATAGAACGTAATGTATCCAAACACGTCCTGTGTACTGAAAGTCAGCTTTTAATTAAAGTCCCCATATGTGGCAAAACCACCTCATCCCTCCAAAATACCCTAACTCTTCCCAAAGCTGGTGAACACCACACCCATCCTAAAGCTGGGAAACTCCAAACCCTTCCCCAAATCCGCTAAGCACCACATTCCCTCCCCAAAACCCCTAAAAACACCACACCCCTCCCCTAAACAACACACCCCTACCCAAGCCACAGTACTTAACTTCAATATTGGCAAGCAGTTATGTAGTGTGTGTGATACATGAACCAAACAAGGATTGGTATTGACTGGAAAACTGTTAACTGATATTTATTGATGAATATAAGCAACAGATGAGTACCCAGCTTTGCAGAATCTCACTGAGTAAGGGCTACTGTGGAATTATGGTAAGTGGGTAAGTATAAATCATTTGGTATTGTAGGTATAAATCATTCGGAATTGTTGGAAGTTCCTTAGAAAGCAACTAGAAATAAGGTTTGGCCTAGGCCATGTTACCTTTGTATATTCAATGTGGTATGACCCCTTCAGTTTTGACAACAGACTCGGGGAAAATTTGTGTTACCTTAATAGTTACCACCATTAATTTAGCTAGAAAGGAAACACCATCTCCCTTGCCCCCTCCCCCATTTTGTCTCTCTTACCCCTCCCATACGCAGCTCTCAGTAATTTCACATTTTACCTAATCATATATTAGAATTTGGGACAAAATTTCTTCCAAACCTTAGCACAACTTAAATTACTTAATTTCACGCCACAAAACCTAACATTCCTAATAGACCGTACACTAAAGGAATGGGTTCCACTACATTGAAAACGATTTGAATGAAGTCTTGTCGGTAGTAGCCCATAGCATGAAAACGGCTTGGCGAAAGTCTACCTAATTTCAAAATGGCGGCGACAGTAACAAAATCGCTGAGTCGAGGTAATCGTTTTGTGACTGGCCGTCTTAGACAACCATTTCACCGAAACTTTACAGCATCATGTAGGAGAGTACAAGATCCACAAATGGGAGAACTTGTTTGCTGTAACTCTCTTTCGTTGGTTCGTTTTGGCCTATTTTGTGTGAGTTAGGAATACATGTGTGAGGACGAAGTTGGATTGCAATCGTTGTTTCATAGGTTTTCGTTGATTTTTTCTCGGGTATCTTTGCCCTACCATACATTGGAATTACTTTTAATCCATTCTGTGAGTTTCCGGTAAGTTGTAAACTATCAATGTCTGTAAATTCTGTGAGTGAAACGTAGGACCGACTTTACGTTAAATGCGGGCAAATTCAAATTTAATGATATGCGTGATCGTTGATCATTCTTCGAGGTCACGGGGTCAGACTTCCAACTGCCAAGGACAACTACTGGAGAGAAGGAAATAAATGGATGAAAAACATGGGAGTAATTTTGGTGGTATCATCATCTCATTTTGGGTGGTACTGCTTACTCACAAGGGTCCATAAGGGGGTTTCAATTTTCAAGAAAAGACACTAAACTGGAAACAGATGATTACGCCAATTTATGTGGCTTGTGGACTTGGCTGTAGTCTACATCACATTTTCCATCAGTAAGTCATGGGTAGCGATAGGTGAAATCATTTCATCTTTGTCCTTTTTTATATATTTCATATACCACAATTTAAGGTGATGACACATTTATTGATATCGATTACATGGGGATGAAACCATCAATTTTATGCAACAAAGTTAAACTTAAAATTATGTGATTATAGTTTACTGTATGAAGAACAAGACATGGAAATTAAAGTAAGGAAGCTAGATTTATTCTCAGACCATTCAGTGGGTACGTTTAGTCACTTGTTATTAAAGGAGCAATTCTCAAATACTGTATTGATCAGCACAATCAACCTAAGGGGTGGCACTATAGTGTTCCCAACAGTTGATCAGTTTTCAAAATAAGTATATTGACTATATACTCTAGGCCTTCAAAACTCTTTTCATGACAAATTTTTAACTGTCTTTCCGATCGTCAGCTTTGGAGTTTGTCCAGTGGATGACTGTAATATTACTTTATGCCAGATTACATTGTAACTAAGGAGGATCCAAACGGGATCCAATACGGAGCTAGGGCTGGTGATAGAGGGCGAACAGTGTTATAAAGGTTACCAGGACATTCTAGGCAGTGTGGTAGAACGTCAAGGGTAGAACATATATTGCAACTTGCTGGGTGGTAAGTTTGGGGGTGAAAAATACGTACATCAGGTTAGAAGTGCTCTATAGAATGGGGTTGTACTTTGCAATCAGCTGTTTAACCCTGTTTTCCTGAAATTGAAAACTTGTTCACGAAGGTGGTATATGAATGCATGTTGGCGTCTTCCATTTTGACCTTCAGCCTCTGAAGAAGATCCTGCTAGGATCGAAACGTCAGGCCCTCTTACTTTTACACATTCTCTTACACAGGCTCTTTAGTGAATAAGCAGTTTGTTAACAGTTTTGTTTCATTTTGATTTCCATTTTGACAGTTAGAAGACACAGGAGTGACCAATTGATAAGGGATCAAAACATTTAGAAATGTTGGTTCAGATAATTTATACTCAAATTGAAGGAATTAAAATTGAATGAGATTAAGAGATAAATTGTTATAGATCTGTCTGATTTAGGTATAAACCCCTGATAATACATAACACAGCAGCTATAATCAAAAGATCAAAATGGCCTCCAGGAAGTTACATTTCACTTGAGAAAAGCCTTAAGGTATCATTTCAATTACGAATCCGCTGCGGTAGACAGGGGGCATGAGTACCATATAATTAGTAGGGAGATAAGAACAAAAAACTCTCCTTTGGTAATTTCAACTATAATTTAACAGTAACACATGGCATTTATTGTGGTTTCTCCTCCCGTCACACCTGGGAGTTTGAAATTACAGATGATGTTTCAATAGCAACAGACAGAAAGTGCAGGAAGAGGCAATTTTGAGGGTGTTCTTGCAGAGATGAGATTTCTAGGGTGTCTAGAGATGAGATTTTGACTGAGGGTGTCTAGAGATGAGGTTATAGGATATCTACAAGGAGTGGGTGACACCACTTATTAGGAGAGACAATTGATCTGGAATCTGATTTGGGAAGGATGTCATCATAGTCAGAGATTTGATGAGATAATGGTTACCAGTTGCTAGAAATACTTACAATATTAAGTGACATCAACACTTTCAATCAATTTCAATAAATCCATCAAAACAGGAAAGGACATTTAATCGATAATTGAAATAATTGCTTGCACACATGTTGGATCGATAAATCGATAATCGGGAGTTTGCATAATGACAAACTCAAAGAAATCATCTTATATCACGTTGTATACCTCTGCATTTTAATTATTTCAAAATATTTGCTCATCTAACAGGTAATTTTAATTATATCACATTGGCTTGTACCATTGTATAAATAGATGTTGCAATTTTGAGAAGCTGTCAATGTATACTTCCACAATGAAATAATGCTTTTACTGAAAGCAGGTAGAAGCAAAGATCATCATTGGAAATGACATGGAGCATATGTTATATAGGATCATTGGTTATTATACATATATTCACAGGCAGTGAATGAGTAATATTGAGTCGATATGGCGTACAGGGGAAGAAAAGGCAACATGGTGGC